>NW_024368818.1:6345305-6793463 GCF_014805655.1 Passer montanus | reverse complement strand
GGGTGCCGCTGGCCGGAGTTGCCGCTCCCGGGGCCCCCCCGCAGGTGAGCGGCCTTGGGCTGCCGGCCTCGGCCCGGCCCGGCCCCGCCGGCAGCTGCTGCCTGCTGCCAGCACCGCGCTCCCTGCCCCCGGCTCTGCCTTCCCAAACACGCCCCGTTGGGAAACAGCGCTGCGTCGTGCGGGTAGACAGGGCTCCGTGTCTTCTCTTTGTTTATTTAAGAAAATCCGGGTGCACGGAAAATGAGTTTTAAGTTAAACAAAGAGTTGGAAAATGACTTCGCTGAGGGCAGGTGCCGTTATTGGGGTGGCTACCGTGTTCCAGGTTTTTTTTTGTTAACTGCAGTTTTCCTGCAAAGGAAAACTCCCGGAGGCCTTTCGCTTACGTTAAGCAGCTTTGCTTTTGTAGTCATATGTTTTCAAGCACTTTCCCGGCGTTTGATGGCAGATGTCAGTCACCCCAAGCTGCCGCAGGTTGGAACAGAAGATATCAGTGGGACAGTCCCGTGTTTGAGCCCAGGACTGCCTGTCCTGATCTTTGTGGTATGTATGAGGAGAAGACTGTGTGTGGCCTTTGAGGCCATGCTAGCACAGGGAAGATAGGCCTCCTTGAAACCACTGTTATTAATGCCTCCAGTAAGTGTTTCTCAAACACCAGTTAACTACAGTGCTAGGATAGGCCTAGGGCAGGCCGTCTGCTTAACTTGAGGAATTGACAATTGAAGATATGTATAAATACAGGCATAAGCATGTGTTTCACTATGTAGTATAATTCAGTGTGGTCCTGAAGAAGTGCTGCTTGCATTTTATTAACCTGACCTAATTTGGATGTATAGATCTAGCCTGAATCTGCTGGTTTTATTTATTACTCTGAGGCATTCCGTGTGAAGAAATGACAATTTATCCCCTTGTTTCTTCCTGATATTAAAAAAAATATCTATATTAAAAAGATATGTCTAAAAAATATTCCATTAAATTGAAATGAATTTTAATTAATTCCTGTATATTTTTATGCCTGTAAGAGGTTGTTAGATATTTAAGCAGATAATACTTCAAAATACTTGAAAATCTAAAATTGAGGAACCCAAGAACACAGGCAGAAAAAGTAATATCTCATAAGAAGAAATGTCCTTTTTGTGGAAACGTATGTGTTCAGAGCAGGGCTCAGACAGTTTATCCACTTGTTAATGTTTTAGGCCATCTCTTTTCTGTTCATTTGAGAATTTCTCGAAAGTCCATCATGTGCTCTGGTGATACCCCTGGTGGGATCGCCCACAGCAGACAGGAGAAACACAGGCCTGTAAGATTTGTTAGCATTCCGCTTCAGCTATTTTGAAAGGGCAATAAGTAGCAAAAACAGAGGCCTTGACTTAGTGAGATGGCTCTTACCAAACTGAAGTCTTTGTGTTAACTAGTCAGGTTTTTGCCATTGGCTCTTGAGTCGTCAGTATTTTATATTGCTGATAGGATATACATGCACAGTGTGCTTTAGGAAAAACGCTGCAGAGATGTATCTTCTAAAACAGGCATTTCTCATCACTCAGAGTGTTATTAAGCATTTAGCTTACTAATTAGTGAGTTTTTTCCAATGACAATAAAGTATGATTCCCACATTACAGAAGGAAAAATTACACAGTGATTTGACTTTGTTTATAGTGGCAAGGTAAACCAGTGTGAGAACTAGAACTAGGTAAGGTTCTTTTTTCTCCAGTTCCACTTGTCAGAATGCTCTCCGAGAAGGAAACTGTTGATTCCAGGTCAGTGTTGCCTGGCAGTGCCTTCTGCCATCTGAGCCTGTCCCAACTTACTTCTGCTTTCATCTTTCAGGGGAAAAAGAAGCAATGTCTGGGCACAGTATAAATCCCAGGATAAGAAAGGAGAGGTGTTAAAATCTCGAAGTTTTTTCCATATCTTTTCCAAATAAGCCTGCATAATCAAATCTCTGTTGGGTGTAAACAGGCCTTAGTTTTGCCAGCATGAACAGGACCTGAGTATTTTCTTTTGTTTTCCTCCATCCTGGTCCAGCTTTCCACATAGTTGAGACAATGAAGTGAAATATTACTTTCTGATTCTATTAACAGATACTAGCTGAATCCAAATCTGACTGGCTGTCATAATTTTAGAGGGCATCATTTAAACTCCACTAGTGCTTAATTTTCCTAATTGTAAATTCTTTTTTCTTAGTGAGAAGCATATTCTTGGAGAGCCTTCTTTAAATGCAAAATTAGAATGACCAGTCTTGTTGAATCCTGGTGAGACAGAATGAACTGTAATGTGATGGAAATGCTGCAGTACTTAGTAAGAGCCATTCCAGGGTCAGCTCGTGCCTGTCCTACCTGTAGCAGAGCTGCTCTCCTTTGTAGAGGCAGTGGCTTTCTGGTATGTGACCAAGCCATTTCCAACAGAGTTCCTGGAGTTTTTTGTCTTAACACACGTGTGACACTGCTAAAGTGGGGTACTTCATTTCAGGGGCCCTGTAGGATTTGTAACTTGTTCTCCTTGCAGTGATGATACAGTCTAAACCAATTCACCCATGTGACTTGAAGACCTTGAGTTTTTCTGCACTTTGTGGAGCAGAAAGCACATCAGCTTATTGCAGCCCAGAGAAAACCTGTAGCTGTATCCATGCTGGCAGATCTTGACACTATTGTAGGGCCTTACTGGAGCTGCCAGTTTAATGCGGGAGTCTATCCTTGCAAAATGGACTCCAGCATGAGCCTAATATTAGGAAAGAAGCAGCAAAGGAAGCAACAGTTTTTCCCTGGGCTTAAATGAAATGAGAATCATTATCTACCTTTGCATCAGTTTCAACTGTCACTGACAAATAGAAACACATTTGAAGTTTTTGAATTTTTTGACTTGAAGTACATGTTTCCAATCTGTATTTTGTCTTTTTCTTCCTGGCTGTTTCCATTTAGGATATCCTTAAGAAGCTAGGGAGTGTTGCATGCTATTTAGTTACATACAAAAGCTTTTCCTGTGGCTACTTTTCTGCTTTGAGTATAAACTTGCTACAAGCATTACACTGATTTTTAGAGCTACTTGTTGCAGAGATTAATCAGACAGTGCTTGTTTCCGACTAGGACATCATATTTCCTACTTCATCCCTCTGTGAGCTGGCTTTATTATAAATACTGTCTAAAAACAATGAAGTTAAAAAGGTGAAGATGTTACTCAAACGTAGATCAGATATACAGTAAGACCTAGAGAGCACTTCTTTTCTACAGTACTGTAGAGCATCTGCCAGAGACCAGGGCTGAATTTCTGTGTGGCCTGAAATAAAGAGAGTACACAGCATAGAGAGTTCCACGGAGACATTTTTAAGGTTCAGAGGGAGAGCAG
This sequence comes from Passer montanus, assembly GCF_014805655.1. Classification (NCBI taxonomy): domain Eukaryota; kingdom Metazoa; phylum Chordata; class Aves; order Passeriformes; family Passeridae; genus Passer; species Passer montanus. Next base: position 6,790,124 of record NW_024368818.1, on the reverse strand, counting down.
CATGAAGGTCTTGGTGTATTACCTTGCCTTGTTATATCTGGAATGTTTAAATACTTATGCGTAGAATTGAAGAACAGGGAAAAGTATAATGTATAAAGTAGTATGTGTTTCAAGTAAAGTTTAGTGTTAAAATGAAACTTTAAATCTTTATTAACAAATTTAATGAAGTGAATTTTAAAAGAAAATATTTCATAAGTGGAGTTGTTTTTTGAAGCATTAAAATTTAAACACTAGAATGGCTACTTAGCCAGGGTATGGCTATCAACTGTAGTCTGTGTTTTCAGAGAAGATTTGATAAGTGAAGTAATTTTATTTCATCAAAGGTATGCCTTACTGCTCTGCTTACCTTTCCTTTGGAACTGTGGTTGAAAGCAAAGTAGGAAAGAAAAATTCCCCAGGAAATACTGCTCAGAAATTGCATTTGTGACTTTGGTAACAACTAAGAATTGCCACTGTTGGACCTCCTCTTCTACTATAAAATCTGTTTTCTGTTGTGCACTAACAGAGATGGAATTAATGAATGGGAATTATATACAGTAGGTGGTATTTAATGAACTCTTTCTGCCTGTAATTACTGTATAAAACTGTAATGTCATGGAAGTCTAAATCTACCTAAATGATGTTTCTATAATATTTTTTGATTTCAGTAAAGCTTTCCATACTGTCTCTCAGAGCATCCTTCTTGAAAAAATGTCCAGCCCACAGCTGGATAAGCACATCATGTGATGGGTGAGCAACTGGTTCATTGCAGGGAATTGGGTGATGTCAGACTGGAGACCTGTCATAAGTAGCGTTCCACAGGGCTCCATCTTGGGCTCTGTGCTCTTCAACATCTTCACAAATGACTTGGACACAGGACTGGAAGGGACGCTAAGCAAGTTCCCAGATGATGTAAAACTGGGAAGAGCTGCTGACTCCTTTGAAGGCAGGGAAGGTCATGCAGAGTGACCTGGACAAATGAGAGGAATGAGCAATCACCAAACAGATAAAGTTCAAGAAGGGAAAGTTCTGGATTCTGCACCTGGACAATTTATTATTTTTTATGTTGAAAGATTTATAGACTTTATCAACAGGGGCTGATTCCATGAAAGCTGTGTTCAGTACCTACTGCAATGCTGTGAGGCCTCCAGGTGCTGTGGCTGTACAAATAGTTATTCTGGTGTCTGATGCATCTTTATAGCTTGAAGATGAGGTATCCTTGCAAACTTGAGAACACTAGGGGATATGGTTGCCAAACTGTGCTTATTCTGAATAATAAATAACAGATTTAATTGTAAATTTCCATGTAGAAATTAATCAAAAGGAGGTGATTGAGGGAACATGGTGTGCTGCTTGTGCTTGTTTGTCTGAAGAGATGTTAGTTGCAGAACAGTGCACTTAACAGAATTTAAAGCAGTTAGACTGTATTAGTTGCTCTATTTGAAGTGAATTGTGTCAAATGTAGTATTTCTAGCCAAGACAATGATCTGTTCAGAAGTAAACAGTGCACTGGAACGTAGCCCTGCAGATAACTGAAGCAGTAGTCTTTCTGCCACAGAACTCTCAATCAGTGTATTCTTTTAATTGCGGGTTTTTCTTTTCAGAATGTGGAGCTTTAAGCAAATAGAATCACAGCATATGTGACAGAACTGCTGTTTGTCTCTCAAAGTTGTGTTGTTTGGGTTTTTTAAGTAATGGAAGTTAGCCTGGATACTGTGGTGAGATGTTTAAGAATAATCAGAATTATATGGGAGCACTTCATTTCTTTACCTTTCTTCTTAATTTGTATTGTAAGTTTGGAAAGCCCACCTTGGATTAGATTTTTCATTGTGGTATAAATAATTTTTATCTGTACCCAGCGGTTGTCTTGGTCTTGTGGCCAGTTAACCCACAGGAAGGGAGTCTGCGATACAGCAGCTCCTACGCTACTCTGCTTCCTTCCTCCCTCTTTGCTGCTGATGCCAAATGCACAGTGAGAGAAGAAAGGTACGTGGTAGCACCCACAATACCATTCCTGACTCCTCACTGCCATTTTGATCTGGGTAATTTATTGAAGACAGGTTTGCAACTGCCTCCTGATTTCATTGCAGATATCTTGTTTGGAACAGTGAAGTTGCTCCAAATACCATCCGTGTTGTCTGTGTGTAACTCCACTAACAGCTGAAGAACGCTTGCTGGAACTTTGCATTGTAGCTAATGCAGTGATTAAATGAAGAAATTGGCAGTTTCTTTGAACCAAATAATAGCTCTGTCACTTCTTAAAATAATACTTGTTGTGAAAAGTGTTGTTCAGCTGTGGTAGCGTAGCTTAATGCTGGCTTATGATGAACACCTAAAAAAATATTTTTTATGTTAACTATATAAACTGCAATCCTTAAAGACAACTTAAAGATACTGGTTTATTAACACTGCTTTTTTGTTGGTTTTTTTTAGAATAAAGGTTCACTTCAGTTTGAAGACAAATGGGATTTCATGCGCCCAATCGTTCTGAAACTTCTTCGTCAGGAGTCTGTCACAAAACAGCAATGGTTCGATCTGTTTTCGTAAGTAATTGTTTAGTATCTTACGTCCTTCTGCGTGATAGGAATGCATTTACTGAACTACTCCTGATACAGACAGAAGTTACGTGACACAGATTGTCTGGAAACACAGAACAAAAATACTAGTTTGTTTTATTAAGGGGTACGTGTGCCACCATCACTCTAAGTGTGCAAAAGTTGAACTTTGTTGAGATTCAGGTCTTTGCAAATAGGGTGGAGGAAGAACAGCAGAGCTTTTGACTTCAGCTGACCATAGTAAACAAGTTTTGTACCTGCCCGCAAACTTCTTGTTAGAATTAGAGAGAAAATATTTACTGCTGTGTCAGTAAATTAATTTAAAGGCAGTTTGATGAATGTTACATTATTCTTATTTGAATGTCTTTCTTCTAAAATAACTGAAGTATCAGGGTGGTGCGGTTTAACTTGAATTAAGAGATTAATTTGAATACTTTTTTACCCTAAGAATGAAATGTAAGAGCTTTCAGACAACGTTGGTATTAATGCGCTTTCTATAAACCTTGCCATTTTGTTCCTTCCAAAAAGGAAGAAGCTGCTTTTCCAGAAGCTTAGGTGATTATTTTTTGTGTGATTTTTGAAAATATGATGTGGAAGTGAGTTACAAAAGAAACATCAAAAGTGTATCTAAAAATAATCTTTGTCTCAATGGAGTTAGTTGCCCTCTAATGTAGTCATAATTCAAATCTTCAGACTATTCTTTTGCTTTTTTAAATCTGTCACAATAGTAGTCTTTTTCAAATGCAGTCTTGTTGTACTCTGTCTTTATTGCTATTTTTGGTGGGGACAATGTAGTGACTCTTTTTACACCCAGTTTAATGCACCTGTCACACTTTTCTGCTAGCCAAGAAGAAAGGTAATCTGACGTGGTGGGGTTTAGTATCTTATGATGTCTCTGCTGTAGTAGCTGCCAGACATGGTATAGTTAAGGTAAAAATTCAGTTCTGAGTCATGACTTTAATTTTTAATAGCTAGTTCAATAATTAGAATGGAAACTGTATATTTATTGGTTTTTTTTCTTGTAGCTGAGTTATTGAATAGAACTTAAATAACTTCATGGCTAAATTAAAGCTATTGAGGGAAAGGATCCCACTTCCTTAGATTTATATTATTGGACAGTGTTCTTTGTTAAGCTTCTTAATAAAAATGCAAAATCTGTAGGTGTCTTCTTCATGCCCTGTGAGTATAATTATCCAGTACTGCTTTTTTTTCACTGCTGTCAGGAAACAATGACATTCTAAATACAGAAGCACCTTTTCTGCCTGTGAATGTTGTGTAAGTCTCACCAGTTGGGTTAGACCTCAGTAAACCTTGGGCCAGCACCTTTAATCTGTGTCAAAGCAACTTGTGAGTTTTGTCTTTTCAGTTAAACTAAAAAAGCTGCTTTTATATTGAAATAAGTGTATTGATTTAGTAGGAACAAAATAATAGCTTTAGACTATATGGGTGCTTTTCTGCAGAGATGTGGCCTTGTTACTGAAAGGTGGAAGAAGAACCAGAGGATGGTAATGAGTCAAAAAAAGGCTTGCTAAGGCATGTTATATATGGTATATGGTTAGGAGTGTAACTTGCTTTATTTAGTCTTCAATATGGAAAAAATAGGAGTTAAGATACACTTGCTGGGCTGTAAGGTAGGAAAAATTTCATTTAAATGCTGATTAAAACTCAGAATTTTGCTTTGCAGTGCTGTTTAGTAACTTTTCTGCAGTAGCCTTTCACTTGAAAATGCTACCACTGCCATGAAATGTTTTGAGTGATCTTATTAAATTAACTGAATCGTCTTTTAAATTACCTGATCCCTCAGGGTTCACATTTCTCACGAGGACAGTCTGTTGCCTTTGTAGGATGTTGTAGTGCTTGGATTGTGGAACTTTGGGGAAGGCTGCATGTTAATGATAGCATTTTAGAATAGCATGGACTGAGTAGTAATGCTGTTACTGGCAAGTGATGTCTGTCTTTGTCAGAGAAAAGCTTTAAAATTTGTCGTTAATTTAATAAGGATCGTTGAATAGGTACTGAAAACAGAATTGCCTTACACATGTTGACCATAGCTTTCTCCTAGATAAGTTGCAGTTACTTGCTTCCAGGACTTTTCTTGAAGCTTCTGTCTCTTCCTCAAACATGCTTTCTCCCATGTGTCACTGGGATCTAGCTTTGTGTTGTTCAACAACAGCAGATAAAAAGTGTGTCAGTTTCTTAGACTTGCTGAAATTATGATTGTTAAAGCCTCATACATTGCAGCATTAAATTTTGAGTAGCTGTTACTAAAAGGTGGATAAATTGTTTTCTAGAGATGTACATGCAGTGTGCTTGTGGGATGATAAAGGTCCAGCAAAAATCCATCAAGCTCTGAAAGAAGACATCCTTGATTTTATTAAACAGGCACAAGCAGTAAGTTATTAATGCTTCATAACTTTTATTCACATTGTTAAAAAAATAGCCAAATAATTCTGAATTTTGGTGGATCTAAATGCATTGCTTTCTTGCTTGAAATTTTGTGATGTTCTGGAGATTGTAATTACCCTGCAAATTTCTATTGAAAAAAGAAGAGCCTTGAGCATTTGCCTGGGTCATTGTTTTCTCACAGTGCTTGTAGCTGGGATGGGCAGTGATTTTTATGGTATATTTAAAAAAAACAAAACACAGCATTATTTTTGTTTATCCAACACTACTTACGGAATTTTCTTCCATTTGAAAACTTCTAAAGGCAGGATTTTCCATAAGAAGTTAGTGTCTGAAAAAAAAAATGTTTATATAGCTTCAGTGCTATTTTGACGTGTTCATGGATGGCTTTAAAAGAAGCCATATGTACAGTGTACCACAAATATCTGTGCTATCAACTCAGCAAGCTCAGCTGTCCAGTTTTGTGGGCTTCCCTCCAAATGAGTGGTGCTGTCAATAGACTCAAAGGAAGTTCTTGTGTTTGTAACACATACTACAGAAAACATCTTTTGCTATGAGGGATTTAAAAGAGGGAGTTGTTGTGAAATGAAAAAAAAATTCTAAAGCATCCTGTGACAATGGTCAGAGTCTGTACACTTTTAGTGAAGTGATTTACACTGCTAAGGCTTTCCTTTAAGGCAAATAGTTTTTTATAGAGGCCTTTTTATAACCAGGCATATGAATGTTGTTTTTTAAGTTCCATAGCTTACCTGCTTACATGCATAAATGCTATGCTAAGCTGAGGTCTTTTGATGTGGTTTGTGTTGTCTGTTATTTGATAGACAGGGTTTTTTTGGCATTATGATAGCTAGTGTACAATGTAGCTAAGTTTTCAGGCTTTAATAAAATATAGATGTTAACTATCTGTCTGGGTCTAGTGAAAGGTTAGTAGATGCCATTGAATCAAAACATATCAGTATATAGAATATAACACAGTCCTTACAGGTTTATGTTAATTTAATTTTTTTTATATGGTTGTACTAGCAGACGCCTTTAGACCAAAGATTTTAATTTTTTACTTGCACATGACTTAAAAAGAGAAAAAGAGGTTGATTTAGAAAATTTGAACTTATTTAATACTTTTTTACTGCTGTCTTCTTTGCCCTTTAGAAATGACCCGTATGACATGGGTTGATAACTGCTTCAAGAAACCAAATGGCACTTCATTGTGTAGACTTCTTTAGTCCGATAGATCTGTATAGCTGAGTTTTATATGGGGAGTAATTTGCAGCATAAGCAGAGCTCATGTTGTGTTCATAAATTGATTCATAAATTCCCTCCTCTGCTCGCCCCACCTGCAGAGAGTGCTGAGTCACCAGGATGATACAGCTCTGCTCAAAGCTTACATCGTGGAGTGGCGCAAGTTCTTCACCCAGTGCGACATTTTGCCCAAGCCCTTCTGTCAGCTGGAGATCACTCTGATGGGCAAGCAGGGCAGCAACAAGAAGTCCAACGTGGAAGACAGCATTGTTCGAAAGGTGAGTGAGCTGTACTGCCAGAGAGCTTTGTTGCACCAATCCAATGTGATGCAGCAGCATTAGTAGCAATCAGCAAAAATAACAAATCACACAATGGGAGTATAAAGGGACACACTGAGTGATGAGGATTTTGATAAGAGCCTCCATAACTAATCTTATAACTTTGCAGTGCTTAGATGAGGTTTGGAGTTTATTATAAACTACAGATGCATTATGTGCATACTGAACTTTCTAGATAAATGCAATATAAAACCATCAGGTTTTTTCTTCATGTAACTTTGGTGTTAGTTGAGTTTTTAGTTTTGTCTGAGGCCGTGCCTACCAAATGGTGAATTGTATTTGGGTGTTTGCCTCAAAAGTACCCCCAATATAGCAACTCCTGACACAGTGTATTTCTGGAAAGGTTACTTGACTGATTATGAAGAACTGTAGAAGTAATAGAGAATTATGGAATGAATACATGAATTCAAGACTGATTCCCTTAGCTGTCCAGTTACATAAAGTAAATTTAGAATGTGAGCTGAATATGACTTCTATAACAAGTTCAGAGGCAGATCAAGTTCTGACATAGCTAAACTGCTGTGTAGGACCTGAAAATTACAGTATAAATTGCTCTATTTCTGTTTCTGATGTCTTGTGCTTTTTTGCACAAACTTAGGTCTGCACGTACCTTTCTGACAGGGTTTTTTTTCCTTCCTGATATGCAGCTCATGCTAGATACATGGAATGAATCCATATTTTCAAATATAAAAAACAGACTTCAGGACAGTGCAATGAAGCTAGTTCATGCTGAAAGACTAGGAGAAGCTTTCGACTCCCAGCTCGTTATTGGAGTTCGAGAATCCTATGGTAAGTCTTGCACACACTGATCTGTTCCCTCCTCACTTTATTAAATGAATTTTCTTCATACAAAGTTGGCAGTGGTGGTGGTAGGGTTGGAATTATCTCAGCATTTTGTATTGATTTCTTTTGTTGTGCTTGTTGGTACATGATACCAATTAAGTTTTGTTTATAATCTTTAGCTTTTAAGTCATTCACCTATGTATCAGTTACTGCAAAATCCATGTTTTCAAGGAGAATACTTTTTGACTTTTCAGGGTTGCACATATAACTTAGTCTATACTCCTTTACATACTGTTTCTGATTCTTTAGACAGTTTGAAGAAGAAATGCTAAACAAGCTACATTTAAGAGTTTCAGTCTTTCTTTGTTGCAGAACAGATCTGTGTATCTGAAATGTCTGTGGTATTTCACCATTGCCTGCTGCTTTTGAGAGCTTTCCAGCCTGTGGAACTGAACTTGTGGCTAATATTCTTTAAGACAGCTTTTTGTATAAGTCAAGTTCTAACTTTTTTTAAAGCATATTCCATTTAATGACTAATTGTTTCTCTGTAACAGTTGAGAGGAAAGTGAAAGTATGTCTTTCAAATAGTGCAAAGCACTGCAATAAGCTTACTGTCTCCATTCTTGTAAAACAAGGAAAAAGTCTAAAATGGAGACATTGTGATTTCAGGAACAGTGTCTAAGAGAAGCTTTTTGCTCAGTCAGGTGGAGAACTTTTCACTTTATTAGGCACTATCTGAGCTTTTTTATTCCTTCCTTACAATTTTGCAGTTGTATGTGTATTTATGGTTACCAACTTTGAATGTCTGAAGTGCTGGAGCTAAGTATGAAACTTTTTTCCAGTTTGCCATAGTTGATCTGAATGTTTCTGGGAGCAAAGATTGGCCAGATTTGGTTACCTTTGTGATCAGAGGCCATTTCAAGTTGTTCAATGCAACCTTTTAATACAAGTCTCACTCTCTCATTGAAATTTGCTTATTATTAGCCACATAAATTTCCAAGTCTTGAGAGTAAGTTTGGACTTTCTCTTTGCAGTTAACCTTTGTTCTAATCCTGAAGATAAACTTCAGATATATCGGGATAACTTTGAAAAGGCGTATTTGGATTCAACAGAGAGATTTTATAGAACACAGGCTCCTTCTTATTTACAACAAAACGGTGTACAGAATTATATGAAATATGTAAGTAAAAATTCTGTTGTAACTTTGTACTGAATGTGTTAGTACTTAAAATGATTGCTGTTCTACTTTTGCACAGGCAGATGCTAAACTAAAAGAAGAAGAGAAAAGAGCACTACGATATTTAGAAACAAGACGTGAATGTAACTCTGTAGAAGCAGTGAGTATAATGTGTAGAAAAATTGTGTATTTCCTAGTTATATAGTGTTATATTGTGGTTTTTAGTTTTGTGTTACAGTATTATTTGACAGTGCTAAATTGGAACTGTTTATTTTATGTTTGCTAATCATAAATTATTTGTTGCAAAAACATGTATCACTTTCCTATCTGGTAATCTACATACAATTTCTGCAAATGTTTAAATGGTACATGTAGATCAAAAGTTAAAACTGAAAGGCAGGTTTTTATTCAGATTGGTTTTTGTTCTTTCATTTTGCATTAGGTATGGTGGATTTTTTCCCTATGGTTAACGGTGGATGAGAACCATGTTTGAAAATGAACTGTCAAATCTGTTTGGCAGATGATTTCTCAGTGCTGATTTAGAACACCTGAAAGAGTTATTGTTCACTGCAATCAAAAGGAGCAATAGAAATTTCATTAAAGCTGTAATATATTTCCTCTTAGGCTGAAATATGGCCATTTAATATAAAAGATGGGGTTTCTTTTTTTCCTTCTCCTCCTTCCCTCCAGCAATTTTTTTACACAGTTCAGATTCTAGAGGAAGAATGCAATGAATATGTCATGATTGTCTGTGTTGAAATTGGTTCAGGAAACTGGTTATTTTAAATAAATACTTTTTAAATCTGATCATTTTTTTGAAGTGGATCAAAATGTGCTTTACGCCTTTTGTTAAGCTGTGAGTCATTCATTTTACACAGGTATAAGTTGTAGCCCATATAAAGAGGCTGACAAAAGAAAGAGATGGTCCTGACATGTACAGGCAGTTTCTGCTCTAGATCTAATGCCTTGTTCCAGCCATCCAGCCTGGTCCAAATAGGGTATGCTGGAATGAGAACTATTCTTAGCTCTTGGATGTATACTTGGAAATGAAGTAGGGTAGTTACTGTTCCAAAAGTGGTGGCTCCCTTGAGAGAAAAGTCGACAGAAATACTGAGCTCATTAATGGTTTGGAGGAGACTTTGCCACGATTACTAACCTAAATGTTTTGAAGAATTATGGTTCCTGCATAGATTCTATTCAAACTGCACATACTTTTATAAATCAGTGAATGAGTTAATCATTTTATAGAGCTAATTGTTGAGAACAGGTTAGATTTTGTGTCATGGCAAACTTCAGACACATCAGACTTTGGTTCAGGTGGTTGCTTGAGCTAATCCTGTGTTTAATATATTTCAGCTCATGGAGTGCTGCGTCAATGCCCTGGTGACATCTTTTAAAGAGACTATTTTAGCTGAATGCCAAGGCATGATCAAACGAAATGAAACAGAAAGTAAGTGGAGCTTCAAGAGCAGTGCAGGGTGAACCCTGCATGAACTGCATAAAAATAGATTTGTGTGTAGATATATCAAATTACTGTTTTTAATAGATGGTGGTAGTGTTTCATATAAAAATATTATTGCACATGAACAATCCCACAAAAAATTACCATCATTGATTCATATTTTTTCCTATCATTTTTGAAATCGATATACACAATACTTTAATTTGAATGAGTGGATAGTTCTAATCTTGCTTGAAAGAAAACATTTCATGCTCTGTTTTCTTTATTTTTTTTCTACACTTACTTAGATTACATTGACCAACTCTGGTAAATGCTCCATATGTCCTTACTTTCTCTTTGAGTACTCCAGATACAAACATTTCCTCTTCGTTTCAACCCACTACCTCTTTACACCTGGAAAAAATGGTGAAACATCTCCTTATTTCTGAAAGGCAGGGAGAAATTTTTCTTACTCTGATTATTGATGCAGGACCTGTAGGTCAAATGAACAAAATCTTTGCAGGCTGTTCATGGGGTATTATAGCCAATATCAGTGTGAGTAATGAAAGTTAGCTCTGCATACCTTTTGGAAGTTTTCAGAATATTTTTTTTAGCTCTGTTGCCAGAAGTTGAGTAGTATGGTAAAACAAACTAAATATGTCATTAAAATGTTATAATTCAGGTAGGAAAAATGAAAAAAGAAACTAAACTGAAATCACAAGTTAATTTTTCTTTGAGGTCTTGGTATCCTGCGGCCGGGGAGTATTTACTGATGTCTTCAGAGGTTTTCATTTCTATTGAAATGAGAAAACTGTTTTATGACTTAGAATATTATAGAAAATACTCATTTCTAAAGCCAGCGTTTAAGAAAATATTTGACCTCAAAACTATGTCATACGGATCTGTTCGTCTAGCAGCCTGATTTCTGGCAATAGCCCAGAGCTAAATGTAGAAAGCAGTGAAACTTCTTATGAGTATATGTTACAGCCTTTGGGAGAACGTAGAAGGCTTATGTAAATACAGAGCTTCAGAAGGGTTCATCTGCCAAAGGACCTTTCTTTAGAAACCTGCTGAGCTATTCCCACAGCCCTCTCTTGTGGCTGTGTGTGTCCTGAGGTAGTGCTTGGTTGCAGGGCACTTCCGCTCAGTCTGTAAGAGCTGTTTGAAATGCTTCAGTGAAGGGTGCAGGTGCAGATGACTGAGACGTAATTGAAGACTGGAGCTGTGCATAGTAATGTATACATCTGATAGTGTCCTCTGCTGTGCTTTGCTTACTCATCTGACTTGCTGATATTATCTGCCCCAAAGAATTCAGGGATGTTGTCTTTATGAAACAGCACTGACAAAAAAGGGCTGTTTTGGTGGGGAGTTTTGGCTCTGAGTTGGGCACATACTCTTATTATGTTAAGTAATATTTACATGCTGTGCAAAGACAGGAAGGAATAATATTTTTCAACTAAAATCTATAAAAAATGTCATAGCTTGCAAACACTTCAGAACTGATTTTCTGTGGTTTTGTTTGCTTATAGTATTGGGGAAGGGAGGCCTAAATTTTATTCTTGAAGTGCAAAAGAAATGAAAAGTATGCTTGGCTTTCATGAATACTGAATGAAAGCAGACTTTAAGTGCCCCAACAACTACATCATTGATTTCTTTACTCTTCAGTGTCATAATGTATTCTGAAAGAAGTTACAGTAAAATACTCCTTTTGGTTTTGTTACTTTGAAAACTGTCTTTGAAGAATTTATGGGTTTTTGGATTCTGCAGTCTTAGGGATGCACCTGGAGTCTTCCTTTGCTACTGATTCTTAAGAAAAAACACTGATTTTTTTTTTGAGTATTTATGGCATCACTACTTTACAGAAACAGATGTAGAGCCCTTTAAGATATATTTTTGTTTCTCTTTTTCTGCCCTCTTTTCTTCCGTCTTACTCTTTTTAAAAGCCTAGATTAAAAGATCCTGTAAAAGTTGAGCTTTTTGGACTTTTTGTATGTAAAACAGTGCTGCCATTTGTTACAGCAGATCTAAATTGCACTGAGAATGCCTCCAACTACATTTTTTTTTCTCATTCCTGGAATTCAGCCCATTATGAGTTGTCTGTAGTACCATTGCAAGTTCTTATTCAACGTTGTTTGTAGTTTCCATTCTCTGATTTGCTTTGTTATGTTCTAAAAGGTTTTATTTTCTTCTCTGTGCTTTTCTATTTTCTTCTGCAGCAGCTGTTGCAGTACAGATGATGGTAGCATATTTCATCCTCAGTGGTGATGGGATCTTGATGTTTGTTGCTGACAAAAGTAATGCAGAGGAGAAAGAAAAGGCAGGGCCTCTGACTTTTCCACTTTCACAGTAGACATAACATTGAGGAACTACGTGAATCTATAAATTTTGTTTTCTGACCAAAAAAATCTGTCCATTTGTTCTACTTTATGAAGCAAAGTCCTTTGCCAAGCTGAGTTCAGATCTCTCTGGTCTCTTTACAACAGTCTGGTGATCTTAATCCCAGTGTTCTTTGTGGACAGCTTTGTCAATATGACTATTGATGTTTCAATATCTACTTTGTTTTTTGTTTGTTTTTTTTTTTTAGCAGTATTGAAATAGCTTCACAAAAAGTAGACAGATAAAGCACATCACATTTTGAAGTTTTTGTACTGGTAACTTTCCAAAAAACTTAATAAACTCTTTGGGAAGAAGAGTTCCGTGTTTGCATTAGTCAGTTTTGGTTACTTCAGAACTTTGCAAGTTTTTATAAAACAAAGCATTGTAAGTGGTGTTGAAACATACACAAAGACAGGTGTGTTTGGTTTTAATTTAAATTATAAAAATGTCTTGAATCCATACAGTTTCCTGCATAAACTCATGTAGGCTTCCAACTGAGAGACGTTCTTGCCAGGGATTTGAAGGCAATTTGTTAGAACCTGGACTTAATCCAAATTGGCATTGGTTTTAGGGGGGTCTGATTCAAGCTTGTGATACTATATGCATTAGCATACTATATAAGATACTATATGCATAAGCAAGTATTACATTGCAATAAATATACCTTTTTTGCCTTCAAAAGAATCTTCTTGTGGGACCAGAATTAGAACAGTACTCAAGACATGTTTCTTTTTAAGAGATTAATTGGATTATCCATTCTTCACGTATTTAATGTTCCACTTGAGATGTGCTTAGGAGGAATGCAGTATATTTGGGTTTTACAGATGTCTTTGACTGGTGGCTTCATCAGTATTTGTATCTTTCAGAGTTGCATTTAATGTTTTCACTGATGGATAAAGTTCCGAATGGCATAGAGCCTATGCTAAAGGATTTGGAAGAGCATATTGTTAGTGCTGGACTTGCAGACATGGTAGCAGCTGCTGAAACTATTACTACTGTAAGTGTATTGGGTTTTAGTAAAATAACAACAGGAAAACAACTTTGCAGAAGTTAGGTATTCTCCATTTTTGGGACCAATGCATTAATGGGAATAATTTTTAAGATTTTCTATTTAGAGTCAAATTTTGGTCCACTGAAAGTTCTAAATGTCTTTAGGATAACTTTTTATTCTTTGTTTTCAGTTGTGGCTTTAAAAAGTGAATGTAATTCGCAGTAAAGTTATAAATTAAGTGCATGTGTTGTTTATACAATACAGTTATGCTAGAATCTTGATTTAAAAAGCCTAATCAATTTTCCCAGAATTATAACTTCTTGGTGAAATTTGAAATTTGCTTTCACTTTAAGAGTGTTTGCTCAGTGTGGAAATTATAAGGGTTTTTTCCCCACTGTACTTTTTCAGCTTTTTATCAACTTTTTTCTACAGGGTCTAGGAGGCCTAAGTGTCTGCAGCAGTTAGGATGTGGCATTTGTCTTTTACTGATCCTTGAAAACATCCTTTTAAATAAAACATTACTGTATAGTCTTTGAAAGTTACAGGGTTTTTAATTTTTTTCTTTTCTATATTGGAAATATTATCCTGAAAGTCTGTTTTAGCCTATGTGCTGTAGAGCTCTTTGATCCAGAGACTAAAGATAAAATGTAAATTCACAGTATGCAGGTTTTTTAGGGTACAGCGTTTTTACAGTTTAGGGAATTGCGTGTATGCTCACACTGAATTCTGTGGAACCTTGGTTTTTTATTTGATTTTTGCCTCTCTAGGATTCTGAGAAGTATGTAGAGCAATTGCTCACGCTATTTAATCGGTTTAGCAAGTTGGTTAAAGAAGCTTTTCAAGATGATCCAAGATTTCTTACTGCCAGAGATAAGGTGTGTGTTTCTGCTGGTCTTTTGTTCACTATAAGACTTGTTGCACTTTGTAATATGATGTCTCCAAAACCCTTGTGCCCATTCACTGTTAAATTTAGAAGCTGCTATTACTCTGTTAAATGTGCAGACTAAAATATTGATGAAACTTACTACCAACTGAGGAGCTTTCAATTTCTGTTACAGTGCTGCGTAAAGTTGCATATATTCAGCTTTGTAATGGTGTAGAGCACATCAGAAGATGACCTTTGTATTGAGAACCATAATGTCTGATTCAGCAATTAATTGTGTTTGGAATTTACTTTCTATTTGTGTCATGACTTCAGATGTGTAACCTGCTCCATGTAATTCCTGCTAAGTTGTTGTTTAAAGGAAACTAGGCAATTAATTGTGTTTGGAATTTACTTTCTATTTGTGTCATGACTTCAGATGTGCTACCTGCTCCATGTAATCCCTTGCTAAGTTGTTGTTTAAAGGAAACTAATGTGTTAGTGGAAAAGAAGAAAACATCAGTTTATTGGGAAATTTAGTAATAGAATTTGAACTCACAGACTGAAAATAGAATCTGAAAGCTTTGGGCTAGTACTGAGGAGCTTTCAATTTCTGTTACAGTGCTGCGTAAAGTTGCATATATTCAACTTTGTAATGGTGTAGACACATCAGAAGATGACCTTGTATTGAGAACCATAATGTCCAATTCAGCAATAATTGTGTTTGGAATTTACTTTCTATTTGTGTCATGACTTCAGATGTGTAACCTGCTCCATGTAATTCCTGCTAAGTTGTTGTTTAAAGGAAACTAGTGTGTTAGTGGAAAAGAAGAAAACATCAGTTTATTGGGAAATTTAGTAATAGAATTTGAACTCACAGACTGAAAATAGAATCTGAAAGCTTTGGGCTAGTAAAAAAATTTGAATTAATTCCATGTTACAGTAGTGTAAAAAGAGATAAAACCTTTGCAATTCATATCAGAGAGAAATGGAATGAAGCAACAATAATCTAATTATTTTTCAGGCATACAAAGCAGTTGTGAATGATGCTACAATATTTAAACTTGAATTGCCATTGAAGCAAAAGGGGTAAGCCATGCAAATTTTATGTGAATCAAGGTTTTTAAAATGTCTCTTCAAAACGTAGTGCTGTGTTTAAAAGGGCTTTGTGTTATTTGCCTTATGAAATTTCAGATTGCTTATTGACCTCTGGTGAGACTCTCTTCGTGTAGAAGCAGATCAGTGGATAGCAGCCTGGTTCAACTTAAATTTATTTGTAGTATTTGGGGATCTGTTCTTCTATACCATGAGTCAGTTTGTTGGCTGAAGTTCATAATGGTTTCCTGGATTATTAATTCCAAAAACCTCAGCTGTATAACTCTGCCACAACTTCAGCAAAGGTCCTGGGGAAAAATGAGGCAGCAATCTTCATGGGAATAACTGTGGCTGATTAAGGTGTAACCATCCACAAGCTGTTTTCCACCTCCTCTTGTGCCAGTTGTGAGTGTGACCTGTCCAGCTGTTGCATTTTTGTTTCAGTGCAGGATTAACCAGGTTAGTTTAAACAACTTCCAGTAGATTAGGGAGAGCAGCGTGACTCAAGAAGAAGGACCATGCTTACAGTGCTGTTCTGCTAACTCAGCCAAGAGAAGGTAGCAGTCAGTTAATTGATTGTTAACATTTACCATGTGATGTGCCACTTGAGTGCACACCTTGTGAAACAAGTGCCACTTGAGGAACTTCGATTTGTTTAGGTGCTTGGGATTGCTTACATATAGTTTGTCGTGGAAACAAAGCTTTTGTAGCTGGGCTGCCAGCTTCCCTTTCCAATTGCTTCTGGTTAGGGGTGGATGGTTATAAATATCTGCCCAGTGTCTTGGTTCATATTCTGGGTTTGGTTTCAGATAATGGCAAGCCAGAATAGGGATTAGTCTTTCTCCTTGTATTTATTGGAGGAATGCTGTCACAAAAGACTGTATCCCTGCTTTCTATACTTTGCATAGATGTAGGTAAGGCAGAGGAGTTTCTCATGTATCATCTAATCATTTCCTTTCCTCTGGGACCATCCCAATTGACACCTCATTCAAACTGTTTCACTCCTAATGTGAATCCAGCCTAGTGGTTTCTTAGAAACCACTGTAATTGTGATGGTCTTCTGTTCAGTATTCTTCTTCCCAAGCACTTTGAAATTGTCTAGGTATGCAGTCTGGTTTGAGCAAACTGAAATTTCATCTTGCTTAGTCTTCTGTAATAGCCAAGACTTGTGGTCTGCTTGTACTTCAAATGATCTTTAGGTGGGCAGAAGACATTAGCCTGCAAGTTGCTTCATGAATTTAAAAAAAAAAAAAAAATGGACAAGTTGCCTGAAGAGTGTTAGCTCTGCCTATACTAATTGATGAGAGGCTGAACTAATGAGCAAGAAAAATGGATTCCTGAGCTTGCTGTGGGCCCTTGAGTAGCAGTCAGGTTGGTGCCATCTGACTCTAGGAGTAGGGATTGGTGCATGCCACTTGGTTTTATTCACCAGTCTAGACACAGGTTTGGAACATGACCTGTGCTTGATGAATATTGAAGAACCGCAGTCTGTCTACTTGTAGCATCTTGTTCAGCTTTAGTCTGCATTTAATCTCCTGGCTGTTAGTCCATCTTTTATAGCTGTGATTAAATAATTTTATCCTGTTACTATGTGTTAGATGTGCTGTTTTGCAGTCTGTGCAGTGTGGTGCTGTTCTTGAGACCTCATTACAGCATACTGAGGAGATGAGTGAAACTGTAGCATTTGTTAATTCTTTACTGGAATACTTGTTCCCATGCAATATTTTGTTGTTTCACACTGTAGTTTCACCTGTATACTTCATTGTTACAGTTCTAAAATTGTAATTAGGTAAAATAAGCTGTAGAAGCATTCTGAAAGTGTTTGGCAGTATTTATTCTTTCAAGAAGAAAGGGTGTTATCCCTAATTTTTCATTAATTTAACGAGGATATAAATTCACCGCCAGGATCCTTGCCAAGGGGATCAGGAGAGAGCAGTCTGTCTTGTTAACAATGTGACTACTCCAGAATACCAGGATTCTGTATGGTTTGAATACTGTTCTTCTTTTATCTAGTGTTGGATTGAAAACACAGCCTGAATCCAAATGCCCTGAACTTCTTGCTAATTACTGTGACATGTTGCTAAGAAAAACACCACTAAGCAAAAAACTAACCTCTGAAGAAATTGAAGCAAAGCTTAAAGAAGTGGTACGTTTTTGCTTTTTATTTCACAATTATTCTGAAGGAGGAATTTGTTTGGTTTATTTCCTTAAGTGGGTCGAGGCCTTGATCTTCAAAAGCAGTTATGCGGGGTGTAATAGTAGAGAAAAGAGTTTATTATGTTATCAAGTGTGTGTGTGTTTAAATATTGTAAATCATTCAGTGTTTCATGTCTCCTGTGTTGATTCACAAAATTGGTATATTAAATTAACACCTATATGAGACTGTAACATATTACAATAACTAATATTTGTCTAGAAATATTAGTTATTGTAATATGTTACAGGAGATTTTCACATACCAGTGTCAATGTCTTCTTTGATTTAAGATAATTTCTAGATATTTGAAAAATAAAGAATTGAAGATGTGATATTATGAAATATCACATCATTGCTGATGCCTATGATAATATTAACACAGTTGCTCTTAAGGCAATGTCAAGTATCCTTTCTCTAGTCCTAGTCTACAGGACTAGATCAGCATTCAGACTCATCTGGTTGACAATGCAAATAAATATATTAAACTCTGTTTTTGACAGCTTTTGGTACTTAAATATGTACAGAATAAAGATGTTTTCATGCGATATCACAAAGCTCACTTAACAAGACGTCTGATATTAGATATATCAGCTGATAGTGAAATTGAGGAGAATATGGTGGAATGGCTCAGAGTAAGTAGCATCACGTCTTTCTTTGGTTGTGCCTCATGCTTGTGATTAATTAATATTCTACTCTTGAACTTAAATATCTTTCTTGCTCAGGAGAGTTTTATCTTTAATAGCAGGCCACACAGGGTATCTTAATACTTCCCTTATATCACAGTACTTAATGAAAGTAAAACTGTTTGGCTCTTCTCTAGTAGTACCAGTGACAGATTTTAAAATATTTCACATACAATTACTTAAATGTTTCATATATTCCATATAAGCAAAATGCAGTATACTTGTTTAATTATGTAAATAATTTGAGACCCATTCTAATATTGAATTTTTATGTAGATTAGAATATTATTTGCATGCCTGAAACATTCCTTCAAATTTCACAACTCATGGATTCTTTAATGCATGCATATGTTCTTCAGCACTTGAATTTCTTTAAAAGAATCACCATATGCCCTTTAGGGATAACTACTTATGATCTGTGCAAAAAACCCTTTATATTGCATTTCAGATTCACTATTACTGTAAAGTGATGGTACCAGTGTACTTCTTTGTGCTCTTAATTTATTTGACCTTATTTTTTTTAAATAAAGCTTTTTGTTCAATGTTTTGTGTCATATTTACTGTTCTGTTTGTTTATGTAGGAAGTGGGAATGCCAGCAGACTATGTAAACAAGCTGGCTAGAATGTTCCAGGATATCAAAGTCTCTGAAGACTTGAACCAGGCCTTCAAAGAAATGCACAAAAATAATAAGCTTGCTTTACCAGGTATTGTTTTCAAATTATTTGCTACTTTTTATTTCTCTTAGTGAAAAATAGCTCTGTTAAATCTTAAAAAAATACATCAACTGCAGGTTGAACACAGTCTCTTGCTACTTTTTATTTCTCTTAGTGAAAAATAGCTCTGTTAAATCTTAGGTTAAAAATTACATCAACTGCAGGTTGAACACAGCATTGTTGCCCCTAGTTGGAATTGTCTGTAGACTCTGCTTTCTCCTGCAGTTGATACTAGAGCTGTTATCACTCTGAGTTGTTTGGGGTTTTTCTTGTGAGCAGTCTCATAGATACAGATTCCTTCTCTTGTAGACAAATTGCAAGCAGGAGCTTGAATTGGCATCAGCCAGGTGAATGCCTGAACTACCTCCTTTAATGCCCTCATCATTCTTCTCGTGCTCCATGCTGTGCTCCTCCTTTATCTGCCAGCAGGAGAGCTGGATGTATACTATGGAGAGCTTAAATCATATTCTGAGATTGTCTCACTGATGAGAGAGGCTGAGGAACACCAAGTATTGGACCTGCCATGCTGAAAACCCTTGAGTAGTGCTTATAATCATCAGCTGTAAAGCTGCACCAGTGTTTAAGGAGCTCTGCAGCAGCAAGAGAAAAAAACATGTTTCAGTCAGTGCTGCTGGCAGAAAGCCAGTGGTGCATAAAGTGCCTTAATGTTTAAGTAGGTAGACACCCTGAAACTTTCTGAAAATTCAGTCCTTCATAAGTGTGTTGAGTTGGGAAAAAACCCAAAACATTTTGGTTTCTCTATCTGTTATGCCTGGAGATTCTTATAATCCAATATCATCTTACAGCTGACTCTGTGAATATTAAAATTTTAAATGCTGGCGCCTGGTCCCGAAGTTCTGAAAAAGTGTTTGTCTCGCTGCCCACGGAATTAGAAGATCTCATCCCAGAGGTCGAAGAATTTTATAAAAAGAATCACAGTGGTAGAAAACTCCACTGGCACCACCTCATGTCCAATGGAATTGTAAGTGGGTAGTTTTCATTGTATCAGTCTTAATGACTGCACTCTCTGTTTATAACAGTAAGAAAGCTTGTGATTCAGACAAGCTTATAAATAAAATTTTCATCCTCTTCACAGATAACATTTAAGAACGAGGTTGGCCAGTATGACTTGGAGGTTACAACATTTCAGCTGGCTGTGCTATTTGCGTGGAACCAAAGACCCAGAGAGAAAATCAGCTTTGAAAATCTTAAACTGGCAACTGAGCTCCCTGATGCAGAACTTAGGAGGACTTTATGGGTATATCCCTTTCTCTTGAAACAGATTGCTTCTTGATTTTTGTACTCTGAAGTACTGGATTAGTATTTTTAAAGCACTGTCTGATAACACTTTGAAAGTGAAATGTGAACAGCTTTCTTGGTAATTAATCAGTTGTAGTGCTGGCTCCTTGCACTGCTGCTGAGCACACACAGCCTTTACATTAATACGTTCTCTCTACCCAGTGCTACTTCACAAGCTTTTGGAAACTGCAAGAATTTTTGACCATATGCTGTCTAAAGCAGAGAGTCACAATTGCGTATTTTCAAGTGGGTCTGGTCTTACTATAGGAAATTAGTGACACCTGGTAAATGTGGCTTAAAAATAACTTCAGTGTTTGCTTTAGGAGACTACTAATTATTTAGCTCATGAATAAAGAGAGAAATCATGTAAGTCAGACTTAACACACTTTTGTAGCCGTGAGTTTGTGTATTTTGCTACTTTGTATGATTTTACTTATGCTAACCCATTTCAGAAAGAGATTTGTTAAACTGTGTCCCCCCTCTGATTTTACTAATTCCAAACAAGGCTATGTAGTTCCCTCAGTACAGTCAGTACTGCAGTGAATTATGGTTGTAGAAAGTAGTTGTTTCCATTTAGAAAGTCTGGTGTTTTATTTTCATTCTTTTTCCCCCTCCCCTTTTCTCTGTAGTCTCTTGTAGCATTTCCAAAGCTGAAACGTCAGGTTTTATTATATGAACCTCAAGTCAATTCACCCAAAGACTTTACAGAAGGAACCCTCTTCTCGGTGAACCAGGAATTCAGTTTAATGTAAGATGATGTTTGAAAAGTAAAATAACTTTTATAACTTTATAACTAAAGGAATTCACTTTAACTTAACCTTCTTTCTTGAAAGTTTTCAAAATTAACCTAGACACATGCTTTGCTGCCCTGCACTCGCTTATTTTGGCAATAATCATGTTTGGAGTAGGTGGTTGGACTAGATGACCTCCAGCAGCCCCTTCAGACAAATGTTTTTATAATTCTAATTTTTTTCTGAAATCCAGTTTCTTACACACTTAGGGACGAGGTGTAAAATTGGAGGCTTTGCTATGTTCCAGTTAGCAGTAAGTCCATAAAACTTCATGGAAGACAGCCTGTAATCAGAGCACTAGTGCTCTATTGATTATTACACACACAGAAGTTCAGAAACAGAGTGATAAAGTTAACAAAAAGGAAGTGAAGCTGCTTAATAATTTGGTGTGCTGTCAAGAGCCAGGATTTTTGGTGTGGCTCTTGCCAGAGAGAAGTGTCTTTTATTTCTGTGAGAATTAAAGTGCTCTTACTGGTGCTTTGAAATCCTCCAAGCTCAAGATAATACAAAGAGAGACTGTCTAAGTGATACATACTATGTTCAGTGTGGTTTACTTGCTTCTGCTTGCCTCTGCTCTCAATGTCTATGATGAGAACTGGCTCCTTGCTAGAAACCTCAGATTCTGTGCCTCATTCTCAGCAGCAGCTGGACATCTGGATCTGTGGAGAAAGAGATAAGTGACGAATCTGCTTTCCTGGGGCTTAGTTTGTTGCCCAGGACCATAATGCTTATTCTTGTCATTAGGATTCTGAGCTTTGGGAAATGATGAGAGGACATGACAGAAGAAACAGGCTGTAGAGAAAGTTTGTGAATGACCACTGAAGAATGCCATCAGCTTTCTCTGTTGCAGTAGCTAGGTTTTATCCCAGACAGTTCCTTGATGGAATATTAACTAGCCATATTTCCTGAACATTGTTTTACAACCTTCCTCAAAGAACCCTACATTTATATAATTAAATTGAAATATATTTTTTCTGAAATTCTGTTGTTTCAGCTGCTGGATTTACTTGTAATGCTTGCTAGCATTATTTAGTTTTCATTATGCGGAGACATTGGCATTGAGTTTTGATCTGTCAGACAGCTCTCTCACTGCCTTAATGCTAATAGCCTATGAGTATCTGATCTGTCATGGTACTTGTTGCTGCTGTAATTTAAGTTTAACGGGAATTCTATAATTGAAAGGTTTGGGGTTTTTTTTTCTCACTTTCGTGCAATACAACTTTTTTCAGAAAAAACGCTAAAGTTCAGAAAAGGGGCAAGATAAATTTGATTGGTCGATTGCAACTTACTACAGAGAGAATGCGGGAAGAGGAGAATGAAGGAATAGTCCAGCTAAGAATATTGCGGACCCAGGCAAGTAACCTGCTGGAGGAATAAAGAATTCCCCTATTTACTTTGTTGCATTATCATTACTGGAACTTGTTGTATTATCATTGCATGCTGCCCACTGTTGGATGTTGATGCATGAAATGGGTGCCTTTGAATCCCATTGGAAGCCACTTCTGCTGCATGACTCTAGATCCTTGTGAATATCTGATTTTGCATGTGTGTTCAAGCACTTGTAGTTGTCAGCCTCCTGTTCTGAAGTACCAGGTCATCATGTTCAAAGAGGACAAAGCAGATATTACACAAATGGTGAAGGCATGCGGTGTGGGGTGGGTGACAGCAGCAGATTGTTAAAGTTGACTGACACTGGCCACCAGCATGAATAAACAGCATTGTTGATCTTCATATCTCTTAGGTCTGTATGAAGAGACTAATCTTGAAGGTGGAATCACGCTGTAGTAACAGTACTATGACTTCTCCTTAGAGAAGTTGAAAAGTGCATCTTAGCTGTACAAATTGCAGCTTCCTGCTCTGTGGTTGATAGTCAGCTACTCATGCCAAATCTTTTGAGCTGACAGTTTTAAAAAAGCATGAATTTTTCTGGCATCAGGGACTATTACATGCAATAGAGTATGGAGTACAATTTCACCTTCCAAGTTTCAGGTCTGTTCTATCAGTCAGGTTGGATTGCAGGCCGTGCACATTGTGAGTTGTACCACCTGATGTAACATAAGATTGTAACCATTCTGGCAGCAGCAGGGTTAATGCCTAGTTGTACTTATGAAATGAGTGAGATGTTAACGAGGTATATCACAAGTCACCTAGGAAACTGCAACTTCTGCTCAAGGAGTGAGTGAACGTTTGGTTTTAGTGAGTAATTCACACTCTAGATATAGGACTTAACTGCTCCTTTGACTGGAATTACATCTCTTGCATCTTGCCAGTGCTTCATTCTTTTCCTTTATCAGTTTCTTTGTAAAAGCAGTTCTGTATAGGCTAAAAAAATGCAGTATATTTCTGATTTCTAAGGAAAAATACAGATTTCCTTGCTGTCTTGCCTTACCAGGAGCCTCCTATTAATGCTGTGTTCATTTTGTCACGTCACCCAGGCATTTAATTTTTTTTTTTTCTTCTTGTCACCCACTAGGAGGCTATCATCCAAATAATGAAGATGAGGAAGAAAATTACTAATGCCCAGCTTCAGACTGAACTGGTAGAAATATTGAAAAATATGTTCTTGCCACAAAAGAAAATGATAAAAGAGCAAATTGAATGGCTTATAGAGCACAAATATATCAGAAGAGATGAGTCGGATATCAACACCTTTATATACATGGCATAATTGGAGGACTCTGCGGGATGCTGAGAACATAAATGGAAGGGTGCTTGAACAGACAGCTGCAACAGTTTGTGCTGCAGAAGGACTTGTTTTGACTTTCGTTACATATTAAAATCCCTGCCTTACCTTACAGAGGACTATATTTTGCCAATCTCATTCAGCTAGCATGATGGCATTCCCTTCATGTTGCACACTTTTAACAGCATGCTGTTTTGTGGGAAACTTGCATTCATGAAGAGCCCATTGTGAACTTTTTAAAGTAGATTTGATTTACACCCACCAGGAAGAATACAGGTTTGGGTTTTTAGATGACCAGTACTTGCACAGGAAAAAATATTCAAATATTCATGCACTGAGGAACTGCTATTAGTTTTGTTTTGGGTTTGTTTTTTGTTTTGTTTGGTTTTGGTTTTTGGGTTGGTTTTTTTTTAATGCAATTAGGACTAGAAGTAGCACTTTCACTTTTGTGTTTTGGATCAACAGAGTAACCTACTGTCCATCTCTGATCCTTTTCATGTAATAACATTTGAGCAACACAAACACATGCGTCACAGCTGATACATATTTGTTACAGTTAAAACCTGTTTGCTAGAGCAGTGCTTCAATCTAGTAACTGGATTTTAATAATTGATACATTAAGTGACACAGAAGTAATTCCAAGTCATCGGTGATATTTTTCCCTAAGCAAGAGATCATTGTTTTTAAATTGTTTCCTGTAAACAAGTGGATGTGTTGATACCTTAATTTGGACGGGTGATTTGCTACAATCCTTTTTGACAAGGTAAAAGTTTTTTGAATGATACTTCACTCTAAAAGCAGTTTTCATGGGTGGGTCTGCTATAGGAACAGAAATATTAAGTGTATTTCCTTGTACATTTAATATTTGTATTCCAAATATTTCAGTATGACTACATATATCAGGATGCATTAAAGAGTAATTTATGCACAACTCCCGCAGAAAGAGAATAACACTTGAAGATCCCTGTACTGTTTCCTCAGTGGTAACTTTTATATACATGCAAGGTTAATCCAATTGGACTAGTCAACATCTTTATATGAAAAACAAACCCTCTGCTTTTCATTTTGTAACTGGTAGGGTAGGAAGTACTCTTCTAATGAAAATGATAAAACGCTAAGGAAAAATACCTTGTTCAGTGTATGTAGAGAGAGTGCCAAACACACATCAGGAATCTCAACTTCTTAATGTTACCTCTTCCATTCTCAATCATCTGAAGTAGTCATTTGGCACTGCCCTACTCTGCTGTTCTGAAATGTCCCAGCATGTACTGGAGCGATACCATGAGTCATAGGAGCAGAGTGCCTGTCCTAGGACAAAGGTAAGTTGTGCTTTATTCAGTTCTGTATGAATATTTCTATAAATTACAAGTGTGTGAAGTTATTTTTTAATTGACCAGTTGAACTACAACATCTAAAGGCCTCATTTCTTTGATGATGAAATGGGGTAGAGCATACCATTAACTTTAGTCAAAAAAGAAAGCCTTCCAGTAAGTAAGAGGAGGAGTTTTACTTTCACATGGTTACAGTAAAGTATGCAGCAGGAGTGGTTTAAAAGCAAAGTCTCTGAGAATGGCTGTTTGCACCCTTAAGCAGGCTGTGTGCTCTGTTACTAATGTAAATGCCAGTGTGACTGCCTGAGAACAGTGTGTATTTGGACATCTGTTTGAGTAAGAAATTTTTGGTAGTGAGGGTTTCATGACCAAGAGATGGAGAAATCAAGGCCTGGCCAATTACAATTGATTGACATCCTACAGCTTGTGTTACATGCTTTTATTGATACTCAAAAGTAGATGCTGTTTAAAAAGATTGCATCTTTTATGTTGGCCCTGTGGTGTTGCAATTCAGAATCAAAAGGAAGTGGTGCTCTGTGTAGTTAACCAATGAAACTATTTGAACATTAGAAAACAAAATTCTAATAAAACACTTTGTGCTGCGAGACTTTCAGTCTTTGTAACTTTAAAGTAATAAATGCTTACTTGGGATAACTGGGAAGAACATGACAGTCTGAGCACACTTTTCAACATGAAAAATTCCAACCCTTAACCAGAGAAGAAAGGTGTGAAATGGTCACAAGGAAAGAGCTGGCAAGGGGATAATGCTAATTTTGAAGCCATTGGTTTAGATTTGAGACAGAAATTTAAGAGACTGCGTCTCAGATACAGCTGTTTAGGAAGCTGGAATATATGCAGAAAAGAAAAGCTTGCTAAAAGCTACATATTCCCTTAACTAATAAATACAATACAACCTGATTGTTACCTATACATTTCTCAAAACCTGGGATGGAAATACAATTGGTAATGTGCCTATGACATGGTCATTTTTTCTTTAAGTATATACCAGAAATTGATGTCGGGTTTTTTTATGAAATCTAAGACAGACACCAGCAAATTTGTTAAAGATGCAGAATCACGTTTAGCATCCTTCATCAGGTCACTTCACCAATATGCACTTAAAACTAGTATCACCTGGGGCACAGGGAGATACCTGGGGTAAGCTGTTCTTTAGGGGAGGGTGGAGTTCAGATCTAAATGAAAACTATTCTTCACTTGCAATATGGCAACAACGCACTTTTAAGGCTGCAGTTTTTAGCTCTGAATATATATGTCCAAAGACCTAGCTTAAGGAGGTGCTGCATCTGAAAAACACGTTGCCACACACACTGCCACGGTGAATAGCTAAGGAACGAAATCTGGTGTAGAAGGGGCGGGGGGAAATCACTCTTAATAATTTCTTAATTAAGAAATACTGTTAAATCTTTTTCTGTCCCAACAACTTGATGATAATCTCAGTTTCAATTCTGAAGTCTTCCATTTTCCTCTTTCCACAGTTGGTGTCCCTAGCTTCTACTCTTATTCATTTATTTTTCGTTACGACTGTAATGCAGTTACATTTCCAAATGACAATGTTGACTTTCTCATTTTCATATTTTTAAAATTATTATAAATGTTATGAATGTTCACATCTTGCATTTATCTGCATTGGGATGCCATTGTCCTGTAAAGTGCAAATTTTAAAAATACAATTGGCAAAAAGATTTGATAGTTTTACAGAAAGATTTGCTATCTCAAACTGTTTTCTATTTTCATCAAAATGACTGGGATGCTATCTTTGTAATTCTTTAAGGTCATATTTGTGAAATAAACAATACATGAAAGCTTTCCTGTCATATACACTATATGTAGTCTGGAGTGTTGAGCAAACTCGGGTTCCTGAGTTGTAATAACTATCTCCGTATGGTATTTACAAATTTTGAATGTGTGCCACTACCAAGATAATAATGCTGTACAATTTTGAATGGTGGTAGTTTCTGTATGGCAGTCCAGCTGAACTATTTTGATGTACTGCTTAATTTTTGAATTTTATTTTTTAAGTTGTATAATTTATTTTCTTGCAAAATAAAAATGTAATTTAAAAGACTACTCATTTAGCAAGGTATTTTGGTGTCTCACCCTACAAAATTTTTAAGTTTAATTCAGGTGCTGCTCCTAAAATTCCCACTATATGAAATTTGCCTGACTTCAGGTCCCAACAGCTGTTATGATCAGAATAATTAAAAAACAAAAGTGAAGATTTCCAATTCCTTTCTTGTTAAAAAATTTTTCGTATGTAAGATTATATGTAGAGCTGTTTAGTCTTCTGAATTCTATTTGAAGATGAGCTGTAGTCGTTCAGTCAGTGTATCAAAGCCTGCCATGCCAAAAATGGCTGGGAGTTGCCTAACTTAGTTCATGGCATTTTTAAAAAGGATATGTCTCTGTGCAACTTACAGGGATGAACTTGGATTGCTGAATATTTTGGTTGATTTGCCTCTGAAGTTATTTACAATGTGCATCACTGAAATTTACTGGTGTTGCCACCAGGACCTGCAGGAAACCATGATGTGGGAACAGTCGCTTGCCTGAAGGAGTGCTTTTAATGTAATGGCTTTTCTTCTCTGATTGTTCTTGCCTTTTAATGTGAATCTCTTTTTACATTTCAGCTCCTTTAAGTGCACCAGCTAGCCACCGGTGTTTTGTGCTTTCTGGTACATGCAGAGTTTAGAACTACTTGTATGGAATAAACAGCTATTTTTGAGTGACTGCTCATACTGTGCCTGGCAATTGGCCAACTGGCAGTTCTTGCAGGAAGAGTTTTGATGGCAGGTTGCTATTATTTCCAAACTTTTTTCCCTCTGTTAGGGCAATGCATAGTCTTTCCCAGTAATTTTTCAAGAGAAATTGTTCTCTAGAAGCCAGTTATTGCAGGAGTTCCTTGGCTGAATCAACTCCTACCCCTGTAAATTGATCACGGTTTAGGTAGAATTGTTTTCATAAATACAAAAGGCTTTAACCTGGCTCATTCTTCTGATAAAGTGAGAATGTGGCTTTATTTTCTTCTTTGCTTTACCTGTCAACATAGAATCATAGAATTGTTCAGGCTGGAAAAGACCCTTGAGTCCAACCGTTAACTCAGCACTGCCAAGTGCACCACTTGGCCATGTCCCTGAGTGCCACATCCACTAAGTACAGGGATGGTGAATCACTTCCCTGTTTTACTGCTTGACAACCTCTTCCATGAAAAAAAGTTTTCTTAATATCTGTAAGTATCCAATCTAAACCTTCCCTGGCACAACTAGAGGCCATTTTTTTGTTACTTGTTAGAAGAGACCAACTCCACCACCCTTGGCTGCACCCTCCTGTCAGGCAGCTGCAGAGAGCAGTAAGGTCCCCCTGAGCCTCCTTTTCTCCAGGCTGAACACCCCCAGCTCCCTCAGCTGCTCCTCACAGCACTTGTGCTCTTGATCCACTCCCTGGATATCTCAACATCTCTAGGTAGACATGGTGCCTGGCATTTGATCTTCATTTATTTTAGTGATGGAGATCCACTATGGAAATTCAGTTGGATACTGTGCTTCAGCTCCTGCATGCAAACTTAAACACCTGTAAGAACAGCTGGAGTCATGAACAGCAGCTGCTGCTTCCCTCTGCAGATCTGGGGCATGGGCACGCCCAAATTCCTCCATCTTAGAACCCCTGACCCCCATGTACAGCATTTCAAACTCCCCTGTACAACACACAAACCCCCCCTGTACAGTGCTCCAAAGTTTTTCCCTTCACCCTGTGATTCCTACTACAATGCTACTTAAACTTTTGTGGCCTGTAATTCTTCATATAAGGTTGGCAATTTGCTCTATGAATTAAGATTGAATTTTCAGGTGTCTTTGGCTTTCTGCCAGGGTCTCCGAGCGCCTGCCAGAGCTGTGAAACATCCAGGGCATCCAGAGAGATGCTTCGGGTTCCGACACCTGCTGAGCAAAGCAAGAGCAGCAGAGTGTGACTTTTTAATAGTCTGTAACTGGACACCAAAAGTGAGTGACTTTGAAATTAGTACATTATAGTCAGTCTTGGTGAGAAGAGATGATGAAAAAATTAAAGAATGTTGGCAGGTTATATCCCTGAAAAAGAGCTTTATAACACAGGAGTAAAGGCAAGTTAAATGAGAGCTTTCTGGGTTTTGTTCTGCATTACTCATTTCTTAAAAATATCCTCATCCAACCTGGATGTTTTTGCTATATGGTACATATGTACTTTCAGTGTAAAACCTTCAGTTTTTCCTGAGACAATATTTACCTTCAGTTTTTCCTGAGACAATATTTATCAGTTCCTGTGTTATGTATGGTTTTGAACTGTCTCTAAATCAAAGGTCTAGATTAGGCCACCTTAGAACATCAGCTACTGAGAGTCAAGAAAGCAAAGGAGTACAAATGCTTCTCTTGCCAGTGCCTGTCCCAATCAGCCTCTTGCTGCATGTCTGGAGAATCTTTGGATATATATAGAAAGCAAGAAGCATTTTACTTGTGAGAGCAAAGTTAAAGTGAAATCCTCTCTCACAGGGAAATTAATAAGATGAAGAACAGAAAATCAATTGAAGTAGTTTTGACAAATGTTAGTTATACAATGTGAAGATCAATTAATAAGAAAAAAAAAGTCAATGTAGCAAATGAAAGTTAACAGGTCGTTGAAATACTCTTGCTTTCTAGGTGCTATATCCAAAGCCTGGTTCTTGGCATTTTTTCTAGGTTGGGGTACAAGAGGAAGGAAAGGTGCAAGTAAATGCTCATTTATGTGACCGTAGACCTCAGCTCTGGGGAACACTTCATTGGGTTGTGGGTTACTGTAACCGTGTACTAACTCCTTCAGAGACTAAAAAAGTGGTTGAGGAGAAGAGACTGATCAGAAACAAACACAGAATTGCTTGTCCTAGACTGTGTGCTACAGCACAATTCAAAGAAAGTCACTTTGTGTTTTGAAACTGTTCCTTTGAGACACAGAGCTCAGGTCGGGGAAAGAGCCAGGCTTTTCCTGGCCTAGCTGTGTGCATGTTGGAGAGACAGGGTGAAGAGGGGCACTGTCAGGCTCGCAAACAGCAGTAGAGATTTTGTGCTGGCCTTCGTCCACAAATCCAGGTTCAGAGGCAAGAGAGCATGAGGGGAGAAAGCAGAGTGCAGAGGAGAGCGTGGCACTGGTGCGGGCAGCCCGACACTCGGCGGGCTTGGGCTGCCATCAGTCGTGCCTGGGCGCAGCGGCCGGGACCGTTCTCGGCCAGGCTGGAATTCCGAGGGAACAGTGTTAGGGGTTTATGCCACGGCCAGGCAGGAAGGGGTTTAGGGGGAATTAAGTTGCTGACCCTTCCGAAAACAGCACGCAGCTGCTGCACCAGGGCACGCCAGACACAAAGCGCCCCGGGCTCAGCGACACCCGGCGCTTTCATCCCCACGACCTTGAGGTGCGCAGGATCTTTCCGATACGGGATTAAATGCCCGCGGCTCGGGTCAGCTTAACCTGCAGCGTGGGGCAGACGAGGGCCGGGCCGGGCCGGGGCGGAGCGTAGCCCCGGCGGCGGAGAGGACACACCCCGGGGGCTGGTTCTTTTTCCGCAAGGATTTTCCACGTTGTCTCCATGCAGTTCGCTACCAGTGATTTTCCTTCTCGGCGCGGCATCCCAGGCTGTCCGCCCCGCGCCCCGGGCCGTCCCCCGCATTCCCGCAGCCCCTGCCCCGCCTGGCCCCGAGAAGGACGCGCCTGGCGCTGCGGAGCCCCGGAATCCGTTCGGTCGGAAAAGACCTCCGGGATCATCGGTGTCAACCCCACCGCGGCACTGAGTGCCACGCCCACTCTTCCTTACACACCTCCAGGGGCGGTGGCTCCGCCGCCTCCCTGGGCGGCCCCTGGCGGTGTCCATCCCCCTTTCCGCGGAGGAATTCCGCCCGGTGTCCAGCCCCACGGGACTCCCGGCCTGGGCGCGTCCCGCGCACGCGGCACCAGCGCCCCACGCGCCAGCCCCTCTGACGCCGCCACCCGCCTTCCGCGCCAGCCAATGGCAGGGGCGGGCGTGGCACCGCCCTGCCCCGCGGGGCCAATGGCAGCGGGCAGGGGGCGGGGCGCCGCCGGCGATAGGCGGGGGCGGCGGCGGCGGTGAAGGTGACGGGGGCGCCGGCGGGAACATGGCGGCGGCGGCGGGCGCGATGCTGTGCGGGCGGCGGCCGGCAGCGGGGCTGCTGCGGGTGAGGCCACCGCGGGCCCGGCTTTACTTTCTCCTTCCCTACGCAGCCTCGGCCTCGCCGCCGGGCCTGGAAAGGCTCGGCCAAGGTCACGCCGCCCCTGCGGCGGGGCGGCTGCGCCCCCTCCCTCACCCTTGCGGGAACCCCCGGCCCGGGAGGCAGCCGAGCGAGGGAGCGGGTCCCGGGCCGGGGAGCTGAAGGGTGACGCCGCTGGTGGGTGAAGGGCAGCCTCTCCCGCAGCCCCGGGCGCTGCAGTAAGCCCGGCGGGACCTTTATCCGCGATCCTGAGCGCGGCTTTTTCCACTGTCAGCGCCGCGGCTGCCGAGCCCTGTCCGGTACGGCTGCAGCCCGCAGGGATGTGCAGGGCATAGGGATGTGCTGCCCACAGGGATGTACAGCCCTAGGGATGTCCCAGCCGGGCCGGGCCTGCGCTCGGGTTGGGCTCCTCTAATGGAGCAGAGCAAAGATATAAATTCACAGCCGTGGGTGTTGTTTCTCAGCCGGCAGTGGGGGCTGCTGCCCGCGAAGCCTGGCTGCGGTGCCGGCCGTGCCCGCCTTGCCTGGGAGGGAGCTGTGCTGTGCTGGGCTGTGCTGTGCTGTGCTGTGCTGTGCTGGGGAGAAACGGAGGGCGAGGGGATCGCACCCCGGTTGCCATGTGCGAAGCTGAAGGTTGCGTTTCACCAGCTCTGGAAGTGGGTCCCTCCTTCCTTCCCTCCTGACAGAGCATGAATGCTCCTAGCAGATGCCAGCTGCTCTCGGTAAACAGTTGTCTGGTTAGTCCAGTTAAAATTCCAGGCCTTGTGCAGTAAGAGTATTTATGGTAGTATTGGTATTTATCTTACTAGGCTTGGTTAGGCTTTGTTTTTCAGACGCTAACCCTTGGAAGCACTCACTGCTGTAAAGGCCTCTAAGGGACATCATTCTTTTCAGGGAGAACTTTAATTTAAAACTTCCTGCTGGCTATTATAACTTGAGCTGGGGAGAAGACCAGACAAAAATCCCCAAACAAAACAAAAGTCAAACGACTAATTCAGAACAGTAAAAAAAAAAAATATCAGCCTTTTGTTAGTTGAAAGTTAGCAAATGAAGAGGGGAAACAGGCTAAATTTTTGTGTTGAGACACAACCAGAAGGTATTGTCTAATTTATAAAAAGGTATTCTTGGGATGTCCTTAAGCAATTGTTTTAATTAGTATTTATTTAGCTGTAATTTAGTAATTACAGATAGAAGGCCAGATGTTTCCAGTGTGCTGAAATGTTGTCTCAGGAAATGGCTAAAGAAAGTGGTTTAAGCCATGAATGGAAAGATCACTCTGTTAATATGTAAAGCAATACCTACAGATATAAAATTATATCTTTGCACTGCTTAATTAGATGAAGCTACTGGCTGGTGAATTGGACTGCTCAGATAATCCCTTTTTCTTGGTTTTGTTTTATTATCCTGTCTTGGTGTGATGTTCTGAATTGGTTATCTTCATTTTTTGTTCATAAAACACCAAGGGAGTGGGAGTTGTAGATGTAAACTGCCACTGTTTAAAAGCAGTGGAGTTAATGGCAGGAATGAATGAACAAAGTCCAGGGAAGCAGACAGAGGGATTAGTAAACTTTTTCAAGATAACAGCACTCACCCCTAGCTTAGATATATGCTATAGGTGTACATAACAGACTTGAACAAAATGAATTTGGTGTTGTTTTTGAAGGAGTATTTGTTTATTTTTCAGAAAACATTTTATCACAGATGTTATGGTGAGACTGTACTAGACTACACTTCTATTCAAAGGCATGTTATGTTTTTTTTTCATATTTTTCCAGTGTTTCCTAGATATTAATTTTTGAAATAATGACTTCTACGAAAATGGGTACATTACATAATGAAACTGTATGGCATTGGTTTTCTTGTGTGAGGTCCTGAGGATTTTCTTCTTTTCAGGCTCTGAAGTATACAAGCCGTGGCTATGCATCACAGCGTACTTTAAATGTAAGTATAAAGCACTATTTGACTGTTAAACTGCTATTTTGGATTTGTTTGTTAATCACTGACATTTTTTAAAAAATCATCACGAAAAAACTGTCTTAAAGATGATGTCACTTGTGCCCCAAGCCACATTTTACTGCAAAATCTGAAATAAGTCAGATAGCCAACCAAAATAAAAATGGCAAAGTGTGGGACAAAATTAGAAGCGTGTCAGCTGATGTAAGCTTCATGTAAGTGTCAACCCAGAATGGGAAAAGGCAGCTGATATCAACTGCTCCCTTTGAAATGATTTGTGTTATCCTGCAACTTGCTGTTACAATGTGAAAGATGAGGGCAAGTTTGTTACTGTCACTGAAGTCAGTCATGAAGAAAGGGTTACAGTAATAGACAGCCCTTCATAGTTTTAGAGTATCATTTGTCGTTTATGTTTATTTTTTTCCTAGTGTTCTCTTTCTTTGCCTGTCTGTCTAAATAGAAAAGCCCTCATGACCAGGTCCTGCACAGCTTTGTGGCTAACTTTCACTGAAACCAATACAGCTGGAAGCACTCATTGCTGCTTCTTGACAGCTGGCAGGGGCAGCCAGAGGTCTGGCATGTGCACCTTTGTGGTGCCAGATTCTCATGCTGCTCTCACAGGGTTATCAGGTGCACACGTGGATGTAGCACTACAGCTAGGAGGCAGAATAAGAGTAAATTGTCTTTACTACTAGGATAGGGCTGGATGTCATAAACTGCTGCTTATGCGTTCTGCTGGCACCTGGGCTTTTGAATATATCCAGGGATGGACACTTCACAAGCACAGGGTAACCTGTGCCAGAGTTCAGCCACACTCCCAGTGGAGAAATGTTTCCTGATGTTGAGTGGGAACTCCTTTGTGTCAATTGCTGCTCACTGTGCACCACTGAAAAGAGTTTGGCTCTACCTTCTTTGCACCCTTCCTTGCAGTGTTAATATTCATGGTGAGGAGCTGCTGTTGAAGTTCTCTGTGGCACTACAGCCCTCTGGTGTATCAGCCACTCCTCCCAGTTTGGTGTCACCAGCAAACCTGCTGAGGGTGCACTGCACCATCATCCAGCTCATTAAAGAAGATGTTACACAGGACTGGACCAGTACTGATCACTGGTCTCCAGCCAGAGGCCAGACTTTGTACCTCTATCACCACACCCAGCCTGGCCATTCTGCCCTTTTCTATCCCTTCCTTGTCTGCTTGTCCATAGTTCATTAGCTTCTGTGTGAGGATTTTATGGGAGACAGTGGTGAAAGCCTCACTGCAGTGCAGGTAGACAATGTCTGCTCTCCCCTCCTGCACCAAACCAGCCACTTCACTGTAGAAGGCTGGCAGTTTGTCTGAGCGTGGCTTCTCCTTGGTGAATCCATGCTGATGACTCCTGATGATTTTCTTGTTAATGGAAATGGTTTTTTAGGATTAGTTGTTTCATCACCTTTCCAGGGATTGAGATGGGTCTCACTGACCTGTAGTTCCCTGGGTCCTCTTTCTTACCCTTCTTGAGGATTGGAGTAATGCTTGGCTTTTCTCTAGTCCTTGGGAACCACTCATAATTGCTGTGATCATTCCAGCATTATTGAAAGTGACCTTAAAAAGTCACCTGCCAGCTCCCACAGAACTCATGGGGGCATCTGGTCAGGACCCATGGATTTATGTATGCCCAGTTTGCCCTGACTTGTTCCTCTTCCACCAAGGGTGCATCTTCCTTGCTCCACCTTCCCCCAGTCTCTGGGGCCTGGGATTCCTGAAGGCTGGTCTTAGTACTGAAGACTGAGGCAAAGAAGGCATTCAGTACTTCAGCCTTGTCCTTTGTCACCAAGGAGGCCCATATTTTCCTTGCTTCTTAGGTGCTCATGGGAGCCCTTCCTGTTGCTTTTGACATTGCTTTCCAGATTCAGTTCTTGGCTTTCATAACCTCATCCCTGCATGCTCAGGCTGTGTGCCAGATTCTCAGTCCCTGTTTCCATCACTCATATGGTTCATTTTTGTGTGTGAGTTTTTTACCCAACTTACTGCTCATTGAAATGGATTGCTCTGGAGCTTGGAGGGGGTCATCTTTGAACAACAGCCAGCTTTCTTTGGTCCTCCTTTTCTCCAGGATGTTCAAGATTCCTGCAAGCATCATCAGTGCCAAGGCTGAGCTGAATGCACTCCACCTGTTCTGTCCCATAAAGCACAAAGCCTCTCCTCTCCCCACTTGCCTTGTCTTCGTGACCTGTCCTTCCTGGAGAGCCTTATCCCTCCATGGCAGCACTCCAGCCACGTGAGCCATCTCACCACAGCTCTGTGGTGCTGAGGTTGTAGTGCTGCAGCTGCACACCAATCTCCTCAGGTTTACCCTCCATGCTGTGTGCATTAATATGGATTTTAGTGCTCTGAAACACTTGCAGGGTGAAAGAGAAGCTGTGACATCAATGAAATAATAAAAAGTATATACATTTTTAAAATACTGGTTATGTGTGCAGTTGTGAGAGAGATTGTGACTTTTACTCTGTCCTTCTGCACTTAGGAGGTGGTGATAGCAAGTGCTGTCAGGACACCTATTGGATCTTTCCAAGGGTCTCTTTCATCACTGCCAGCCACTAAACTTGGTTCCATTGCAATTAAGGGAGCAATTGACAGAGCAGGTATGTATACACTTTTTTTTTTCCCTGTGACAAAGAAAACTTTAAGTGGCTCAATGTCTTTTCAATGGCTTGGTAATAACAAAAACCTGCAATGTCCTGGATTTTTTCTCCTGTGGCATTTTTAAGTATATCCACAAAGTCATTTAAGTAAAGTTGACTGTGATGCTTTGGCTCAACCTGAATTAAGTGCTGCTTCTAGGAGCAGAATGTAGCCATGGGGTATCTGTGCTAGTCCAAATGTGATTGAACATGGTATTTGGTTTGTTGGGATGGCTAAGCTGATGCAAAGGCTGCTTTCTGCTGAGACCAGTGGCCTTGCCTTTCCCTGCCCATTTTTTATGTGGGCAGGTGTATTTGAAGGACAGCCTTGTCAGCCTTTTGATGGATTCAATCTAGCAAAAAAGTGGTGTTTTTTTAGGGTAGAGGAGGGTTAATACTGCAAGAACTTGGATACCAGGGCTGTTGCAAGAGATGCAGCAGAAGAGCAGACCTCTTCTCTGTGATGGCAGCTTGCAGTGGCTTTGGCTTGCCCTTGCTAAACAAACAACACTGTCTTTAGACATAATTCTAGCACCAAAAAAAGTGTCATGCATTTAACTGTCCATGAAAATTGAGCTTCTCAGGTGATTAGTGAGACTTGGAAATGTGGACTTCAGTGAAATAACTGCAGCTTGTTCTGCAGGGTCACAGGGGAATTATCTTCTGGGGGGATCACCAGTTCACCATACTCCATGAATATGGGGGTAGGGATCTGGAATCCACCCACAGGGGCTGGGTTCTGTTAGTCCATGGATTGGATGTGGCAAGTTTCATTAGTCTTTGATAGAAAACTTCAATGGGAACCTTTGTCAAAAAGATCCTGAATAAAAGCAATTTTGTTTTGTAGGAATCCCTGCAGAAGAAGTGAAAGAGGCTTATATGGGCAATGTCCTGCAGGCTGGACAAGGACAAGCTCCAGCAAGACAAGCAGTTCTGGGTGCAGGTATTCCTTCTCTTGCCACTGAGGTTGAAGGTTTTCTGTCTTTATGTGGCTGGAATCTACTGGCTGTGAGTTAAAGCAGAGTGGTGGGCAGCCCTTTGTCAGGACAGTCCCTGGATGCTTTTGCCCTGTGATGGCTGAAGGGTGCACGTTGCACTCATGCAAGTGGGATGTTACTGCCCACAGTGTGTGCAGAACCTGGAGAAGACAGTTCTGGAGAGCAGGCTGCTAATTCCACAGTACTTTACAGTAATGATGGGTGTGCTCTGAGTCTTTCACAAAACAGACTTTTTTTCCTTCATTGTATCATTATTTTTCATTCTTACTGGATAAAGAATCAGTGAGTTTCCTTCAACCCATGAGTGTGTACAGCTCATCTTCCTGTGGAGTCTGGAGCTGACAGTGGAAGGATTCACTGTATAATGTTAGCTATAACATGAAGGTTATTGGGGTGCAGAAGTTTTCTTCTCCCTTCTTCTGTGGGGGTGGGATTCCATACCTTAGCATGTTTCTAGGCAAACCTGTAGGTCAGGGAGGAACTGTGTACTTTCTTAGATCTGCTGGACATTTTTGAAGAAGGAACTACTTCCATATTAGGCAAAGTGATAAATATGGTTCTTTTCATTCACAGAATTATATAGTGTCTTGAGTTGGAAGGGACCTTGAAGATCTCATTCCAACCCCCCTGCTGTGGGCAGGGACACCTTCCATTAGATCAGGGTGCTCAGAGCCCTGCCCAGCCTTGCCTGGGGTCTGTCTTGTTGCCAGTTGCTAAATTCTGCAGCTTATTTATGCTTTTTCAGCTTTGGATGCTGCTTAGAGGCGGGGATCAGGGTTTTGGGAACAGGAGCAGTTCTGGAGTCCCTTCCTTGATCTTCCATTTCCTTGCCTTTCCC
Organism: Passer montanus; assembly: GCF_014805655.1. NCBI lineage: Eukaryota > Metazoa > Chordata > Aves > Passeriformes > Passeridae > Passer > Passer montanus. Next base: position 6,752,496 of record NW_024368818.1, on the reverse strand, counting down.
CTTATCACAAGTCAGTTGTTGGAAGGGGAGAAACAGCAGGGGTTTCCAAGAAGGATGGTAGCTATGGATAAGTGTAGATAAATTGCCCTGGCAGGCTAAACAGGGTAAGCTGGACATCCTGGGCTTAGATAAAAATTGGAGCCATATGAAATGTTGCTGAAACACCAATAAAATACTGAAATCTGCCCTCCAAATAACAGCTGTACAAACTTCTTTGACTCAGGTCTGCCGATTGCCACTCCTACCACAACTGTCAATAAAGTCTGTGCTTCAGGAATGAAATCAATCATGATGGCAGCACAAAGCCTGATGTGTGGGAGTCAGGTATGTGGATTTTGTGCTGTTCTATGGAAAAAAACACACAGTTAATGTTGCAGATCCTGTCCTACTAATAGCTGTGCTCTTTGATTTGGGACTGTGCTTTTGGCTTGGGATAATAAAGCTAATTAGCAAGAGTTTGGTTTATTTATGCAGTGCTAATTTTATAGTTGTTTAAGTATGTTTGAGTTCAAAACAGAAAAAAAATACTAGAGTTGGAAAATTCAGACATGTTTTTAGAGCTGAAGAAACAAGGTGGATTGTTTGGGGGGGTATTTACCTCATCTCTTTACTGCTCTACCCACACCCCACCTACCAGTCCAGCCCCCAAAATATAATTAAGGGAACTTTCAAGCTTTTAGTTTTGAAAAGGTGAAGAAATTTTCATGTACTTAGTTTTTGGTGATTTGAATTTCAGACAGTGTTAACATTTAAATGAATTAAGTACACATGTTCAAGCAAAAGTACACTAAATGTCTTTCAGGCTTATTTATTGTTTTAGAAGAAGCAGAATTTATTGTTGGTGAATAAGCTTTTTCATTACAGAGCTTGATGAAGGAGAATTGCTCATCTCTGTCACCTTTCTTACAAGATTTTCTATACAATGGGAAAAAAATTCTGTCACTTGATGGGAGGATAGGAGAATACATCATTTTCAGTAAGCCATTAAATGCTGTGCAGCAAAGAATGTGGGAGAAGTGTGAATGTGAAGAAAGACATTTCAGTTTTGTTTTTAATTCCACACCCAAAGCATTTTGGCAGCATCTTTGGTTCTCTGAAGTGAAAATATAATCAATTCAATTATATATATTTTTGGCTTTAAAAGTAAATGGCTCATAAGTGAAGAATACTTTTGTGTATGTGTTTAGAACAAAAGTAAAGTGTTTAAGTTTTGATGTCCCTTCTGTGGAAATCACAGTGTAACTGGAGTTAAGCAACTGTTTTATTGCTTTGGCCTCACCCTGCAGAAAACAGCACTTTGTCTGGGGCCTGCTGAAGTTGATGGAAATCTTGTCACCAGACTTTGAACCAGGCCCAGCATGTCTTTGTAAACAGCTACATTTGGATTTAGTCATTTATATCCAATGACTTCATGAGAGTGGTTGTGCCTTTGGTTGGTTTGACAGATGTAGGCCATGAGCTCTGAATAGAACTGGAATTTTCAGCTGAATTAATCATACAAGCTGTGCTGCCAGTCTCAGCAAAATCAGAGACTCAGCCAGTTAATAGTCTCTTAGAGCTATTAATTACGGAGGGGTTGGTATTGGTTTGTTTTTCCTGGCTGTGGGCTGTGAGGTATCTGTGGTATGACAGTCAGTGATGGTTCCCAGTGGCTTGAGTCAGTGTACACCATTATATAAACAATTGTATTGGCTCTCTCTCCAGGTCTTCCACTCAATGGAATTTAAATGCCAGGGACTCTTGTTCGTCTAGTCTACTGCTGCTTCCATATCTCCACTGCCTTTCCAATCTATCTGTCTTTTCAGATAATTTTATCTCCAGCCTACTTTTTTTTTTTTCTTTATGATTTCACATCATGTTTCTACCAGGGTGGATTGCCTATCTTCAGTTGTTCCTGTTGTTGCTTTTTAAATGCTTAAAAGGTTTTTTCCCTCCTTCTCTAAGACTTCTCTGAAGTATGAAGTGCCCATGCTTAAGTTTTTACTAATGCTGTTCCTACAAGAAGTCATGGAGAACACACTGCATGATTATTAATTTTATCTTGTTTCCTTTGGGCAGGATGTCATGGTTGCTGGTGGAATGGAGAGCATGTCCAATGTTCCCTACACGATGAGCAGAGGGGCAACACCTTATGGAGGAGTTAAGCTGGAAGACCTGATAGTAAAAGATGGGCTGACAGATGCTTACAACCATATCCATATGGTAAATATTCCTGCAGAGTGCTCATGTATCAACCATAGATAGACCTGATGCAGATCTGAAAAGCTTGTTTATAGTTGTGAAACTGCTTCATCTAGCAAACCTGGATATGAGGAGGAAAAAGTCTTCTATTTCCAGGTTTCCTGCAGTAGCTGCAATGGAGGGACTGGACAGAAGAGCAAAACAGCACAGTAGTTTGTAATTACCTGTCTCTGCAGTCTGAATAACCTAAAGCAAGGATTAAGAGAAAAATTAATTCTGCTGCTGATGGGTTGCTGTTGCTCCATCTGAGGGAGGGAGCAATCAAGTTGCTTGGTGTCTTTGAAGATATCTGCTCTGAAGGATCCAGCAGGCTCATGCTTTTCCCTCCCCCAGAGTACACATCTCATATCTCTTGTGGGAAGGTTTGAGTCAGCTGGTGTGCTTACTCACCAGCAGGGTAACTTAAATTGGACAAACAAGGGCAAACTTAGGATGGGTTTGGAAAACAACTGATTCAAAGACAGTCAAGAACAATCACCAGGAAAGAAAAGTTTAAAAAGAGAATGGCTACCTTCAGCTTATGAATATTTCTGACCTTTACCCAGTGGTAATTCACAGCTCTAGGGCATAATTGATTGATCAGTTGGTGTTCTTGCTGAGACACAGGAAAAGATGTCACGAAGAATATTTGCTTTGATCCATAGATTTGGTACAGACATCACTTGTGTATGATTTATTCTTTTTGCACTCTAGTGCTTAGGCTGTGTGGGAATGTTGAAATTCATTCCCACGTTTCAGCTAAAATGGATTTTGAATGTGAGGATTTTATAGAAATCTAAAGGGTGGCCTTGATATTTCCCTCATAAAAATTCTAGCAGTTGGCTATAATACACCAAGTTGTAATAGATTGGGACATTATGTTGGAACCTTTTGTCTGTCTTATAGCAGATGTAGGTTGTTTAGAAAGCCTTCACAGTCTGTGTGAGAACATACAAGAAAGTCCACAGGATGGCTTGGGAAATTACTCTTGTCTGTGTTTTGGCAATAGCTGAAGTTGCTGGTGCTTTGAGGTTTGAAGACTTTTTAAATTCATTATTTACATAGACATGAACTTGCTTATTTGAAGAACTGGAGGGACACAATACTAAAGGGTTTTGTGTTGATTCATTGAGTTTTCCAATGAAATGAGAGGTGGAACAAAGCCTCTTCAAGGGCAAATCTTTCCAGTTGATTAAATGATTTTTTTAAAATTTTGTCACTGGATATTTAGACAGTGATGGTGATGAATTGTGTGTATATAATTACTGTCATGATTTGCCTATATATAAAATGATAAGGTTGTTTCATTCTACTTATTTCATTTCAGTTATTAGAAAAAAGGGATACATACTTTTATTTCTACAGTTTTGAGAGATTTGAAGGCCCTGTATGTTGACCTGTTCTTGTGATCTTTGGAATAGGCAAGGTAATGATGGAGTGAAAACACTAGGAAAGTGATGTGAACATGTGGTTCTGTGGCTGAACAATGATCTTCAGTCTCTGAAGATGTCAGTCCTAAGCACTTTAAATTTACTTTTGCATGCAGTTAACTGAAAAAAAAAGCCGTATAAGGAAAGTTCCTTTATGGCTTTGATAATCTGGATCCAGAAAACATCTGCTAAATCTGATGATTATATTTCAAAACCACAAGTTAGTATTTGTTCATGACTGTGTAAATCAGAAATGGACACCAAATATTAGTCACATTCAGTTCTGGAGATCTGCTGGTTGAGGTTTTTTCAGTGGTAGTTGTGCTGTGCATCTTCAGGAGTGCCAAACCTAACAGACCTGTTTTCCTCCAAGGGCAACTGTGCTGAGAACACTGCCAAGAAGTTCACTATTTCCAGAGAGGAGCAAGACACTTATGCCATAGGCTCTTACACCAAGAGCAAAACAGCCTGGGAGTCAGGAGTACTGAAAAATGAAATAGTTCCTGTCACTATTTCAAAAAAAGGTATTGTGGAAAGGTGTGATGAGATGAATTTTGTTTTGTATGGAAAGATGTAATGTTGTCTGTGTTCAGTGCCAATTGTATTGTTTACACATGTGACTCTCAGGAACATTAACTTTGATCACCTAAGAACTTTCTGTTAGGCAGACTTTCAACAGCAGTCAGTGACCTGTCATCTGGTTTTTGTTTTTCAGTTTTTCTTTAATGTTGCACACCTTTTTTAACTTTTTTTTTGGTCTTAGTGAAAGTTAGCTATTGAATTTAGTTATGGCTTAAGGACATCTATTTGTTTTAATTTACATTAAAGATAGGCACTTTGTCCTTTTTGTTCAGCCACTAGGAAGTATAAATGGATTTGTTTTAAATAAATTTGATTAAGGAATAACTTTTTTTTTCAGTTTATGTAAGCACGTTTCTTGATGTGCATTTTACGTGCATTTGCAGTTTTTTACTGAAAAAAGTTATTTATATAAGGCAGTATTTAGTCAACTGTTCTACAGAATACTAAACCAAATCTGAATTTCAGGGAAGCCAGATACAGAAGTGAAAGAAGATGAAGAATACAAACGTGTTGATTTCAGTAAAGTTCCAAAGCTGAAAGCTGTTTTCCAAAAAGAAAATGGTAAATATCGTTAACAGCACTGTTTAATTTTCTGCCAAGTGCAGGGATGCTTTGTCAAGTTGGAGAGTACTAGTCACAAGAGCATGAATGCCCAACAACAGCCCTTTTATTTTAAGTGTCTGCTGAGGTAAAGAAACATGCTGCACAACAGCATGAACTGACCTGGATTAAAAGATGGTCCAAGAACCTTAAACCAGTGAACACCTCAGTTTGGGAGGTGTACCTTAAAGAGAGTGACAGGTGGGTTTCAGTTTCACTGTTGGCTTTGGTCTCTGCCACGTGTAAACTCCTGTTGCTGTGCAGCTGGAGTGGCTTTACAGAGTTGCCATTGCTTCCTGAATCTGTAATCGATAAACCTTCCTGGTTAACTCAAAACTGGCCCTCATTCACAACCCTTCCTGAGCTGGAATTCTGTGACAGTGCCAGCAATGCAGCTGCCATGGAAGGAAGGATCTAAACTGGGATAAGGATACAAGTACCTGTGGCTGCATTTGTTTCATCAAACAGTTTTTCAGTTAACTCAGTGCAATAGGTTTCACCAAAAGATTGAGATTTCATGTTCAATGAACTCAGGGAGAAACAATCCTTAACAGGATATATGTGAGCTGTTTTGCATAACTCTTCCACCTCTGTCTAAGGAATGTTTTTCCTTTTCTAGGAACAGTTACAGCTGCTAATGCCAGTACTCTGAATGATGGAGCAGCTGCTTTGGTGCTGATGACTACAGAGGCAGCCAAGAGACTGAAAGTCAAACCTTTGGCACGGATAGTAGGTATGATCCTCTTTACCTCTAGGAGAGTCCTGGAAAATACTCCTATAGTGTGCTCTCAGACTGGGAGTTCTGTCTGGTTACCTGACATTATGGCTGCATCTTCCCAGTACAGTCTTTGAAATTTCAAGTGTTACACAGCAGACTTTTGACCATAAACAGAATTTTCTATATATAATAATAAAAATCAGAAAGTATTATCGTGTGGCTTACCTAGGGCACTACATTTTAGATGGAGCTATTTCACAGACCATGGTATTCAGAATTTCTCTATCTTGGCAGTGTTTGCTGCTTGCAAAGAAAGAAAACAATGTATGGTAAAAACACAAGGTCTTTAAACACCCTTTCTGATTTTTGTCTTTTTTCAGCTTTTGCAGATGCTGCTGTTGATCCAATTGACTTTCCAATTGCACCTGCATATGCTGTTCCTAAGGTAAGAATAAAACTGAGTGGGTTTTGGAAAAAGGAAGCTTCCCTAGCATTCCACTGTTGGTTCATCCCCTCAGTGGGTCTTCTTGAATTAGGATTGAAATTATAATGATGTCATAAATACCAAGAACAGATGTTTTACAGAGGACCAAGGCTACACTGCAGATCTCCAGCGTTAACAAATTTCTCATACCTATTTTGAAAGAGAGTATTGTACTATACTGCTTTTAGCAACTTTGGACATGTTTACACCTTTGAAGTTCTGCAGCTTGTATGCCCAAAAGGCAAAATAAGTATGGTTATACATGGGTAGACTTGTTCTAAAACAAATTGAAATGTATGGTGTGAGGCAGTACTGTGTCATTTTAAATGGACTTACTGTAGCAGCAGTCTGAGTGTTGTGTGATGGAAATGCATCCTTGGCATGGGCTGCTCTCCATTCCTCCTTTGGTGCAAACTCGAGTTTGTGGTTCAGTCCCTCAGATTTGCTTTTTCCCATCTGACAAAGAGGTTCCTAGATGTGAAATTGTGAATCAGAGTATGGGGAGCCTGAGTCACTGACTTCAAAATAGACCTATTATTTCTTTAATTGGTTTCCTGATTTTTTATAGTATTAATTATTTTGTATTATTTCTAGATTCTGAGTGAAACTGGCCTGAAAAAAGAAGATATTGCAATGTGGGAAATTAATGAAGCATTCAGTGTTGTGGTGCTGGCCAATATTAAAATGCTGGGCATTGATCCACAAAAAGTAAATATTAACGGAGGAGCTGTCTCTCTTGGACATCCAATAGGGTACGCAAAATAAGCTCTGGGTTTTCTCTGCACAGAGGCATTGTCTTCTAGGTAAACAAGTTTTAAGCAAATAAGAGTATGTTTGAATTTAATCCTTATTATTGATTTGGTTGTGAGAGATCTGTTCCCTTCTTTGAAAGAGCTTTACTGCATGTAAAGCCTGTACTATACAGACTGACACAGAGGTGATTTCTTTTTCCCAAAGAAACTTTAGCTATACATACACAAACAAAAATGCCATGTTTAAGAACCTTTGTGTTTATTCCTCTCCAGCTCCAGTACTTAATTTGTACTGCACAGGACTGCAGATAAAAGGATTGTTTCAGATTTTTTGTTGGTACTATGTTTTGCCAACATCACTGTGTAGGTCAAATTAAGAATTTCCTTTAAACTAAACTATGTTCTTTTGTTTTTCTTCTATCTAGAATGTCTGGAGCAAGAATTGTCGTTCACATGGCGCATGCTTTGAAAGCAGGTCAGTACGGTCTTGCAGGAATCTGCAATGGAGGAGGAGGTGCTTCTGCAATACTGATCCAGAAGCTGTAGCCCAAGCAGCATCAGAAACACAGCCTTAAATGCTCTCTGATCAAAACTGAGTGGTAGCTGTTACATCTTATTTATCAATCAGTGGATGAATTCTGTAACTGCTATTCTAAAATTTCCTGAAGTATCAATGATTACTGATCCAGCCTTTTATTGTTTTATCAGTTCAAGTTTTTATACCGTACAAATAAGCAATGTCAAATTTTAATTTTGGCTTGAAATCTGACAATAAAGAATGTTAACTATGGCTCCCTCTGTCACTGACATATCATTTCTTAAAGGCCCTTGAAAAAGAATTCTCTTGGTAACTCACAGAGTGCTGGAAATGGTTGTTTTCTCCTAAAAATTATCTGCAGTATGACAGCAGCTTGGTACTGGAGATACTTTCTCGCTATGAAAGTGAATGGATAATTCACATCTTCATTAGAACCAGAATCCCTGAGTTGAACATGGTGGGTAGTGGATGGCCCAGGCAAGAGTTACCTTTGGTCTCAAACAGCAAATTGATTTTAAGTGTCACCATCACTATTAAGCATTTCATGCTTAACACAGTTTTTGTGCTTGCCTGCCCCTAGTCCCTCTGACAAATGGTGTTAGAACTTAGTGTTTAATATTGGACTCTTTGTCTTCAAAAACAACCGACCAACAGGAATTTTCTATTCAGTACCTGCAAAGCTGCTTAGTGGACTTAAAAACATTAAGCAAGACACACAACTTTTTATTAAAACAAAAATATTTATTCAAGCTGTAAATGCTATGCAGTATTTAGTTACTGGATGGGTTTAATATAAACATCTACTGCATAATCTTGGTTCCTTAGGAATCCTTGTATTGTATCTGAAACATTGCCCTGTTGCTGTACAGATCTCTTACAAGAAAACTTGCAATTCTTTTTTTTTTTTAAAGATGTCAACAATTTGAGAACAAGAAGAAACACCAGTAAAGAAAATTCTGTAGTTTTGGAGCAAGGTGTGCTCATTCAGCAAAATGTAGGCTGAGCTCCTCCTGCACCCCTTTTGGAGAGAGTTTGTATAATACTATGACAACCTCTATGTTAAACAGAAAAATCAGATGCAAATTTTACCATGTCTGGCTAAAAATTTAAGAGTTAGCTAGTGTAACTTCTCAGCAGTACAAATAAAAGGTGAGGGAATTGGCTTTTGCATAAGAACACATTGTCATTCTTGTTTAGCTGTTGCTTCAGTGAAGTGTTCATACTGAGGCATGACACCACACAAAAATATGTTGCTTAAAAACAGCTTTTGCATTTGAATGACATTCAGCAGCAAATACTGTAAACAGAGAAGGCCTGTCCAAATTAAAGTTCTTGTCTGAATGACTGGCTGGGAAAAGCTCCAGCAGATGAGAAATACTTTTTGAGGTTTTACTGGCCTTATGGTTCAGCTATTGGTATTTTTGTTATTTCGTTCAAAGCCTTACAACATGGGCTTGACAGTTATGAATCGAGAGAGTGTGAGCACAAGCCAGTTAGAGCTGAATATTTCAGTCCCTTTCAGAGTCAACAAAACAATGAGAAGTGGCCAAGGTAGCTGCCCCATCTTAGAGTGGTGAGTGACAAACACCACCTTTTCACAGGCTGGCTGAGCGCTTCAAAGGGGTAAGTAGAGAAAGCAGCAGAACACAGACAACGTGGTCTAACAGGAAATGTACAATCTTTCTTACATTTCATTTACACAAATTTACAGTTTTGCAATTTAAATGGCTCTATAATTATGCAAGTGCTTTTTCAAAAATAAACATATACCAACTCAATGATATTTACACTTTGCAACCTGCTTCAGAATCAGCACGACTTTGCTATAAAGTGAAACTTCAGTGCACTGAAAGTGCAACCTGCCCTTTAGAGTTAACTTCTCCTCCCATGCAAAACCTCAGCAGTGCTCCACTGAGCTTCAGATGGCCTCACTTCAACTTCTTTCTGTTCATTCATCATAATGCAAAGACAACAGGAACTTGTCCACATCCATTCCAGCTGGAAACGAATTTGGGAGCTTCTTTTTCTGTAGGAGAGGAAAGTAATAACTGTGTTAAATATAAAGAACCTGGGGGAACTGAATAGTCTGCAAGCATCCTTTTCTTCCTCCTTCTTCCATGCACCTTTTATCTGTTCCTGCACAAATCTGCCCCAGAACTCAGACGCTGCCATGTGCCCTTCACCTGTGCCCCACTCCATGGAATTGAGCATTTTCCAGTCTCAGTGTTTCAGGAGCATGCTAAAACTAAGTATGGCAATTACAAAGTTTTACTCCTTTTTGGTTATTTACATCCAAAGACGCCTTTCTGTGTCTCACACCGTGGTTATTTGCCTTTAAATCCTCAAGTCAAAGGCACAGTGCAGCACACTACAGAGACTGGGAGTTTCACTAACGGTACTAAACAAGGATGCAAGAGCAGCCTGAATTCTAGTAAGGCCTGCTTTGAGTTTGGCTTAATTCCTACATTCCACCCAAAAACTTGGAATTTAGGAACTCACTCAGTTTTAGGAGGAAATAATGTAATTGTCATTGTGCCTATATAGAGAGTTAGTAGAGTTACTCATATGTATCTGAAGACTAAAACAATCTTAAGAAAGCTTAGTTCAGAGTACACTCAAGAGGCAAAGCTGGAAAACTGGCTAATCTAAATAGGATATCAGGAATTTTGCACTAGCATCTCTGAACCATTCCATTACAAATAGTATACACGGAGGTACCTAATACATATTTAGCATTTTCATTAGAAAAAGTAGATGTTTGTACTTGCCTTGATTTTCTTTTTTTTGGATGGTGTTGGAGAGCTCTGAAGCTCTTTTCTATTTGCAGAACGGGAATTTCTCTCCCCCTCATTTAAGTCCTCCAGTTTCCTTTTCTTCACGGTGCTCCTCAAAGCCCTGAACTGCTGGGTGTTGTCCTTGAGGGGGGTAGCAGCGCTAGTCCGTGCGATGGCGGCGCGCGACAGGATCATGAGGGTGTGCGCGGCCATGCTGACGCTGTTCTCGCTGCCCGTCTCGCTGGCGGGGCTGCAGGCGGGCAGGTCCGGCGTGGCGGGGGGCACCATGATGCGGGGCGTGGTGCTGTCCTCGGAGAAGCGCCGGCAGGTCGGGGTGCGGACGCTGTCCGTGGTGTCATCCGCGTGCCTGTCCCCAACGCCAGACGGCGTCCGGGGCACCGGCAGCTCTCCGTTCTCCGCGGTCTTCCCGGCGGGGCTTTGCCACTGGATGTCCTGCAGCATCTCCACGCACTGCTTTCCAAACGGGCTGGACAGGCCGAGGCCTTGGCCCGAAGCTTTAGCAGGCTCTCGCTTCGGCTCCTTCGAGGACAAAGACACAGACACCGATGATTTGCCGCTGCCAGCGCCATTTGACAGCGATCCCTGCTTTTTGTTCAGCTCTTGTACCGAAGCAACTGTCTTCTCATTCCATAAGGCAACGCTCTGTTGGCCGTTTGAGAGTTTGGCGGTGTCCTGGTTCTTCTGCTTTTCATCAGTATCCCTTCGCAGCTCATTTTCCTTGTTTGCTGTTGTCTTGTGGAAGGGATCTAAGGAAAGCCCTGCAGCTGCCACCTTCCGCTCGGGCTGTGCCTCCTTTGTGGATGCGCCTCTGTTGCTACTGACTTCTGGCCTACACAGAATTCTGGGCAGTGTTTTGTCTTTGTCTCTCTTTGGTGCCTGTGCCTTAGCAGAGGAGGATGCAGACTCAACAGCAAATAAAGGGCTTTCATTTCTTTCCTTCTGGGATGAAGTCTTGGGAGCCTGAATTTGGGTGCTTCCTCCTGGAGCAGGTAGGACGTTATCAAAGCAAAGCACTCTCCTGTGACTCTCACCCTGTCTTGAATTTGAGCTTGTGCTCTCTGCTGGTACAACAGGTAAGTTCTCTTCCACTTTCCTTCCTGGATCTGCACTGGTAAGCTTGTCGTAATTTCCAGTCCTGAAAATGAGATAAAAACATTTCACTGACATGTTTATTCTTACTAGGTAAGTTAATTTCAGCTGGCTGGAAGTTCCCACCCATCCCTCTAAAAAGCTCTCTCCATCCTAAATACAAGTATTTTATCAACACATAAAGATCAAGAATAAGGAATGACAACTGCAGAAAGCTCAGAGAAGGCTTTCTTGGCAAAAAGGTAAGAAACAGAGTCTGTACACTGAACAATTAGGTAGGCTGGGGCTCTTCAGCCTGGGAAGAGACATCACTGAGGGGAAAGGCAACAGAGCTCTGAAGAAAGCTCACAAAAAGGACACCATCTGCTGCACCTTCCAGTAATAAAACTAAGGGCATGAAATAACACTGGTGTTAGGTTCAAAACACAACACAAGGAATCTGGACACTATACATAACTAAACCTGGGAACTTCTTTACCTTGGGATATTTGTGGGTGCTGGTAGCTTACTTGACTTCAAAAAGAAACCGAGTGCATTCATAACAGGACAGTCCATCCCAGAATACTACTTATGGCTCTAGTGAAATTCCTAAGAGACTGCCACAATATATTGGACAATGTAATCATGTGTGCCTTGTACTCTTGCTGTGCACTTGCTGTGCATGGTGGGACAGTGAGCAAGAGAACAGTGAGCATCTGGACAAGAGCATCCAAGCTCCCTGGGGTATGGTTTCCACCTGACAATCAGCCCCATCATGTGAAAAAGCCACCACTGCACTGTGGGAAGAAAAATGCTCCTGCTCTGTCAGCTCATACCACTGTTCTGTCTGTGCCTTCTGCCTGGCTTATGCTGCATTTCCAAGAGAAGTTTTGGCATCACTCATCTGTGCCTGTAAGGCTCTCTCCCTGCACATAAGCCTCTATGATTTCTAAGAGGAAAAGTCAAGGTTTTGGGATGCTAACTTTGGTACTTTGAAATGGTAGAAAAGGTCTGAGTGGTAGTAGTTTGTTTTACTTCCATGAAATTTGAGATGAGACAGAGGGTAGAAAGGGTGAATAAGAAATTACACGTCTTTGCAGGGAAGATTTTGCTCTCTTTGCTTGCAAAACATACATCTAGAGATCAATTAAAGATAACAGGAAGCTGAATTACTGAAGTGGTATTATCCAAGATCTTGCTTCTGTGTTTTTTAAAAAAATCAGTACTTTTTGTGTGCATATATATGGTATAACTTGATATATGGTTGGGATTTTTTAATAGGTTGACTTTAATGGTCCTGTTTTATCTCCACTTTTCCAACATTTTAAGTGAGCTCTAAATAGGTAGGTTTATTAAAGTATGTGCTAGTTTTCCAATAAAAAAAAACCCTAGCACATACTTTAAAAACTAAGCACATACTTTTAAAAGTATTTCACCTCTTATATTTAAATTGAACTTCTGATCTCCTCCTATATTCTTTTGCTCATTCCAACATCCTTTTCTTTCAAAGTCCAATGGTGCAGTCTTGCTTCCTTCTCTCATTTGCCCAACAGAAAAGTAGTACCTATCCTAATTAGAAATTTAATTCTGCTCATCAACAAAGTTAGCATGCTGTTGTCCTCACCATCTTTGCACTAAGTTCTCACTATTTAAATGACCAAGCAGAGTTCTAATCTCAGCTGGAACACAGATGCAGAACTCAATCTAATAAACTCTACTGGATCTGGTTTAGAAAATGGTAAAGGGAGTGAGACTACAATACAAAACCACGGGTACCACTCATGTGAAAAGAAAAAAACAAAAGTTTTAGTAGTTTAAACCTCACAGTAAATGTAACAGGCAATTCTCCTAGCTTGGACTCCACTCAAACAATTTTTATTTGACAATTGAGACAGGAGACAATGAAGACAAAGCCGTACACAATTAACACAGGTACAGTGACAAGACAATTCTAGCACAGGCTGCAGCAGTCCCAACACACATCTGTATCAATACTCCTAGCAGACAGGCAGCAGGAAAGGGGGTACTGCTTATGCCACTACTAAAAAAAGCTGCTCTCTTCACCAATACTGGATGAAGAAATTCACAACAGGAAAAAGAAAGTAAGTTTCAATACTTAGCACTACTGACCTCTGAGTCCGAGGATTTGCATGGTTCAAAGGCTCAGCGACATTTGGTACCAGTTTTCCTGGAACAATAGATGAAGTATTAATGAATGACAGGTAAATAATTTCACAGTTTTAGTACAATGACATTTCACCTGACAGAGAACCAATAAAGAAAAGCCCAGCAACAAACTCTGCAGTATTTTTTAACTTTAAACTTTACTAATTAGTAGAGTAGTAACGGTCCCCAACTAAGAACAAGGGAGAAGCTTGTTGTCTACACTTAGATAATACACAGCCCTGGCAAGACAAAACAAACTATCCCAAACTTAAAAATGCACAGTGGGGTAGTTCCTTCCAGGTAGAAGGAAATTAACACAGGGAACTCTCAGTTATCCATCAGCAAACCAGAATGCAAGCTACTATACAATCCTAGCTTTTATCTTAATTTGAAATTTCATTTTATTTTCATTTTTATGTGCAAACCTACTCTTTTTTAAAAAGGCAGATAGGCTAAAGCACAAGTTGTCCTTATAATTCAATGTTTCTATTTTCAATTATTTTTCTTTACCCCTTTCCAACACTGAGATAGGAACTTAACTCTAGTCTTGTCACAACTAACAATTTAAAGAAGCAAGGGCTCAATGAAAAGAATATACAGAAGCATATGTCTGAAAGGGCAAAAGGAAAACAGATAGTAGAGTGCATTTTTTATACAAACATGCAACACTTCTAGTAAGTATTTTTCCTTAATAAATTTTTAGAATTGCTGACTCTTCTAATATCTTCATTACTATGTGGCTTGGTTCCAATGGCAGCAGTAAATTACTTAAAACCAACAAGATGAAAAATAACCAGAAACATAAAGAAAAGTAAACTTTTAAAACTGCCTGAGAGCCTTGAAACATTACATTTTGGTAATCAGCTTGATGCAAAAACTGGAATTATGTTACGTGCTGGAAGTTCTTTTTAAACTGACCAAACAAGAGTCACTAACTGCAGGTACAGACCTCTCTCAAAACAGCCCAGCAGCTGCCAGGAATAGAAGCAGAGATATTTATAAAACTTTTTTTACTTAGAACTGACTTAGAACCCTCTGCTTTTCTTCTGCCCCTCTCAAGAACGCAAGGCAGGCACCTGTAGTATTCCTGTTTCTTGCTCCAGGAACCTTCTGCGATTTGGGAGGGATGGGAAGCTTTGGGACACTTCCGTTGCACACTGGATTAGCCACAGGCATGTGAAGAACCTTGGAAGAATCAAAATATTCTATTACATTTTACCAAAGTACTTCTTATCACTCCAGCTTTAATCCTGAAAATCTTTATTTGTGATGTGCTACCTGGCAGGCAGGTGCTGAGAACGTATTTCCATTCTGTCCTACCACGGAGAGAGGTATCATTCCCACCATTCCTTGCAAAACTGGCTGCACTGGAGATGCAATTATAATGGCAGAACCTAAAAAATACCAAAGTGTTTAGATTGTACAGACACTAAAAATACTTCAGTGAAAAGAAAAGCTTCTTAAAATTATGTGTGGCAAGAAAACCTGTGGCAAGAAAAGCTCTGGATTTTAGAAAAATTTCTGTCCTTTGCTATAGTTCACTACTAGAAAACAGGGTAAGCACCACTTTTGTTTTTAGTTTATAAGGAATTCTTTAGTTAAAGTCTGTTTTCCTTTATAAGATGTAGCTCAAAATAAAGTATGATAAACCTATCTCAACATTTAAACTTAGTTTAAAGTGATTTATAAAAACCAGTAAAAGTAACATTAAATAGCTTATTTAGCTGCCAGATATATGGGAACTATAAAATATGGAAACTATGCTAGCACATTAATTGAAAAGTGGAAGAATATTTTCAAAAGTGAAACTGTTCCTCTCTCTATGATAAAAGCATTGAAGATCAGAGTTGCATAAAGAAATCCTAATGGCAGAAAAGGCTGTCACCCTAAGACCTTGCATGTGCTGGTCTCTGACCTCAATGAAATGAGGTCAGAGACCACACAGAAATTCAAAGGTAGCTGCAAAGAAGTTCACAGTTTTTGAAAGAAACCTAAATGTGGTGATTACAACTGGTTTATAGCTGTTTTTTTCAAAAGCACTCAAAATTTTTATTGCTGCAGTAATAAAAATACTTGTACAGATTTTAAATCATGGAAACAAATGATGTTTTACTTTCATATTTACTTAAATGTACTTCTAATGCAGACTAAGTTTTGAAATATGAAACAAAACCAAGGAAGTGATTTGGGAAGGACTAGATACATCTACCCAGTTATCTACATGAAATATGGATACCTGTAACACAAAGCATTCCATTTATAACAGGAATCTTATTAAAATAAAAACCTGTTTTATTTAGCCAAAGTAATGAAATCCTTTCCAGTGTAAATCAAAATATGCTTCCTACATCTAATGCTGCTAAAATTGTATCAGTTAAGCTTCTGAAATATGAGACTTTTTTTTTTTTTTTTCAAAGCAGCCTGATCAATGACTTCTTGTAGTCTTATTTAATTTCTACTAGCAACTAATATACTAAAAAAAAAAAGTAACTCCTGGATAGTTTCAAGTGGCAGACAAAGCAGTTTAAAACTTGTTTACTTTTAATGCACTTAGGGGACAAACAAAAATAACAAGACCACCATATAAACACCACATTTACAGTAGTTTTCTAATAATGAGATTACCCTGTGGGAAGTTTGGGGAGACAGTCTGGTTTGCTGGAAATGTATTGCTGGATCTGGGAGGAGTCCGCAACTGTTGTACAGCTGGAGCTTGGGAGGCCAGTGGCATAGAACTGCCAGGCAATACAACCACATTTGATGGTGTTACAGCTGCACCCAAGGTTGCTGGATCAGTCATACACGTGGCTATGTAAAGGTTGCTTGAGTTCCCAAAAGCTGTGCTTGTGGCTGGCATCAACTGTATAAATCCCCCTTCGTTGGAAATCTGAGTTGAACTTGCAACTGGAAAACCAGCGCAGTCGTCATTCGGAGTGTTAACCGAGGTGACCACAGGATCCTTAGGTCTAAGCACAAGGAGATTCTGCTCTGCCAGAGCTGAATCCACATTTTTTTCTCTGTCTTCTGAAGTCAGACATTTGGGCAGGCCTGCGGTTTTGGGTGGGGATTTGGCTGGAGATGACAATATTATAGTAGGCAAATTTTCTCCTGTGATGCTGGAAACAGCATTATTTAACTCTGTGTCTGATGCAATAAATGGATCATCACTGATGATGATCTTGAGGGACATTATATTAGAAGGATCGACATCCATTGGTTGACTACTAGAAGATACACTGCTTATACTTTTGGCCTCTGTACCTGACTCCTCTGCTGAGGATGCAGTTTCAGGGAGAGGAGAGTGACATATTTCAGAGGTAGTAAGATTGCTTTCAGTGGATACTACAGAAATGTCTGTACATGCACTATTACCAGATGAGAAATATAAATTATCAGTGTCTACTCTTGTAGAAGATGAAGGTTCTTGCATCTCCCCTTGTGTGCCCTCTGTGTTTGGCAGTTCTGAAGGGAGGTTAAAATCATTCTTACAAGGCTTATCAAGTGCATGCTGATCATTTGAGTAAGTTTTATTAGAAGTATCAACAACTTCAAGCTGTAACTCTGTTTTGTCAAGATCCGTGATGTCCACTGCAGATCCCACAGCACAGTCTGCCTGTGTGCTCTGGTCCTGATGGCTGGAGGGGTGGCTGGAGTTCTCCTGTGAAACACCAGGCAAGGCAGCTGGATCACTGCTTACAGTCTGTTCTTTTCCTGCCTCTGCCAATGGGCTAGTGATGGATGAGCTGCTTTTTCTCAGCAGTGCACTGTGGCCAGGGCTCCCATCGGAAGGGCTTCCAGGAAGTCTTTTTTCAGACAGTGATGTATCTGGTGATAATGGACATTTACTTCCTGAATCAGTTTTGCTTTCACCAGCTATAGTATCCTCTGCCACTGAAATCAAAGGAATCTGTGGAGTACCAGAATGAACATATTCTAAATTAGGACTACTTTGAGAACTATCATTTTGTGGGCCTTTTTCAATTTCCATAGCACTCTCAGATACTAATGTAGAGGACTCTTTTGTAATGTAAGTGTCTGCACACTGTTCATTACATTTGTTATCAGAACTTGGTCTTTTGTTAGGTTCAGTCAAATCAGACACTGAATCAAAAGCAATTTCAAGCTCTCTAATATGTTCAGGGGTAATGGCTGTAAGTACTTCAGTCTGCTTCCTTGGTCTACAGTCTCCATGCAGCTGTTGACTGGCTGGATTCTTCTGAACCATATCATCATCATTAATGCTGGTCTTCAAGGCACATGATGTTTCTCCTAACTGAAAGCCTTTACAGGATAGTGGTTCTGTAGAATTATCACCTGTAAAAGACAGAATTAACCAGTTCCATAATTATTAGAACAGATGATCCTTTTAAGAACATTTTAGAAATAACTATCAGTTCAATGGAAAACTATTTCCCATGAAACTAAGTGGGAATAATATTACTCATCCTTACATTCAAGTTGAGGGGAATATATATAAAAAATGTACGTACACTAGATAATCTGGAAAATCAGTTTGTACATTAGTAAGTACACACATAGCATGTAAATATCTCAGGTCACTACATCAGATTTCCAGAAGCACAAAATCCATCTCATGATGAAAACCTCTTGGCTCTACTTCTCATATACTTTCACTAAATATCTGCTACTCATGGACTATTGTTAAGAATGGTGAAGACAGACTAACATTCCCTTCGTCCAGAGTAAGACTCTTTTTGTGTATTAATTAACAGATATATTACAGAATAGAGATAAAATATTAATATGGTTAGATGTAAAATATTCTTTTTATGTGCTCCCCAAAATACTGCAAAGTATCCATTTACTGATAGTCTGCTTGCATTAAGAGCTTATCAAGTACAATTGTAAAGTACACTGATGGGACTACTGTTAAATTTAATAGATTGAAACTTTGTAATAGGCCAGGTGTATCTGTATGTCCACGCAATGTAAATGTCCACATGGATATTACCAGTGAAAAAATAAAATTCTACAATGTACAAATTGTCTGAAAATATTTTCATAACGAAAAGTTAACAGAGAAATCTTAGAGGAAAAAAAAAACCCACATACATCTGTTAGTTTCTTCTGTTCCTAAAGAACTCCCAAATGTTTCCAGGCTATCCTCAGCCACCAGGATTTCATTCTCTACTCCATTCCGACCAGAAATACCAGCAGGTAGGTTCTTGTTTACCTTGCTCTTTCCTATTTTCAAAATAAAGCATGAAGAATGGTTAAACATGTAATTTTCTACATACATGTCATCACTACCTTTTAAATGAACCACAGTGCAAAGATGTCCTTATAGGTCACGTGAGGATACCCCTGAAAATTTTATAACAGCAAACAAGTATAAACTATCATCCTTCAGAGCTGGAATGTCTAAAATAACAGCAATAAAACAATCACTGAGCCAGCACAAACCCAGAATATCAGCCACAGAAAAATGCTGTATTTTACAGCTGTGTATAAATGTATCTAAGAATCTAATTCTGTATTAAGGCATACCAATGTCATTTCTCTTGCAAGAGGCCTGCTGAATTCCTTTGCTTTGTCAAGCAGTGCTTGGGAAAGCTCATCATTCAGGATGCTTTACAGTAACAGTACAACAGAGCACGATGTAGCCTACCATAATCAAACCAGTCAAACAGAGCCTGGAAAGCTGGATCTGATTCTGTCTGCTCCAGAATGTCCTGGATAGCCTCTTCTGACATATGAATTTCACCCTGAGAAAAGACATGATATACAGAACTGTTAGTTACTTCCATAACCTAAAAAGAAAAATAGACAAGAAGTGTTTTCTTTTCCGACTGTTTTTAGTTCTATTATTTCTGCTCAGCACAGAAACAAAAAGACTAATGCTGGGAACATTTTTGCCACAAACTCAAAAAATCTTAGTGATTGAAGTTGAAGAAATAAGGTTCTCCAAAATCCAAGTGTGTCTGTCAGACATCACCCCCACCACATGTGTACTGGAGTATTCTCCACATAACGGCCTGCACCAACCAAAAATTAAGACTAAATCTCAGGCTACACTGGAAGCTTATGCATGTGGTATGGATGCTGTGAGCCTGTACAAGCAAACCACTGGTAAAAAAAAATCCCCAAATTAATCCTCATTTCTTCAGTTTGAATATATTACATATCTAGAAGCCAACACTAAGTAAATGGAAGTTTTATTTCAGGTACTCATTACATGTTCTACAATATAGCCTCCAACTACTTTGTTGTGGATGGCATTTTGGAAAGCATGGCTACATGGGACAGTGCTCAAAGGCTCCTGATTCTTGTTCTGTGGCAGCACAGCAATAAATGAGTAACCAGTAGTCAACCGATTAAATACAACGTTCTTCCTGCCTTTCTGGAGACCCTCTAAGCACTCACCAACCTTTGATATATATCTCCACCTTTTTTGCTATCTATCTCCACCTTTAAGGGTGGATATTCCATGTTATATCCTTGATTGTGTCTCAGCAACTCCAACCAAACCAAGAAGCTGCTTTATTTCTGCTCAGAAGAATGGAATACAGCTTTTTAGCTCTGTATTTTGACAACAACCGACCTAAAATCACCAAGAAACAGAAGAATGGCATTTACAAACCAGACACCTCTACTTCATAAACAGGAAATTGCCTCTACTCTCCTGTCTTTCTCACGAGGGCTGTGAAATTTCCCTCAATAAAATTCCTTTTTAATTCTGTGATTGCCATCTTGAGACTTACACAAAAATGAGGGAGAACACTATAATTATGTTGAGTTTGTAGAAGCAGAACACACATTTCCTCCAAAAGCAAGAAAATACTAAATTTAAAGAAAAAGCATAATTATTTAGGCTCAAAAAATAATTCCTCTTGCCACACTAAATGATCCATGCTTATCTTGGAGCAAATCATAAAATAAGATCAGATTAAATGTATTTGGAGACAGCAAGGTATTTTAAATTCTTTTTTCTTCTCCAAGGCTATTGATAAGATCCCCAGTCAGAAGGCAGCCAATTACTGGTATGAAAGATTGAGTGAGAAGCAGGCAGCTGGTGCCTGGGACAGAGTTCTTACACCCAGTCTGAGTGTAGGGCTACCAGCTAATTACTGCCAGAAGCAACCCCACTCCCTTGGCTGCAACCCTGCTGCATGCTAATGCTGCCTTGGACAGGCACTGGGAATGAATTCAGAATTCTAAACTGGCACAAAAGGAGCTCCTGCAGAGTGCCACTGTCCTGCCAGCTCAGCTCCTCAAACCTGCCCTGCACCACACAAGGTCAGAGGTCACACCTCTGCAAGGGAAGCTCTGGAGCTGCCCCTGCACAGAGGGGAGCATCAGGGAGGCTCACCTGTGCTGGCAAACAGAAACAAAAAATAAAGGATAGGAAGAGGAGAGAATATCCTCAGATGTCAGATGGTTCAGCATAGTTCCATCATTCTCACATGCCTGGTCCTAAAAACAGCGTGAACAGGGCAATCTACTCCTACCTGAAGTCCAAGGATTTCATCAATTGAAGTCTCCTGTTCTGTGGGACCACTGTCTGTCTGTTTAGGGGCTTGCGCAACACTGCCATCACTGCAACACATACATCATTAGTTCAAAACTCAAAAATAAATCAAATAAGAATACATATTAAGTTTAAAGGATCCTTTTATTACCTCCCCAGGATTTTGTTAATGTTTTCAGCGAGCTTCTCCTGAAGAGATTTGTTGCTCAAGATTTTTTCTCTGGCATTTTCAATAACCAGTTGCTGGAAAACAGTTTTGAAGTGGTCAGGTTTCTATTTTCAACATCACTAGAAAAGGAGCATGAATTTCTGACTAACCAGTAAAAAATAATTAAAAAATCAATTCAAAGAGAGAAGAATTTTATAACAGAGAGTCATCTGTGACTGCATTGCATTGCTACGAAAATCAACCCAAAATATTCCTGTACTTCTACTCTCCTGAAGTACAGCAAGGCTTATTGTGCCTTCTGGTTTCTTCTCTGAAGAATTAGTGTGTTCTGACAGCCTACAGGTATCTTAGCAAAGCAAATAAACCAAGAAAAACAAAACTCTACACAGCCATGTCAACTTTATGAATTTAGTACACACAAGAGCTAGCTCAAATACAAACCAATACATTTATCTTCTAAAGGTAATTTCTGTAAAAACCAGGAGGAAGAACATGTTAAAGACTACTTCTCTTGAGTTTGACTTTGTTTCTTAAGTGTAAATACCTTCTGTCGGCATATACTCACTGGGAAGTTACCATCAATTAATTCTTCTAGGGGCTCACTTTCTTTTTCTACTACTGCTTCTTCAGAGTCTTGAGAACTTCTAGCTGCTGAAAGAGGTCCAGATGTTGCAACACTTTTCCTCTTTTGAGATTCACTGAAACATTCCAGGAAATTTATGACACAGTTTATGAGAAAATGACAAACAATAGACCTAATGGTGAGTAAATCAAGTGCTTCTCTTTCTTTTTAGCAAACAAAAGACATTAATCACCAGAAAATTAATTATATATTGAAAATGTAGTAAAAGCTGGTACCTGTTTTGTTATCTCTTATGCATCTATTGTGTCTGCCTTTACAGAAGTTATAAATTTAGAGACTGCAGGTAAACAGCTCAATGGCAAACAGAATTCCATGCTCACTATTCAGCATTTACTGCCCCTCCACTACATGTTACTCTAACTGATGGCACCAGTTAAGGGATCCTAGTTAACTGCAACTCAGAATCAAATTTGGGCATTACCACTAAAAGCAAAGACTTCTCAAGGAGCACTTATTTTCAAAGAAGAAAACAAATCTTAAGTTCTGTAAGAAAACAGTGTAGGATCTTCTGATAACATCTATTGGCAGTGGCACTAAAATTACTTACATTAAAAAAAAATCAAGACAGATTAGGACTTAGGGAAAAATGGACATTTGAATCAGGGAATAAAAAATGAAAAACTAGTGTAAGAGAAGTTTCTCATACAACTTCTAGTGCAAATATTAATATTTTTCTGACAAAATTTACTCAACTCAATAGTTGTACAAAGTTAAATGCACATTTTTATCAATACTAAGAATTTTCGTAACTGAAAAGGACATTTTGGAAGGAATACCAGGTCTCAGCTCCAAGATTATTTGCCTAATAGGGGAGTAAAGGTAGAGTGTACACACAGAAGCTTGAGTAGCCTCCTATCAGTCGACTGTTGGGCTCTTTGACTTCCCTTTCCTTTGTGAAACATAAAACACTGGCCCCCCTCAGCAGATCTTGCATTTGAAACACTCCACCACTGAAGAAAATTTACACTAAAGGTTAGAACACTGTCTAATTTCTAAACAATTAAACAAAAAAACTCAAAACATCCAAAACCAAACCCACATCCCCTTTTACCTTTTTCGCCTTCCTGGAGAAAGCAAGTTTGAATGAAGTTTTCGTTCTTGTGATGTTGGAACTTGAATGTGTATGAGACCTCCTGCTTTATAGAGGGAAAAAACAAACAAAAATAGAAGTCATGATGCCAATACCTTTTCCAGTGACGTTGTTAAAGCACTACAAGATCTACACATTGCTTATTATGTTCCAATCAATTCCTGGAAAGTCATACAAAAGAATTTGGTATTATCATGGAAATGAGGACCAGTCCTTTTAAACATATCCTGAAATAGACATACCCACAAATTAATGCACTTCTGATTTCTAAACTCACATCAGCAAGCAAGTATGCAAGAGCCATCTCTCTTTTGGGCACTTATTTTCTTTTAATCACCTGAACCAGTCTGGACAGCTGGGGAACAAAGCATGAATTTTCTGGAACTTTTTGGTGGAAGATGATTAGCCCTGATTTTAAAAAAACTTCCATCGATAGCCATAGATTTTTCACAGAACAATAAGGTTTAAAAATTTTTGCAACTTACTGTTGATCTTGTTTTCTTGAGCTTGTGACTGGTTCACGAACAGTGTACTCAGTCTTGTCTGTGGCATGCTTTGATTTATTGTTTTGTGAATTACTTGAGGAGGTACAACAGAAGACGAGGAATTCTGTTGTCCTGACTGATGGGCTACTGACAACAGTCCTGAGTTTGCAGGAGCTGACTGCTGAAGCATTCTCTGCCTTTTCATTTCTACAATCCCACTTCTTGTACGTACTGGAAATAAAGACAAGAGGAAAACACATGATAAGGGAATTTTTAAAAATTGCTGATATTCACACAAAATCTGTTTAAAATATTTAAACAATGGAACACCACCCAATCTAGTGAATCTCAAATCTGGGAACAATCACTATCTATATCTCACACTCTCTTTTCTTATACAGTAAAAATACTACAAAGAAAAACTCATTTTTAAGTAAACCAAGTTTTCTTTGTTGATAACTCATTTTCAGCTTTTGTAATGAAAGAATGTTGTATCTTTAGATACAACAAGTATGTTTTTGTATTTTGGTTGGATATATGTTTGTATATATAACAAATGCTACAAGACTGTAATATGTTTTTATGTTCCCTTCTAGAGAAATCCAACTGCATTATAATTAGACTGGCTATGTTTTTAGTTCATCTATGAATGACAAAATAAGTCAGCAGTTTCAGGAGTGAAGCAGCAGTTTTTAAACCTTTTAACCATGCAAACGTCCAAAAAAGATTTTTCAGGAGAGAAAATGCTATGATAGAGAATTAATGCCCCTTGCAAAAAGCTCAGCTTTTCTTATTTTCCTTTCCTGATCATTACAGTAATCCACTGACCACACTGAAGACAAGAGACATGCATTACTGATGGCTGCATAAGGCCCCTATTTTTTGCCAAAACCAATAATTTTAATATAAAACCTGCTAATCACATAGAATTGACTCAGTTACTTACTCCTCTGGTTAGAAGAAAATCTGAAATCTGAATTCTGCATGCTCCTGAAAAATAAAGCAATAAATGAATGGAGCATAATGTAAGCACTCAGCTACACAGTGTGACACTACCTATCACATAGTTAATGTCAGGCTGATCCTAACCACACATTCCTTCAGAAAAATCCATTTATTGCTCTTTTTATTCTTTCCAACAATTGTCACAGATCCTTCAATGAAGCTTACTGTTTCATTTTTCATCAAGTAACCACAAAGGTATCAGATTCTAAATGAGTCACAGTATATTGCTTTATTACAGGATGACTACGTGCTCACACTAATGCCCTCCTTATCTGCTAGCCTCTCCTTAAAACCTTTACATGTCTGCTCAACTATCAACTCTAACAAACCCATCTTTTTCACTGTCTCACAAAGGAAACAGAGAGCTAAACCATTCTCATACAATGATAAGGCGAGTTGGTCAACACAGGGACTCACTCTTAGAATGAAATATTACTTTCTTGATTTCAAAACTACATTACCTGATCTGAGAAAGTGTATAGTCTAATTTTTTCCACAGAGATGACATCATTGCTGGAACTTCATTTGTTGTTTCTAAAATGAACCATAAAAAGAAATTGATGCCCAAACTGATATATGCTGAGAGAAAAGTAAAATCACAAGCAAAATAATTATTATGGAGTGTTTCAGACTTTATCTAACTTTAGGTGCCTAGCTACCTTTTAATAGTCTATTAATTAGAGAGCACTAACTCCTAACTTAAAGAATTTTGATTGATATGGATACAATCCTGGTTTAGAAGCCTTGATGAAACTGAATTAACAGCTGTAATTCTTGGTGGAATTTGCACATGGTGTTGACTCCTCAGCAAACACAATGCTAACCTAACCCATGCTAACCCGCCCCCCCAGCTCACTTCTGGAAATGGTATTCATATTCCAAAGTGATTTTTGTGCCTTTGAAAATTATAACCTGGCAGACAGGCCTTTAAAAGTAATAGTGTATTTTGTGATATTACCCAAACATATAAAAACATTTGGTCTTTTTGAAGCACAGAACATTAAAAGTGTGATGGAAAAGATAAGTAAACAGTTCGATTTACTAAGTTTTTCAAGATGCCAAGTACAAAGCATTTTGAAGGAAGTACGTCTGTGTCTTAGTTACCATTTCTGTCAAACCTAGTGTGAAAGGAAAAAAATGTTCAGAAACGTTCCATGTATGATTTTTAATACCAAGCACCATTAAAATATGATCATACAATAGATATCAAAAACCTGTAAGATTTGGCAACATTCAGAATCTTGACAACTAATTTCAAAAATAGCAAATGCTCTAGCTATGTCTACAGTATTCACACAAAATATTAAGCAGTTCTGAAACTTTTTTAGTTAGTCTTAAAAACGAGACAACAAATATTTCATACCATAGGACTCCTCCTGATTATTTAATGGAATCATAGAATACCTTAGGTTGGAAGGGATCCATAAGGATCATTGAGCCCAACTCCCTGCTCCTCACTGGGCTACCTAACTCCACACCATGTGACTAAAAGCATTGTCCAGATTCTCCTTGAACTCTGACAGGGCTCAGTGCCATGACCACTTCCCTGAGCAGCCTGTTCCAGTGACTGACCACCCTCTCAGTGAAGAACCCTTTCCTAAGATCCCCTGACACAGCATTTCATTTTTCTCACATTCTGTTGCTAAGCATCCCCCCCACCTTTGATAGTATAAACAAGAAACAGGATAATTTCACAAGCAGAAACCCATAAATTTTGCACATTTTATTACATCTCCATGCTTTTGAGATATAAAAATGCTCACAGTTGAAGTGAAAATATATGCTGGTATTTGCAAACTAACATAATCAATTACTTTTGCTCACTAGATGTCATGGCTGTTGGCTGTGTAGTATGGTAACCTTCAAATTGTAGCCTAAACGGGGGATTACTCAAGACCATACACCTCTTCCTCAAAGAGTTCACAACAGATACATAAAAATAAAACAATACCTCATTCTGAAGGCTTACCTTTTGTTTTCATGGCTACGTATTCGTTAAGAATAGTTGTCAAGTTTTTTCCACACAGCGACTGGAAAAAAAAAACAACTGATCTTAGAATCTTCACTATTAACTTCTACTTCATGTGCTGTATCACATCATAGTTAAGGAGCTCTTTAGCAGCCTACACCCTGCTGATCCTCAGTACAAGAGACTGTACTTGGTAGAGAGCAATCAATGGAATAAAATCCCCTTATGCACCCAAAATGTGAAGTACTCTATCTCAAGGCACAACACTGGTAGTTAGAGCTCTCTGACCTTCACTCACCTTTATTTATTATGGAATAAAACCATGAAAATAAGATAATGAACAGCATGACATTCATTAGTCTGTTACTGATGAGCAGTAACAGGCTAATGAGTATGTATCATGCTGGAAAACAACAGGCACCAAGATGCAAATGTGAAGGAACTTCTGTCTGAAGCAAAATTTTTACCAGTCACACAGAATTAACCTTCTTATCATGTTTACTTGTCCTGTTATTTTAGGTGACACAAAGATAATTAAAATTTCAAAGTTACCACTATTCTGTACCCTCCTCTTTTGTTTACTAGTGGGAAATTTACAAGACATGACAAATACAGCCCTTTATTTTTTACAAGTATTTGAGCTGCAGTAAGAATTTTGTCTTCGATACTATGGTATCACTTTTATGTGAATAATAGGAAAAACATTTCTACTGAGAAAAGGATGGTTATAAAAAAGATTTATTAATCTGGATAACCTATCTACATTTAGGTTTTCTAATTTTTGCTGGCCATAGCTTGGTTCTCAACTCCCTACCACCAAAGTATAGATGACTAAACACTTGTAAATAAAATAAATTCAATAGTTTGTTTTGAAAAGGTTCATCAAGGAGGTCCATCTTGGACCTCAGAAGAAAATTCCACTAGTTTTGAAAACTGCCACTAGTTTTGAATACTGTGGACAAAATCCCAAACAATGAAATTAACTAATATACTGAAAGAATGAAACAGAAACATGAAGAGGACACACACGTAAACACTAGAAGTTTGATACACAGCAATACCTAAACCCTGTAATTTGCACAGTATAGTAAAAATTCCATTTTGTATATTTGTTAAAAATGTAAACTATCTAATTATGCTCTAGAGCTCAACACATGCACCTACAGATGTGGCTGCACACTATTTATGCACACCCAAAATTCCGCCTTTCACCCAGAACAATGCAGATGGTACTGAACAGAGAGGAGGCAGAACACAGTTTCTGGCAATAATTTGGTAGACTTAGATAAATCTGAGGTGCCTTACCTAAATGTTTACCATGTACCTGAAATTGAACCGAATTGAATTACTGGCTGCCATGTCTAGAATAGGAAAGTAATCTTCAGTAAATTACAAAAGCAGCCCTAAAATTAATAAAACTCTTGTGACAACACCCTTCCATAAATCAACCTCAAAGCTGTAATGCAGACTAAGCATAATATGCTGAAACCAATTTGCAAATTCAATTTGCATATTTCACGCTTAAATGTTTCTTAGTAAGCTTAAATACTAGAAACCAAATAACTGCTAATATCATAGGATGAAAAAACCACAAAACAAATCAAATAGCAAACATTTTAAGCAACATTTATGAATCAATCGTTAAACTGAGAAATCCCCAATATTGTTTTCCATGGGTGCAAGGCAATGTAATGTAACTTTCTGCTTTCAAATACAAACTCACCAGCAAGCAGGCTGGAATAAAACCATCTTCCGTACAGTGCTCTGCATATTCTTTCAAATCTGAGCTTTCCAGAATGAATTGATGGCAGGTAGCTTGAAGATTTTCCTGTTGCAAATAGCCTGCAACAAATCAGATGGAAAATTTTGCTATTTCATTCATTACTTCTGCTCAATAGGTATCAAAGCTGCATACAGTGCTGGAATAATCAGATAAAAATTTCTATGTAAGAAAAGTAAAGTCACGTTATTTTGAAAGTACCTAAGTTCCTGCCAGATACTCAACAGTTAAAGCCCAGAAGAGCAAAAAAATATAGATTGGAATTACACTGCATTTACAAAGTATTCAAGACTGGAAGTGAGGCAATATGAACAAATTTTGGTTTATCTTTTGTACACACAAGAAAATAAAAAGTTCTTGGCTCAGAAGGCTGACAAACAAACTTTAATATGGGCTGAACCACCCTATTTGATACTTCAATGGAAATCTACAATGTTTTGTTAATAAAATGCATTGCTATGTAAGAGTAATTCTCCACACACTGTACTGTTTTAAAATAGGTAAAACCTGTACAGCTGCTGCAACAGTGGATAAGATTTATTTAAAATATTGGCATTGTACAAAAATTAATAACAGAAAAGTAATCTGTACAGTAATTTTCATCTAGGATAGATGTACTAGATGCATACTGTGCTCTCTACACCCCTAGATTCAGTAGTTACCATCACAGAAAATGTATTGATAAAGTTTTCTTTTCCAAAATTCTGTTCCTCATCAAATACGTTCTGCTTTAATCAAACTTTTTACCCTGCTTAATCTTCAAACACCTTAAACACTAAAGGATAGAAATGGACCAATCTGAATGAAGGATTCTAGAACAAAGAACCACAAAGAAAAGATTTCTTCTGTCTTGCTCTTATCAGAGCTCAGAATGGAATGTTTTAAATGTAAGATAAAACATGTGCCTAATGATACAATGCAGAATATATACATTATCTATTTCAATGGACCCCCAAAATGGTCTACTTCAGTTTATGTAGAAAAAGAAGTTTAAAAGAAAACTAGTATCTTTCAGCAGATCTGAGTACAGCTGAAGAAAACAAATAGTATTTCCAACATGCAAGCCTCGTTCAAGTCTTCCACAAGCAGGCAAACTTGAAAGTTAAACGCAGCCTGGGAATAACCACTGTGAATTTAATCACAATGTATGAGCAGGCGTATCTGACAGAAAACATTAGTGGTGCCTGTGGAAAGGAATATCCTATTTATTTTTTAATGTTTCAATTACATTTTTTCCAGAAAAACCTCAAGCCACAAGTGGCTGAATGTGTATTTCTGGTAAACACGATGATATCTCACTGCTGTCCAAGCTGGAAGATGTGGTATTGGGCTCGGTGAAGCTCTGATCTGTGCTGGTATGACTGCTCTTACAATCAAACTCACCTGAACACTTACACAAAAAGTTGCAATTTTTCTTTCTTGAACCTACTACTACAGTATCACAAGGGATGACTGAATGCTTGCGTACGGGCACGTTTTATATACACCAATTTCCTGGTAATAAAGCATTCCAAAGGCTAAAAATGCCTGTGCAGCTGGCCCAAAGTGCTTGTGTACACACACAGGAGTATGTGGTCCCTAAGGTCGCCAAAATCAAATTAAGGCACAAAAGGTGACATATGTTTTGAACGTGCGAAAATTATTCAGTATTTTGTCCTATTGTGTACACACACAGGAGTATGTGGTCCCTAAGGTTGCCAAAATCAAGTTAAAGGCACAAAAGGTGACATGTTTTGAACATGCAAAAATTATTCAGTATTTTGTCCTACCTTAAGAAATGTCTTGCTCATAGTACTCAAATTAGGAAAAAATAAATGTTCTTATGCGTTTTCCTGTTCATGAGCTCAGGTTATCATTTTAGTTTTGGTTTTTTAACAAATATTCATCAACCTTCACAGCACCAGAAAGATTTTGGGGGGAGGTTGGGGGATAAAGATGGAAGAGCTGCACTGGGAAGTCTGTTTACCCACGGAAATTCAGAGATGCCTCACAGAAGAGGAATCCCTATTAGAGAACAGAAATGGTTACAAGGAATATCCTGTTCTACAACCTTAGGCTGCTCAGAGGTTTTCCAGACATGATGCATGCTCCATGCCACAACAGACACGAGATAGGGTGGATCATTCCCAAAACACAGCACTTTGCCAAGGTTGTGTACTACGTCTGCCAGTCTCAGGTAAGAACACAGAGAAGCATTCTACCTGGAAACTTGTAACTTCCCCAGCCTTGTTTGGAAGAGTGCAATGAGAGATCTCACTTGTATGAATTCAAATTTTCTTTCACAATCCATGGAGCTTCTAAAAATCTTGTTACTTCACAGTAATAAAAAAACTGCATCTCTTACTAGCCTTTTTTTCTCAAGACAATAACAAGTAGCATTTCAGGTAGTATTTAAAAATAAATTGTGCTGGGGGAACACTGAAGAATAGATTCAGCTTTAATGGCTTTAAATTTTAAAAACTGAACAACTGAAAACTGAATCTTACAGGGCAAGTTGCCAGGAAATCTTGGCAACCCGTGCCAATGGGTACTTACTATGTGTGGGACTGAAACATGTGGGTCATATTTTTGCTTAGCATTGATTTGCTTTCACCTTTGGCAGGTCTAAATAAACCAAAGCATTAAGTAATTTAAAAATTTCACTGTCTGCTGCCAGTGTCCTGAACACACTTATGCTGTGCTTTCCACAGACTCTGATCACGCCTGAACTTTTAGTGCGCCCTCAAAGGTGAGCAAAACACGGCCGGAAAGAAAAGCCATCTGACCCTGAACGCAGCCTTCCCTGGGATTTCTGGTCACCCTTGGACACCTCCTGTAATCGGGAACTGTTTAAGCACCGCTCAGCAGCTCTGAGCAGCTCAGCAGCGTAGAGACCACCACGTTTCCTAGGAGTCCTGAGGAAGCCGAGCCCAGGGCACGGCCGGGGAGCGGCCTGGTCCCTCAGCACCCGAATCCCTCAGGAGCGAGCTGCGTTCGCTCCCCGGCAGAGGCCGGGCCGGAGAGCCCAGGGGGCCAGCCCAGGGACTGCCCGGTATAAACCCCGGCAGTGACAATCCCAGCCTGGGGACCAACAGGCGCTGCCGAGGGTCAAGGGCGAAGCCGGCTGCGTCCCGCCGCGCCTCGGGCGGCTGACAATGCCCGGCAGAGCCCTCCCAGCGCGGCCGGTGGTCCGCGCCTCACGCGTGCACCCCTCCGTCCCTCCCGGCTCACTCACCCAGCACCAGCCGGGCCACGTCGGACGGCAGCAGCATGGCCCGAGGCGGAGCGGGGCACGGGCGGGCGCAGCTCCCCGAGCGCAGCCAGCCGCCCCGCCACCCAGGCGAAGGCGCGGAAACTCCGCCAGCCAGCGCCGCGCCCGGCCCCTTCCGCCGGAACCCGCCGCGGCCGCTCATCCGCTTCCAGGTCCGCCCGCAGCCGCTGCTTCCACACGTGAGCCCCGCTGCCGGTGGCGCGGAGCGGAGCGGGGCTGCGTGCGCCCCGGCCGAGGTGAGGGGCCGGGCCCGGGCGGGGCGGCCCCGGCTGCGGGTGCTGAGGGGCGGCGCGCGGGGGGCGGCGGCCCGGGGTTGCCGGCCCGGGGTTGCCGGGGGCCGGAGCTGCTGCTCGGCGCTGCCTGTGTGCCGGTGCCGGGGCACCTGGCAGCGCCTCAGCCAGCCCCTCTCTGCGCCTTTCGTGGCGTTTGGTGCGCCCGCATTCCCGTGTGGCAGTCGTGTAGCGCGTGAAGGTGGCTGTTGTGTGGTAGTTGGAAAACTGTGTAACCAAGAAGAGATGCGGATTAATTCTAGGGAATTTTTCACTGCTTTTGTTATGGCTGTTGGAATACCAATAAGTACAAACGAGAGGGCTGCCTTCTTGAATGCCCAGGCCCTGCAGGAGACGACCTCTGTTGCCACAGTTTTCGACCAAGCGCACCAGAAGCCACTGGTGTTCAGAAAGTTTCTTTCTGTTTCGTTTCCAGCAAAAGCATCAAGTCTGCTGGGTTAGTTTTTGTTCCAGTGCCCAACCACCAGAGGGACAGAGAGTGGTTGAGCATTGGCACAGGCTCCCCAGGGAAGAGCTCGCAGCCAACTGTGAGTGCAAGAGCTCCTTTGGGCAACACTTTCAGGCATATGGTGTGATTCTTGTGTCCAGGAATTGGACTTCGGGGGTCCCTGTGTGTCCCTTCCAACTCAGGATATTCCATGATTCTTGAAGTTAGTAAAGGAACACTTAATTTAAATAAGTGCAGTTGTACGGTACAGGCAGCCTTCCCACTTAAAATGTGTTATTTTGCATACGCATCTATCAGTCACCAAATCTCTGCTTGTACTTAGTCCCAGCCTGATCTTGATTGAAGCCAAAGGAAATAAATGCAGTCTAAGACAGTAGATATTTAAAGTTTTACTTAATTAAATGGCTATTTTTATATTCTTATGTAAGCACTCAAGATGCAGTGCTGTGTATCATGAATGCTTGTTCTCCCTTGCTTATTACAGCGGCAGCATGTGTTTGGAGTTACTTCCAGCTTGTGTGATCTGTCTTTTCCAAACAGGGTTTCTGTCATGTCTGCTTTAAGGGTGTAAAAGAAACATGGCAGTTAAATAGAATGTCATGGTTGTGATCTGCAGCATCATAATTTTTTTTAGTGCAACGTCTAGGCAATTTCAACCTCTGTCAAAGAAGAGGAGGTGTAATTTTAAGTGCTCACAGAAGGAAAAAGTAGATTTTTTGTATGATTGATACTTAATCATCCTTTGACATGTCGAGTCCCTGGGGGATTTCAATAGATAGTGCACACCTATGAAAATGTACAGTATGAGAGAGCATTTTCCAAGTGCTGCCTTCTCCTGACAGTGTCAGGTTAAGAGAGCTGCTGAAAGTTAGTGCCACTTGCCAGAATGTATTTAGCTCTGCCGTTCTTACTGTATTTGTCCTCCCAATAGCACTCATAGGAAGGGAGGAAGTCAGAGTTATGTGAAGGGGCTCTCTGCAGTTATTCTGTGACTGTTGTCTGTGGGAACAAATTGCATTCTTGACATGAAACTGCTTCAGTTTTGCAACCAATAAGACTGACCCAGCCGCAAATGGGCTTTTCCTTGAAACATTGAACATCATGGTTCTGTTTGATACTGGACTTTCAGTATACTTTTTTTACTTGGCTGTGTGGTCAATAATTACTGTTTTATCTATTTCTTCTGTTTGCAGATATAAATGACTCTTCTTTAAGCTGAACCATGAGTCTTGCATTGCACGATCTGCTGGTTTGTTGTCGTCGCCTTGAAAATGAGAAAGCTGTGGAGCGAAGGGTAACAAGTTTTCTTTTGGGCACTGTACTTCAAATGGCAATGAAGGGAATCATAAACAATTATTCTTCTTGTAATACGTTTTCAGAAGGAAATTGAAAATTTCAAGCGACTTCTCCGTGATTCTGAAACAGTTCTCCAGCTGGACCGGAATTCTGATTCTAAACAAGGAAAACAACTCAACTGGGATGCTGTATTTAGGTAATTTCTTGGTTTTATTTGTGAATGGTCACAATTTTCTTGAATGGCACATCATTCTTTTGTTTGTTAGGCCTATTTTAATGCTTTCTGTATATTGATTTAGACTTCTTGTCAGCTTATAAACAAGTAATTACTTACCTTAATCTCCAAAGGAAGTAAGTTTAAAATGGTCAAAAGTGCCACTTACCCCAACTGAAAACTGCTAGGAAACTCATTAATTGGGTAGATTCTTTTCCTTGCAAAAATAATAGTTACTTTCTTAAATGGAAAATTATTCTTCCTTTTGGATTTTCAATCTATAGTTCTTATGTGGATTACAGGTAGCTTTGTTAAAGTTTCTTGTTGCTGAATTCCTCAAGACACAGTAGAAGGACTGTGGCATGTTTGTAGAGGCTAATCTTTGGTACAGTATGCTTCAGGTGTACTTTACTAAGCATGAGTGTGATAAATTCTTACAGCAGCTTCAGCCAGTGTTAAATTTCATGGTGAAAGTTCATGTAAATTATTACTTTTCATTGAATGGCTTCCTGCATTCCTGCTTTCCATTATGTTTTTTTGATTTGACAGTATTGGAATAGTTTTTGTTTCACAGGTATACCAAAAGTTTCATAAAAAGTACTTGATACATTTTATGTGTTGCTTTAGAGACAGTAATGTATTGGGAATACACAGGAGGAATACAAAAATAAAGCCTCTAAACTGAAATCAGATAGAAGGCCAGAAAATCTATAGCAATTGTAGGGGCTAATACAGATAAAAGTTTAATTTATTCATAGATATAAGATGTAATCCATATATTAACTTTGAATTATAAGGAAATAGGACTTGAAGGCTTTCCCAATAAAAGCAATGCTAAGTACTTCTTATTATTTTGTTTTATAATGTTGCGGCATAAATAAAAATACTTAACAATGCTTTCTTTCCTAGTTGTAAGTTGTATGTTTAGCACTGTGCAAACTTTAAAGGAAAGTTTGGTTCCTACTCCAAGTTGCTTCTGGGTTATCTTTAAAACTTGCATCTCCTTTTATAGACTGTTTTCCAGTCATGCTTGGACTGTAGTGTATTTCAATTGAGTTTCATCTTTGATAATTAGAATTGTGAGAAGAACAGGAACTGGCATTTTAGCCTAAGCCAACATTTTCCTATTTTACTTCAGTCATAAATGAGCAGATCCATGGTTAATCTCTCTTTCATTTTTGAAGTGTCCTGCAGAAATATTTCCAGAAAGAACTTAAAAACCTGCAGCTGACGAAACCAAATGCATCTGCTTCAACCCAGACTGCAAGACAGAAAAAGATACAAGAAGTTGGAAGCTTGGTCAAATACTTCATCAGATGTGCTAACAAACGTCAGTAATACACATTATCATGTAGAGATACTGGTTTGGTTTGGTGCTTTGCTTTCAACTTTGAATTTTAACTTTGACATTACCAATGTAGGGTTCATCATATTTGCTTCCAGATGTTTGCTATTTAAATATCTTAATGTGAATCCATCATTTGTGCACCTTATCTGTCCTTTTTGATGTTCACAGTGTGTTTTTCTAATTACTCAATGTGTCTATAATTGATATATCCTCTCACTGGTAATTTATATTTTAGAAACAGTTTAAGAAAATATTTCCTCATAGAACT
The DNA here is from genome assembly GCF_014805655.1 of Passer montanus. Classification (NCBI taxonomy): domain Eukaryota; kingdom Metazoa; phylum Chordata; class Aves; order Passeriformes; family Passeridae; genus Passer; species Passer montanus. The sequence continues at coordinate 6,717,399 of NW_024368818.1, read as the reverse complement.
GTTTCAGAGCTGTAAGTTTATGGGTTTTGTTGTTTTGGTTTTTAATTAGGTAGCATGTACAAACAATTAATTCCAGATTTATTTGGCAGAATTTGAGTTAATCAAATAATCTCATGTTGTTTCTTCATATAGGAGGACCCAGACTGAAATGTCAGGAACTTCTGATTTATGTAATGGAAATTATAAGAGATCCAATAAGTTGTGCTGCTTATGGTTCTGACTGTAGTAGTATACTCCTAAAGGATATCCTGTCAGTAAGGAAATACTGGTGTGAGATAACCCAGCAGCAGTGGTCAGGTAACATTTTTGAGCCTGCTGAGAAATGTGTTTTCCTTTTGTAGAAGTATGTTTTAATTTGTTTGATGTCCTGTTCTGTGAGGTAGTGCACAAAATATGGAGTAAAGCAGTGTCAGCCTCTAAGGGCTTACACTTGAAGTAAACAAAGCAACAAAGATTAGGAATTATTTTTTTTCTTTTTGTGTACTGTTTGTCTATTCTTGCTGAAACATAAGCACTTCTGTACTTATCAGGTCATGCATGTATGGATGGTCTGCACAGGTCACTGGAAGAGAACACAGGCATGGAGAGCCAGTGGGTTGCTGTGTGGTGGTTAGTTTCTTTAGGAACATGGAAGTTAGCTGAGTCTGTGTGTGGGCAAAACCAGGAAGTGTGCAGAAGAAATGTTGACATTAGATCGTAAGGAGCACAGTGGAATTTGGTTACTGAGGTGAGGCAGGGCTGAAGGCCATAAATCTAGAGGGAGTCAGACTTGAATCCAGTAAGTGAAACAAGTTGCTTTTATTAAAGGAGGGGTATATAATCTTTGTAAAGGTTACTGTAACCTTTTCTAGTGATTTCACCTTAATGCTTGCTTATAATTCTTGGAGTACATTAGAGAAGTCAGCTTTTTATTTATAAAATCAGGGATCTGTTGCTGTTGAAAGTAGGAACATGGATTCCAGCTGTTGACCAGAGAGTGGTGGTCTGTGTATCTTTAATGCAATATTTTGTGTCAAGATTTTTTTCATGTAATCCTCTCTAATACATATGTTTATAATTATCTGCATTTTTTTTAATACATTTGCAGATTTGCTGACCCAGTATGGCCATTTATATCTCAGACCTTCTGGGAGCATTAATAGAGCCTTAGTGGCTAGGATAATTCACACACTTACAAGAGGATACTGCTTCCAAACTGATGGGTTGTGTTCTGACATGCTTGTCTTCTTTTCAAAAGCAATGCAGTCTGCAAGGTATGTTGCAAGTGCTCCTTTTGTATGCTAGAAAATAACTTATATTAAGTACTTGGGATTAGACTTAAGTAATAACAGGTAATAATTCTTCAGATATATTTTCTTCTGCTTTTGAGTGGCAATTAAGGAATTTCTCTAATACTCATTTGTTAGGCAAATACTATACTGAATGTTGTTACTTGCTAGTATTTGCATTTAAACAATACTTATGAAAATAAATAAGATTATTTCTCTTGGAAGTTCGAGTGTTAGGTTTTGTGTTACAGGCAGGAGAAGAATACTGCAGGCCTGGATCATATTGTTGGAGCAATGAATATCTTCTGCAACAAGTTTGCTGACAACTGTCGCATACGGATTTGCAAATTAGGGGAAGAAATTTTGCCTACAGTGCTTTACATATGGACTCAGTATAGACCAAAGGATTCCCTGAAAGAATCAATAATTGAGTTATTTCGTCTCCAAGTTCACATTCATCATCCAAAGGGTGCAAAAACTCAGGGAAAAGGTACAATAAAAAGCTTAATTTCTTTTTACTGCTGCATGTGGTTGTTTAAATTATTGTGCCAACTCAGAATTTTGATACTGAGTCTTGGAAACATTAGTGGCAGTGATGATTATTTGTCAGTAGTTTTATGCTGTGGGTTAATACTGAGTGAAAGTGAAAAGGAGTTTTCAAATTGTATCCACTAAGACCGTATTAATTGTGTTAAGTCCTTTAAAGCTTGGGGCATCTTTTAATCAAAAGGCAGTTTTAATTGCTAAATGAAAATACAAAGTCTTTGGGGAAAGGAAATAATAGTTTAGATTTGGTTTAGATTGCCACAGGTATTGGCGTTTTACCAGATCTATTTAAACCCAGAAATTACTACTGTTAGTCGAGTCTCACTTACACTATAAAACTGGTCAGAGAATATAACTCAGTAATTATGTTTGTTGTGGTCTGTTTTAGTTCTAGCGTAGTTTTTTTTAGTACTTGGTACAAATCTATCCATTACCTTTAACTGTATTCTTTTCATTTAGATGAGGAATTGTTTATTACAAACTTAATTCCTACCCTACTTACTTCTATATCCTGATTAAACTCTCTCTTAACTTTTCCCCTTTTTTACTTTATTCGTTCTAAAGTATAGAATTTTCAGGCCTGCACTTGCTAAACTTTGTTTGCCTTACTCAGATTTTGTCTGTATTTTGCATTGTCTTGGTAGGTTTATGTGTTGTATCGGGTGGGTGATACATGCTATCTTTTCATTCTTTTTGCATGTACAGGTGCATATGACTTAACAAAGTGGCAAAGCATCTTACATAACCTGTATGATCTGCTGGTGAATGAAATAAATCTCATCAGTAGCAGAGGGAAGTATTCTTCAGGCTCACGTAATATTGCTGTAAAGGAAAATTTAATTGAGTTAATGGCTGATATCTGTCATCAGGTAACATTTTTGTTTGAATATAAGATTGACTGTATAATTACTGAGCCATATGTTTTGCTGAAGTATTCATATCTTTTATCTGTATTCTGTTGTGTTTTGTTAATTCTGTACAGTTTAGACATGTATTATACTGCATTTCATTGTGTTTCTTGTTAGGCTGTAAATATTTCAGTTTTCTTGTACATACTGCTGCTTTTTTTTTCCTTAATTTGCAAACTTTAAAATTTCTCTTTATGAAAGGTTTTTACAGAGGATACCAAAGTCCTGGAAATTACCCAGTCTTATGCTGTTTCACAAAGAGAGCCCAGTGAGGGCACGCTGCCGAACAAGCGCAGGAGGATTGAGCTTGGCTGGGGTGTCATTCGAGACAACCTGCAGAGATCCCAGAAGGATTTTGATGTCATACCTTGGTAATAACATCTTTACATGGAAAAAGTATCACTCCAGACATCTTTTTACATTTAACAATCTCCTGAATATGTTGTGTATTTAAGTTGAGGGTCTGGACATGCTGTGATTATATATCTAAGCAGTGAACTTAGATTGTCAGAGCATTTGAAAAGTTGCTCTAAGCTGGCATTGTCATGGTACAGTAACCTATAAGAGTTTGGCCATTGTGGTCTATTCACACAGTTTTTTGTAATACCTGTCCTGAAAACTGTTCCAAGGCCTGGCTTCTTACCTTGGACCTTGATTGAGGGGTATTTTGTTTGTCACAAGGGACCTCTGAACTGTAAGAAACTGTTAGTGATAGTGAGGCTAGATGAGCAGTCTTTACAAGTGAAAATGGTAGAAATACTGAATCTTTACCTTTTGGTAGTAAACAAATCAGCTAAGTACTGTAAAATGTAAATGAGAAATGGCAATTGAAGAAGGCTTTGTTTGTTTATTTCCGAAAGTGCAAATTATTCTGTATGTTTGGTATTAATTGCTTCACTTTGTGTTCTCAAGGTTACAGATTACAAGTCAGCTAATATCCAAGTATCCCATGAGTATTCCTAGCAGTGAGCTGCCTGCCTTACTCAATGTCCTTCACCAGTTACTGCCTCAGCAGCGCCGTGGAGAAAGGACCCCGTACGTGCTGAAGTGTCTCACAGAGGTGGCTTTGTGTCAAGCCCAGAAAACTGATTTGAAAAGCACCCACAAGTTGGAGCTCCAGAGAACCTGGGCAAAGATCTGGACTCTTACCATTCGCAGCGTTAGCCTTCAGCAAATTGAAGCTGAGAGCTTTGGGCTGCTTGGAGCTATGATTCAAGGGAACCTTGTTGTAACAGATAAGGAGCTCTGGAAGATATTTTCAGGACCTACATGCAAACCTTCGAGGTAAAATGGAATCAAGGATAGTGTCTTGTGTATGATTCACATTCCTCTTTACTGTGTTACTCAATATTAATGTTGTTGTGACTGTATTTCTATTCAAGAACTGCACATATTTATGTTCTAAGCATTTGAAATTATCATAAATGGGTAATAAGACTGAAAGCAGAGGCAGAAGAGCAAGCATTCACAACTTTTAGAATATACTAAAATTTAAAATGGACTAAAAATTTAAAGATCTGACAGGCAAATACTGATTTTTTAAAGTTAAGAAGCATGTTTTCTTCTGGATAAGGAGCTCTGGAAGATATTTTCAGGACCTACATGCAAACCTTCGAGGTAAAGTGGAATCAAGGATAGTGTCTTGTGTCTGATTCACGTTCCTCTTTACTGTATTACTCAATGTTAATGTTGTTGTGACTGTATTTCTATTCAAGAACTGCACATATTTATGTTCTAAGCATTTGAAATTATCATAAATGGGTAATAAGACTGAAAGCAGAGGCAGAAGAGCAAGCATTCACATTTAGAATATACTAAAATTTAAAATGGACTGCAAATTTAAAGATCTGACAGGCAAATATTGATTTTTTTGAAGTTAAGAAGCATGTTTTCTTCTCAATTTTTATTCTGAAATAAGTACTCTGACATAGTCTTTAAGATAAGTAGGAAATACTTATCTTAATAAGTCTGTAATAGCCAAGAAAAATGAAAATGCAAAGATTTTAATGAAGCAGTTGACCAGTATGCATGCTTTTTAACTTGCTTATGTACTTGATGCTTCCTGTGCATGCAGAAATATTCACTTTGCTTTAGAGTGCTAATCAACAAATACCACATGGTTTCTCACAGATCCCTCTTCCATATTTTGTTGCAGTTCTGCTGTATGTTGTTTATCGTTAGTGATGTCTGCCTATTCAGTGCCAGAAAATATGGACATAGGAGTGGAACAGAATAGTTCTGAAAGAAATCTGGGTTCTGTGGTAAGGGAGGCAATAATGAAATGGCTCCTGTCCAGCTACTTGGAGGAAGAAATAGAAGAATGTGCAGAACTGCCTCCTGTGCTCCTCAGGTAAAGTTTTTGTGGCATAATTTTACATGTAAGCTCACCCTGTAATACAAAAAAAAAAATCTGCAGGGAAAAATGTATTATATTAATGCAGAATTCTGTTACACTAAAGCTTAAGCAGAGCCTGTAGGGTTTTTCAGCTTCCTGTAGAATGTCATTCTGGAGATATAATTTGTTTATCTGTCGATATCATGGCAGATATGTGACCTATGCATTTGAAATCTTCAATGAAAACTTAAATTTCATTGAAGATACCCTGTTAATCTGGTCAATGTTTCTGTGTGCTTCAGGAATCCCAAGAGCTTGTCTGGTTGCAAGAAAATCTGAAAAACATTTTCTTTCTTTCAGTGATTTTCCTCATCTTGTATTACAAAAAGTTCTTGTGAGCCTTACAATGAAGAACTGCAGAGCCTCCATGATCTTTTTCCAAAATGATGCTAAATGGTATGTTTTTAAATTAGTCATTATAGGTACTTAAGTGGGATTGCTGCTGCATCTTTCATCAATGCTTTGGACTATATCCAGTTTCCTCTTAATAAGACTAAAATGTGTGTAACTTGTTCTGATACCAGACTTACCTACCTGAAGTTAAAAATACTAGTTTCAGGGTCTTTGTGGATTTCTGCTTCAGCTGTGTCAAGTAGGCTGAGGTCAGGGACCCCAGTACAAAGCAGATGCTGCTCCATGACTGCAGAAGGTATGATCTGTGTACAGGCTTCATGTTTCCTTACAGTTCAGGTAGAGCTGGAATGGTATTGTCCAGTCCATAGTGAAAATCATGTCATAAAGGTCAACCAGGCTTCAGAAGCACAAAAAGATAAAATATTTTATTTTGCTTTTGTATATTTCCTGTATTTAAATAATAGTATGTAAGACTTGTAAGTTATATACTGGCTGCTAAAGTAAAAACTGTTTCTCTTCTTCAAGCGAGCAACATGTGCAAGGGAAAGAAGAAAATAATTTTTCTGATGTTGAAGAGCTGTACCTGCAGACTACATTTGATGAAATGGATATTTTCACTAACTTTGGAGTGAATGTTGCCGATAAAAATGTGACTGGCAAAAAAATCTGCAGGGAAAAATGTATTATATTAATGCAGAATTCTGTTACATTAAAGCTTAAGCAGAGCCTGTAGGGTTTTTCAGCTTCCTGTAGAATGTCATTCTGGAGATATAATTTGTTTATCTGTCGATATCATGGCAGATATGTGACCTATGCATTTGAAATCTTCAATGAAAACTTAAATTTCATTGAAGATACCCTGTTAATCTGGTCAATGTTTCTGTGTGCTTCAGGAATCCCAAGAGCTTGTCTGGTTGCAAGAAAATCTGAAAAACATTTTCTTTCTTTCAGTGATTTTCCTCATCTTGTATTACAAAAAGTTCTTGTGAGCCTTACAATGAAGAACTGCAGAGCCTCCATGATCTTTTTCCAAAATGATGCTAAATGGTATGTTTTTAAATTAGTCATTATAGGTACTTAAGTGGGATTGCTGCTGCATCTTTCATCAATGCTTTGGACTATATCCAGTTTCCTCTTAATAAGACTAAAATGTGTGTAACTTGTTCTGATACAAGACTTACCTACCTGAAGTTAAAAATACTAGTTTCAGGGGCTTTGTGGATTTCTGCTTCAGCTGTGTCAAGTAGGCTGAGGTCAGGGACCCCCCAGTACAAAGCAGATGCTGCTCCATGACTGCAGAAGGTATGATCTGTGTACAGGCTTCATGTTTCCTTACAGTTCAGGTAGAGCTGGAATGGTATTGTCCATTCCACAGTGAAAGTCATGTCAGAAAGTAAAGGTCAACCAGGCTTCAGAAGCACAAAAAGATAAAATATTTTATTTTGCTTTTGTATATTTCCTGTATTTAAATAATAGTATGTAAGACTTGTAAGTTATATACTGGCTGCTAAAGTAAAAACAAAAAGATAAAATATTTTATTTTGCTTTTGTATATTTCCTGTATTTAATAATAGTATGTAAGACTTGTAACTTATTGCTGTTTCTCTTCTTCAAGCGAGCAACATGTGCAAGGGAAAGACGAAAATAATTTTTCTGATGTTGAAGAGCTGTACCTGCAGACTACATTTGATGAAATGGATATTTTCACTAACTTTGGAGTGAATGTTGCCGATAAAAATGTGACTGGTTCAAGACTTGCCATCAACCAAAATCTTAGGGAAACACTGGAGAACTGCCTTTTAGCAATGTCAGAAAAGCTTTTAAGCAGTTGTGGTCCTATGGTAAGTTAGAAATTGTTACATCCTTGCATTTGTGCTCCCAAACAATCTATTTCCAAGGCAAAGTGTATGGAGTCTGTATTTTGTGGTGATGAGCTGCTGGTATTTATACTGTGTATTTGGTTTAGTCTAAGGTTGTTGCTGCAGAGCACCTTGTCCGCTGTGTCAGTGTCGTGGCTGGTGTTCTGGGCTGCTATTGCTACACTGGTATTTTTAAAGAGGAGGATGCCTGTAAGTCAGCGTTGTTCCAGAATGCTAAGGTAAGCAGTAATGCATTTGGGACCTATTAAAATTAAATAAAGCATTGAATATAAATTAATTCGTAAAATTCTGCTTGTACTGACACATTTTCAGAGCACAGCTATCCCCTCAGAAGAAAACAGCTTAGAGAGATTTAAATTTGTTACTGTTGCTGAAGGAGAGGAGTTGCTGAAATTCTTTCAGTACACCCGTGCATGAGTTTTGCAGTGGAGATTATTCTAAATATTGATACATTTCTGAGTCGCACCTTTCAAAAAATGGAAGTCATGGATATGTAGAAAGAGGACTAATTTGAGGATAACAAGTCCTTTCATTTGTAGGTCTTTTATTCAGGAATTTAAGATAATTTGATGGTTTAAACCAGTATGAAGACTGCTATTGCTATTGTTTTTATTAGTACTATCTGAGTGGTTCTTGGCTTAAATACAGAAACCCAAAACTTACACTTTATGGAGATGTGTTGTATTTTTCTTTTTTTGATGAAAATGTAATTGTTTCAAGCACACCTAAGCCATGGTTTTGTCACTACTTGAGCAAAATGAGCACAACAAAACTCACAGGAAAAAAATGTGGATTCATTGATGCACACTATGATATCAAAGCTGTATGACTGAGAACCCTTTTCTTTTGGGAAAATGTGTGTACTGTGTAGGTGCCAATGTATAAGGGCTGAGGTTTTCTAACCATGTTGTATTTTTACTAGTCTCTCATTCATTATGCTGGAGAAAGCATTTCCCAATCTAAAAACAAACTAAATGAAGATACCCAGATCAACGCACTGAGGACCTTGATAATGCAGTGTACAAAATGTTTGTGCAATTGTACCAAGGTAAAGTTTATAAACGAGTTTAAATTTCTTTCTACATGAATGAAATCAGGAAATTGAGTACATCATACCTTTAATTACTGAAAAAAAATTATTAATCTATCTGTGCCTCTTGCTTCCTTACAGAACAGTGCTAATAAGATGCTGTCTAATATATTCCTGCGTTTGTTAACATCAAAATTTATGAACGATCTGATAGATATTTGCAAGAATCTGGTAAGTACATTCTGTCTGTTTCTGAATGCAGTGCTCTTCTGCGAGGGGATTGTTTTTACAGCACAGTAATCTGAAGGCAAACCAAACAAGATACATATTACTGAAAAAAACAAATTGAAACGCATTGAGTTGTGTAGAAAATTCCTAAATGGAAACATTGCTGTTTAGCATTTGAACACAGGCTTAGGGTAAAAAGAGGAGCAGATGGATAACATTTGATCAAGGTTAGCATTCCAGCTCACATTAAAAAACAAATTTATGCCGTTTATCATGTTTTTATTACTTTCTTGCAGTAGACGTGTATACAAAATAATTCTATACCATTAGACAGTTAATGTTGATACACTTGTAAAGGAGCGGGGTTTTTTGTTTTTATTATGTGGATAGTAAATCTTACTGTAAATGACTCCTTTCCCACTGGGAAAAGTGGAAGTATGGCACATCACTGCACAATTCTTAGAACTTCTCTTTAGTACATGCTGCTGTAGTCAGGTCTAGGTAGGCAAATTCCTGCTTTTCAGATGAGGAGGAGCTGGGGGTTTTGCCTTGTGTAACTTATCATCTGATAGGGAAAGTAGTAATTAGTTTGCCCTCAGAAAATCACATGCCTCCTTTTAAATTCTTTCTAATTATGAAATATGGTGAGAAGTTGGTGAGTCTTAAGAAAAGAACTGTTTTTTAAAAACTAACATCGTTGGCAGAATCTAGAATGCAGAAATCAGTATCTGTCTGAGGAAGTTTCTGTCCTAAAGAGAATAGTTCAGATAGTGTATAGAAAACAGGTTTATTACAAAGGATGAAATTCCATCAATTCTGTGTCACCCTTACTTCTTCCCCTGTTCTAGTTCACTGGAAAACTGCAGTGTCTCTCCTTGTGCTGTGTCTGTGGTGTTTCTTCTGTCCCTAAAAAAACAACTTTAAAAGGCTGTGGTCTTTTTGTCAGATGACAGTTAGTGGAAAGCCAAGTGTACTGGGAGAAGTGGATCTCAGGAATGATCCTGAGGAGAGTATAATGGAAGTAGATAACCAAGCATCTGACGGTTTGTTTGATGATCATTCAGTGACTGACATCAGTGATACAAATGAATCTGGTGACATGCAAAGTGCAACAGGTAAGTCTTTTCTACCTCCAAACTACTTCCAAAAGCTTGTTTTTGCAAGTATCTCTTTGCTTGAAATTTACTAAGGTACAAAATTTTGCTGCATTATTAGTAGTTGAAGCAGGTAGTGGTTGAACCAGTTACTTTCTAAGCAGTGATAATGTTCATCAGTGCTTTAAAGATGTTAATGAAGTGTTCGAGCTCATTTAGAAAGGAGTAGTTTGTTTTTAATGTTATAAATCAAGTAAGGCAAGAAGAGACACTAACTTTTTCAGAGTCAGAAGTTTTTGCATAGAAAAGACTAGAAAATGTGTCTATAGAATGCTTGTGTCTCATTAGATTGTGCTTCATTATCTTAAAAATAGTCCTATTTAACTTTTCTCCTTCTCCTGATCAATAATTCTTGACAGTGTATCTGGACCTTCAGAGGGAAGAGTATAAATCTGTCTGTTTATTCCTGTTAGGAGCTACAAGTACTGATGTTACCTTTTGTTTTAAATTCTTAAAATGCCCTAGCTGCTCAGTAACAAATTAACATAAAGGTTGCTTGTACTCTGTCTTTTTTGAGAACTTATATTAGTTTTGCGAAGACTTAAAATGTTACCACCTCTTCTGTTGTCTTTGGAGAAGCATTTCTTACATGAGAATCTTACTTCCAGGTGCTTTGAGCCCATTAGCTGAAGAACAGTTGACAAAACAGGATTTACTTCTCCTTGAAATTGTGAGGTTCTTATGTATTTGTGTAACTACAGTCCGAGTTCAGGCACTGAGCTTCCGAGCCTGTGATATTCGGAGGAGGCTGTTAATGCTGACTGAAGGCAGTGTCTTTGACAGCACTAAGCCACTGCATCTGCACATGGTGAGTGTGAGGGGCTTTTACAGCAGAGCCACTTCTGTAATTGTACTGTTACTAAATTTGCATAGTCTTCTTGATTACACATTGTCTTTCTCCTGTTATCAGTCCCCTGGGAAGACTTAAAATGAGTACATTTGGTGTTTTTGAAGTGTGTTGTCATCAGGAAAACAGCAGTTGGAATTTGTAAGCCAGAAAATAAAGAGTTGAGAAAAATATATATCTTGCCTTTATAATAAATTATTTGTTAAAGAACTAGAAATAGTCTCTGCAGTGGAATAATATCTGTGGCTTAGTTTACAAAGGATATATTTTTAACTGCCAGAACTAGAAGTTTGATGATCCGTATTACTGTGTGGTAGTGTTTGCATGAACAGATGACCAGTCTAACATGCAATTGCCGATGATAGGTGTCTTCCTGCATGGTTTTGTGTAAGACTTAACAAAAAAGTTCCTAATTTTTCTTTTTGACTACTTATTTTTCCAAGTACTGTTTATAATTTTAGTTTTGTTTGGGCTTTTTATTCCATTTGGGTTTTTTATTCCGCAGTTCTTGATCCTGTTGAAGGAGCTCCCTACTGAAGAACACCTCTTGCCTGCAGTGGATGTTGAAATGCTTCTTAAGCCTCTTTCGTAAGAAAGAAACTATTCAGCATGTTTTACATCTATTTCAGGGTATTTGGTGGCTTTTTCAACATTTTTTTTCTTCTTTCTTTACAGTAATGTGTGTTCTTTGTATCGTCGAGATCAAGAAGTTTGTAAAGTAATCCTGAATAATTTGCTCCCTATAGCTGCAGGGTTGGCCCAGTTCAAAGAACCTGCTGAAGAGGCAGGAAATGCCAAAGGACAGTTTTTGACAGTTGTTGGAGCTTTCTGGTAAGTTATTTAATGCATGAGTATGTTGTACATAAAATTTTTGATTTTTAGTTTTTATCTTTGCTATCAGTAAGAAGATTGTAGTGCTGTTATGTGTCTTGCTTGGTTGTTTTATTTTTTTTGTCTTGTTTTTGTGTACTGTGGAATCTTTATGCAGCATTTAACTTCTCAGATTCTGTGTGTCATTCTATATTTGTACCAAAAAATTAATCCTTAAGGTAGTACCAGAATAATGAACACTACCACGGCTGTATATAAACAAAGACTGATTCTATGCTGAATGGCATCAGTAATTATGACAAGAGCTGAATTTCAGCAACCCAAAAAGAATATTGTTTGCAATTACCAATAAAAATTTCAAGTCCTCCCAAGCAAGCCCGTGGAGCACTAAAGAGTCAACTGTGAGCAGCAGAAACTAACTTGCTAGACTGTTTCTCAAAATTTTGGACAACTTTTTCTGTTAATTGAGTATTCCTTGTTTTAGGCATTTATCTCAAGGAGGGAAGTGCACGGCATCAGTAAGAGTGGCCCTTTTAAATTGCATGAAAACTCTGCTTGAGGTAACCCCAGATTTTCTGACATTCATTAGTGTACTAAATACTTATTTAAGATGTATTTTAAAAAAACAGTGTCTAAATATCTTTTGCATATTGCAGTGTATCTTCTGTACATTTTGAATCACAATATTAATTTTCTTCAGGTTGATCCTCATTGCAAGTGGGCAATCCTTAATGTGAAAAATGAAGATGTCCCTGTGAGTGATGCTTTCCCACATTTCCTTGCAGACAGTCACCATCAAGTTCGCATTCTTGCTGCAAAGTCAATTACCAGGTGATAATGTAGATATTTTTTCTGTTTGTTGGAGTAATGCTTAATTTCACAATAACTGGATGTCACTTCTGCTGCTGCATAGCTGCTCTTTTCGATACTTCTGGAACTGCAATTTTGTCAGACTATAAAAGCCTATCAAATTTTGTTGAAGTGTTCCAACTTTGCATTTCAATTATTCTGTGATGTGAGAGATCGATATATATAGAGAAACTGCTCTGTAAGAAAATAAAGAAAAATCTATATAAGGCAATTAAGACAAAAATAATTACATTCAGAAAATCAGAACCTTATTGGTATGCACAACATACAGTAATTTTGTAGTGTTATGCTAATAATTAGTGTTCTTTTTTTTTTTTTTAAAGTTTGTTTCAAGATGTGAAACAGAGAGATTCTTCTGGAATGTCAAGACCTCTTCCACTGAAGCTGCAGCAAAAGGCTTTTGAGAATGCATACCTCAGAGTTCAGGAAGGAATGAGCAATCTGGTACCAGCATCTAGTCATTAGTTTTGCCTAGTTTTGATATTTTGAATAAAATTGCCTTTAATATTATCATGTTTAATTTTCTGAAAATATTAATTCTTCTGGACTTCTAGTAATCTGAGCTTATGAAACAAAGTGATAGTCAGGAAATTCCTTTCATATACAGTCACTCACAGTTTTGCCCACATTAGAAGTTCATAAATTTGTAAACTATATGTTTCAGACTGCTCTTTTTTATCATACTATTTGTTGTTGACAGGTTCAGTGCTGTAAACACTTAAGAATCATAGAAAAATGTAGCCTAAATGATCTAGAAAACATATAGATAATGAATAAGGACCAGTGTAAATTAAATAATGTGTTTACATAGTATTAAACCAGATTTGTAAATTTCAGAAAGATCGTGTTTCCAGTGGTATTACAGCAGTGGTTTTCAAAACTGAGATTTGCTTCAAAATTTGAGCTATTCAGAAGAAGCTTGAAGTGAAGGAAAAGTTACACTTCATTGCAGTGACTGGAAATACAATGGTGTGATGTAGTACTGTAGAATTTCTTAATTTTTCTTTTAGTGTCTTTCACTAAAGAAGAAAATCCTCCTTCCTTGCTACCATGTTAAGTCATCTACTTAATCTACATTTTCCCTTTTTTTCTGTCATGCTGTTACCTCCCTGCGTGTCATCTCTCTTCCCTTTGTCTGCTGTGGCCTTGCTGCTGATGCCTTCTCTCTCCGTCATCTTTTTCTTCTCTCTGTACTGTCACCTCCAGCTCTTTGTCATCATCTGATTTCTGTGTTGCTTTGAGTCCTTGTTCTGTCCCCTCAGCTTGGTGGTGTCTGTTAGCTTTTGCCTTTCACTTCAGTTTCTTGTAACTTTTATTTAAACTAATCGCTTGTCAACGCAGTGTCTTAATAGGGGGAGAACTGCATTTAAATAGCAAGGCAGTTCTTCCCTATATGCCTCAAGGAGTTAAAAAAGCAGACTTGACTTGTGCAGCCATATTTATGTCAGTGCCCTTAATTTTAATTTATTTATGCTGATTTATTAACTAGGAAATTGCTTTAACAGAATATATGCTCAAGGTCTTCATAATTTCTTATTGTAGGTCAGGGGTGATGCAAGTCCTGAAGATGTTTTGGACAAACAGACTAATGGAAAAGCAGTTTTGCTGATGCTTATAACCATGGTTCTGTGCTGCAGTCCAGTCTGTGAAAAGCAAGCTCTGTTTGCTATTTGCCAGTCTGTGAAAGAGAATGGATTAGAGCCTCACCTGGTGAAAAAGGCAAGTCTGAGATTTCATTTGATATTTAGGTTATAAATTAAGGTTAGATTAGAAGATTAAGATTGGAAGACTACAAGATGTTTTGCTCAGTATTGAAATTTGTTAAGTATTGTAAAGGTATAACTAATATGATACTTATATAGCTGAATTAATTTGTCTTTATATTTCATGACTTACATAGAAATAATGAAATCGTGAAAGGCACTTGCAATGGTAAATCTTATATGTTCAAAGCCCAGATCTGAAATACAAATAGACTTTTATATGTTGAATATTGCAGATCTCATTTTAAAAAATCATTCTACCCAGAGGAAGCAAGTTTTTTATGTGGAAAATATGTAAAATTAGTGCATTGTATTGGAAGATGGTATGTGTCTTGTGGAATTCTATTTTGAAGTTCACAAGGGTGTACTGAAATGATTGCTGTTCATACTTCAGCCTTTCATGCCAGTAATTTTTTAAGTGCCTGTGTTCCTTTTATCCTTTCTTTCTATTCACTGCTTCATGGTTTTGCACACAGTCTGTACTCTGAAAAATGGGCACTGGCCGTCCTTTCTTAACTCACATGGGTTAGTTGTAGTTCCTGGATTGCACTCTTGTGAGATATGGCAATACAAATAGTAAAATGGCTTATGCTAAAGAGGGGCTGAGTTTCACAAATATTCATTAAAAGGCTGGAGGGCACACATGGAGGTGTAATGTTGTCAGTTTGCCATAATACCATGTACTCTCTAATGCTATTTTTGCATTATTAATTCATGTATTTCAGGTTTTGAAAAAAGTGTCTGACATTTTTGGCTATAAAAGTATAGAAGACTTCATGACATCACATTTAGACTATTTGGTGATGGAGTGGCTGAAAATAAATGACACTGGATATAGCCTGTCTGCTTTTCCTTATGTTCTTCTGAACTATACTAGCCTTGAGGAGTTCTACAGGTGAGTTTGCTATATGATGAAAATATTATTTAGATTTTATGTACAATTATGACACAGGGTCTCAAATTGCTAAATGCAGTAATGCATCAGGATTTTGTTGTAAGGCGATGTGTTGAGAACTTCTGAAATGTATTCCAAACATCATGTATATTATATTTATGCAGGTAAGATTTTCTTTTTTTTTTTTTTGTGTGTGTAGCAGTAGCTAAACAATGATTGGAAGTTTAGTTATACAATAGAGGAATGGTATTTACTATGTGATGCTCAAGGTTTTTCTAAAAAGTAATTTAAGGACATTTTGGAAATGTATTTACTACATGTAGGTCTTGTTACAAAGTTTTGGTTCCACACCTGGTGATTAGAAGTCAGTTTGAAGATGTGAAATCACTTGCCAACAAGATTGAGAAGGACTGGAGACAAGTTCTGGCAGACTGCTTTCCAAAGTTACTTGTAAATATCCTCCCATACTTTGCCTATCAAAGCCATGAAAAGAGTGAAGTAACAGAGCAAAGAGAAATGGCTTCTAAAGTCTATGACATGCTTAAGGATGAAAACTGCTTAGGAAAACAGGTATCCATTTAAAATGTGTAAATTGAGTTCTATGGTGTTTAACAGACCAGAAAGAAAAATTTATGTATTATGTAAATAGTTCCAGTTTATAGGTGCAAAAGTAATATTTTATTAAATTCAAACTAGGTGAATTTTTATCCCAAGGATTTCAAGGAGCTGTTCAATAGAAACTTTCAGGCAGAAAGTTGACTGAAGCATAATTTTTTTTCATAGTGCAATAATTTTTTTCTTTTACCATTCATTGTACAACCCTGAGTTTCTCTGTCATATATCTCACACTTTCCTCTTAAAATATTTTGTTAATGCTTTATGATGAGTCTTCTTCTCCAGAGGCAGACTCTGTGTTCAGAACTAGTAGTAAAGTGAAACTTTTTTTATATATATATACTGTAGGAAAGCAGATTGTACTACCTGTCACTGCCATAGAGAAGCTTAACCAGGCTTAATTTATGAATGAATTGTATGTCATGGATGGTGGAAGAAGTAGAGAATCTAGACAAGAAGTAGGCTTTCTCAGAAGCCAAAGAAATAATTCTGGCTGAAATACCTTTTTCTAATTAAAATGCTATTTTTCTTCTTGTAGCAAATGGACAATTTATTTCATAATAACTTGCCAGAGATCGTGGTTGAACTGTTGATGACTTTACATGAACCAGCTGGTACCGCAGTCGAAGAAGGATCTCATCTAAGTAAATACATGAGGTATGCACTTGCAGATTTTCTGAATGCTTAGTGTGTTTGTGTAACATTGTGCCTTAAAATGTGCACTTTGAGCATAAGAACAGGTAACCCTGAAGCTAAGAGGGTTTATTGTTACTAGTAATGATTTATCATAATCATACCTTCTCTGGGCTGTTGTGGCACTGCCAGTTGAGATGAGTTCAAACCTAGATGGACTGCCCTGTGTAAAATTGGTCAGGTTCTAGTCTATAAATTAAAATGATTTAATGGTTTTTAATAACTTGAAGTCACGGAGAGGGAAAGTGAACTGTTTGTTAGTGGTCATTGCAGTGGCAGCTCTTGTCTTTGGTAAGGAGATTGGTTAAGCAATGCCAAATAAGCAAATTTTTAATTTATAGAAATAGCCTAGTGGCACAAATATGTTCATGTTTATTACATTTTCAGTCTTTGTTGTTGTCCTAAAATATCCCTATTTGCATATAATTACCCAGATTTTTATCTTCAGATACAAACTTTTTGGAAAAACATTGCATTTTGTAAAGTTCTTGAAGAAGATACCTTTATTGTAAAAACACTAAGTTGAAAGAATCCAAAGCATTTCTCGGAAGATCTGCCAAAAGTTAAATGGCTGAGAAGCTTGTAAACAAAGCTCTTTTTAAGAAGGAAATGGCAAGAACAAGAGTGATTAAACTTAGTTTATCTGCCTTTTTTACTACCATGATGCATTTCTTTTCTTTTTGAGGTCCGAGAAAATTTCACTACCCTGTTTTTTCTCCACCAAATTGTTCTCACAGTTACAAAATGCAGAAGATTTACACATAAATTGTAACTAGGTTTTTGTGCTAAGTACCTTAGATGAGACAAATGTGGGGAGTTTTAACACTATGGTCTTTCAAAAATATGTGAAAGAATGCTAAGAAAGTACAGTTTTGAAAGCTACCATAGAAGAACAACAAGCAGCTGCAAAATAAGCTGCATGTCACTTTTCTGGGTGCTTTTGATGCTTCTTACTGAAAGCAAATATTTTCTAGGGATTAATGTGTTTATTCATTAAGACACTGTATTAAATACAAGTGGTTTGACTTCTAAGAAGAAAAATATAAATCTCTTTTTTATTCATTTAGAGAACTGGATCCTGCTCCTAATCCTCCACATTTTCCATCTTCTGTGATTAAGGCAACCTTGGACTATATTAGCAACTGTCATAAAAGCAAATTAAAAAGTATTGTAGCAGTTCTTTCTAAAAGCCCTGTAAGTATGATGATGTAAGAAAATGATGAATTTATTTCCTGTAGAATTCAAAATTTCTATTATGGGTACCCTTTAGTTAAATTAGACATTTTCATAATTTCTGTATGAAGAAAATGAACAACATTAGACCCTTTTCTAGTCATTTGTTTGCCTTTTTACGTGGAAGATGTCCTAAATTCAGAGACAGAATTATGTGCATTATATAATTATATTACTTCATTAAATAATATATTATGTATGTAATGTGTCTCATGTAACTGTGTAAACTATGTAATTATATGCATTATATAATATATATAAAGTAGAGTAGTTTACTTTAAAGGTTGAGGAAATCTCTGTGTACCTGTTTAGAACGTGGCATATTTGTCATGTGTTTGAAGAATGTTCTAAAATAATTATACTTGGTCAATTTTAACTAAATACAGCCTACAATTAAAATATAAATTTACTTACTTTTACTGACAGTGTGAAAATTTTATACATAGGGATGTTTTTTGACACTTGATTTTCATTTGTTAAAACAGATATAGGACATAGGAAGTTATACAGCCTTGCAATAAATCATAAATATTTTACTGTGTTCTAAGTTTGTTCCTTAGAAAAGTATCTGTTTAAAGTTATGCTGTTTTGTTGCATATGTTGTCAACAACTTCCTTTGCCTACCTATAAATAATCTAAAAATAGGAAAAAAACTTTTCTAAACCGTGTTTTATCTAAATCTTTTGAGTGTAAAAGTTAATATTGCCAGCCAGTGGAGTAAGTTTTTTAAAATGTTAAACAACCTGCCTAGTGTTTTATAAATTTACAGTTTTAACAGTTGCATCCTGTAGTGCTGTGTTCCGTGAAATAGTGCATCTTGCACACATGAACATTGTCTTTGAAAAAACACAGGTTGAATTCTTACCTGATGTTTTCATGGTTTTTAACTGGTGTTTCTCTGTTGATAGACAGCCAAACATCACTGTTTGGCTTTCTGAAAAATGTGCATAGCATATCTCATGTGGGGGGAATAAGAAAGGAAAATGAAGGGGTATATGGCTTATAGTCCTGTTTGGAGAATTGGTTTCTCTATAGGTCTTTTGTTTGTTTAAAGCAATAAAAAAATGAGGCTGTTTTGCCCATGTTAGGTTTTAAGTTTTAAAAGTTTTTTCTAGATACCTTTATTGGCATTATGAATAATTTTTTCTACTCGTATTTTATTCATTTTTAGGATTCATTCCAGAAAATCCTTCTAGCTCTTTGTAAGCATGCATCAGAAACAAAAAACATGTATAAGAAACACAGAGTTCTTATAATTTATCACTTGTTTGTTGGTCTGTTACTCAAAGAGATCAAAAACAGTTTAGGAGGAGCCTGGGCTTTTGTCCTCAGAGATGTAATTTACACCCTGATTCACCACATCAACAGCAGGTAAACAAAGTAATTATCTCTAGTTCTTCCTGTCTGTGCTCCCTTGCTCATGTAACCTTACATTCTGATATTGCTAGCAGATGTTCATTAAACTATAAAATTAATTATAATTTGCTAAAATGAAAAAATAAATTTGCTATTCTTTTATAATTTCAGAATTTAAACACAGAATTCTTACTAAAATAGGGAATGTTTTGTGCTAGCCTTATATTTAGATGTTTGCTATATTGCAGGTTTTGTATCTGTAATAGGCTATCAAATTGTAGAAATAAGCAGTGTTAGGAGATTTTGATGACAGGGAATTTAAGTTTTATGGGAGAAAAACTAAAAATGTGGAGTTAAGTGCAAAGTAAGCACATGTCAAAGAAAATGTGCTTATTGAGTTAATAAGAATGTTGACATTTACATTCTCACCCCTAAGTACCTATAGCAAAGTGAGAATTGTACACATTATCTTAGCTTGCCTTCAGATTGGGAAAACTGGTCCTTCATCAGGTAAAAATTTAAGTGGGGTTCTTGCCTTTTGCATAAGAAGATTACAGATACTTTCTTACTTGAGCTTTAACTTGAGGTTTCCCAGACAGTTATTAGCCTACATGTGTCTGAGTTTATGTATAAATTGATTCCTTGGCTGCTTTGAAGCATTTCATACCCTGAGATGTTGAAGAGATGTGTGGATTTTATAGCAAATGCCATTATTGTGGCATTATTATGCTGGGGCAGGGGCTGCTGATGCACTGGAGTGCAACACTTTCTTTCAGAGGGACCTCAGAATTCAGCTCAATAAAACCCTGAGAACCTGATCTGAATTTGAAGCTGACACTACTTAAGGGAGGAAGCTGCACTACATAATCTCCAGGTGTTCTTTACAACCTAATTTTTTTAAACTAATGGTCATTTTAGATAGAGGAGGATTCAGAGACCACGTTTCCATTTTTTTCTACTTCTGTCAAGATTGTCCTGACAAATAATAATCTAAAACCCTTCTGGGGATTTTATTTTCTTGTGTATATTTTTTAACAATATTTTTTTCTGTTTTCTAAAGTGATCAGTCAGATTCACTGTTTCAGTTTCTCTGTGTCTCCTGAGCTAAGTCTTTAGAGCTGATTGATTGAGTTGATAAATTATAAAGTTTAGAACTAATTTGTCCTGACTGTCTTTTCTTTTTCCCTTATTATCCCTTGATGTATAAAATTGGCACTCAAGAGAGTGCCAATTAGTATTTCTTTAATTCCACTTTGTTTCTTGTGACAGACCCATCGTAATCAGAGACATATCCATGCGCAGCTTCTCGCTCTGCTGTGATCTGCTGCACCATGTTTGCCACACAGCAGTTACGTGTTGCAGCGATGCTCTGGAGACCCACCTTCATGTTATTGTAGGAACCCTGATACCTCTTGCCATGGACCAGTCTCAGATCCAGGAGCAGGTAGTTTTGTGATGCTGCTTATGCCTTACCTGTTAGTTTTCCAGTTCATGTTCACTGTTCTTAAGGCTTTATCTGTACTCGTGTTCAATTTTAATTTCTTTTTACATTTATATAAAAACTATTATTTCGGATGTAACACTGTGCCTTTAATTTTTTTAAATGCAACTTCACTTTTGGTTCTACTGTTTTGCCAAACAGCACATCAAGCAGCTAAGCAACTCCTTAAACTCTGTCAATGATTTAATAGGAAATATGATGAAGACTTTTGGTACAGGGAGGTGTCTAAAGGACAAAGAGGAAATCTGTGCAGAGAATGGATTTCAGTAGTTCAGCTATTTATTTCATAAATTATCATTAAACGTAGCACATAGGCCTTAAAAGGGAAACAAAGCAGTTTCTGTTGTGTGATAAGCACTGTTTCCCCTCTAGCATTGCTCTTTAAGTGCATTCTCGTGAGGGTGAAAATACAGGAGGATTCAGAGACTTAAAATTAGTAGCTGTAGGTGAGAAGAGTATGCCTGTTGCACTTCAGTCCTCATGTTGCCTTCTGGCTTAATCTGATTCTGCTGTACCGTAGGCATCTGCATGGCTGCACTGTAGCCCTGTGCTGTCCTCCTTGTGCTTCCAGTTCAGCTGGAGGGCTGTGCCAACCCGTCTGAAAATAACCTGTCAGTCTTGTTTCACAGCTTCTTGATTGTGATCAGATTTACAATTTGTCTGTGTAAACAGTTGCACATCTGCAAAGGCCATGTGTCAGGGTATCCCTGGGCAGGAACAAAGCAGGGAGGAAGGAAATTTCTCTGAACTGAATTGGAAATGATGTCAAACGTGAAACCTTCTTGTATCATACTCCTGCAGGGATGCCCACCCTCTAGTGATCACTTGACAGTTTCTTCTTTTTTATTTTTTCTTCTAGCATTGAATGGAGGCTAGTTAATAATTTTCAGGTAAATACAAGTCTTCAAATAAAACCCTCATCATTTAGGTTTAAAACACCTCAGAGGTGCTTGGATTTAATATCCAGTTGCACTGATTTTTGAGTAAGGCATAAACACAATGTTTTTTCAAAGAAAGTATGGTACCCCGTTGACATTTATTCAAGATGTAGATACGTTGTTATACAAATTCTGCCAGAGTTCAGTGATTTGGGTAGTAAGGTATGATATACAGGCATTTGTCTAAATTCCAAATTACCAGCACTTTAGTGAGAACAGGAAATTCCTAATAACTCCAGAAATGCTTGGGTGCAGTGTGTTGTTAAATTATTGTGAATATCATAGAAATCATATTGGCCAGCATTTGAAATTAGCTTTATCAAAAGACAGAACAAAACTTCAGGCTGGGATAGTAAAAGCTTTGATTTCTGTTTGAGAGGAGGAGGAGCAAAAATGCTCCACCATTCTAGAATGTATCTGTGATTTCCCCAATCCTCTAATAATCTTACAACTTTTAACAGTGTAAATAAATTATATTACTAGTTTAATGAAATTAGAGAAATGCAAACTTTATAACCTGAATAAGAAATATGGCTCAAAAATGTTTGTCTTTTTTGGTTTTTGTTTACTTTTTATATTCAGGTGCTAGGCTTGTTGAAGTACCTGGTGATAGATAATAAGGATAATGAAAGTCTGTACCTAGCAATCAAGTGCTTAGATCCTTTTCCTGAATACCCTGCTTTTAAAGATTTGCGAGCAACTCAGCAGAAAATAAAATACAGTAAAGGACCATATTCTCTTTTGGAGGTAATTACATTTTAAAATACATCTCACAGCATAGTGGTTTTTGTAATGCAAACTTCCCACAGAAGAATAATTTTCTAACTCTAGTTTAAGTTTAAATGAGACACAAGGATTCTTTTATTGCTGGTTTCAGTCACGGAGATACTCGTATGTCTCCGTTTTTACTTTGCCTCCACATTGTGAGCCAATTAGCTTAGAGCCAATTACCTGAAGCCTTTATTTGTATGCTGTATGTGCTTAATACAGTGTTGTTTTGCAGGAAATTAATCACTTTCTCTCGGTTGGGGTTTGTGATTCACTGCCCTTGACACGGCTTGAAGGACTGTATGATTTACGCAAAAAGTTGGAACAGTATAAAGATCAGATGAAGGATCTCCTGAAAATTTTCCAAGGTACTGATGTCTGATTATGTGTTTTATTTCTTTTCTACCTGGTTTTAGGTGTTTAGTGATGTAGCCTATTCTAATTTGACATAGAAATTTTTTTGGTGTGTTTAACAATGTAATCATATTATAATTATAATCATGTTATAATCTACACAGAGTAGATTGACATTTATGATTTATGCAACATCAAAAATATCTTTAGCAAAGTGAATTATAAGTAAGTAGATGAGATGTAACGTGACAGAGAGGATAAAATACCCTTCAAGCATTTGGCATGGGTCATGTATGATTGTGAGTGACCAGGATAATGTAGAAGTGTATTGATTTGTGGTTGCTTAATGTGTTTTCTTGTATATGAATCTCCCTACTCTTTTAAATGAAACAAAGCTTCAGTTTTTTAAAGGCATGTTAGAAAGTAAAACTTTCTAGAACAAATAGTAGGATTTAGTTCAGTTAAAATTTGACACGTGCCAAGATTGTGTTTCAGCCCTCAGTTCAGATGCAGTTGCTTCCTAGTTGGGTTTTCAGATAATTGTGCCAGACCATTTCACTTTTCTCCTCTACGTCAAGTCTTCATCAGCTTGTGTGCATGACAGAAAGATAAAAAGAAATTATATGATTAATTTTAAACAAGTACAAAGTAAAATTTGGATAAGAATTGTAATGTTGTAAGGCCACGGTGCAAGTGCATTTTGGCCCCCACATCCCCACATTCACAATTTTACAAATAATTCTCTTTGAACAGAGTTATTGAACAAGCTTTGAACAAGCTTGTGTGGAACAGCTTCCATCAGAGGAGAGCCTTGTGAGACTGGAAAAGAGATTGAATAGGAATAGCTAGAGCTGTATGAGCTGGTGAATGGAATGATGAAGCATAGTAGGGAGTGCTTAACACTTTCATTACAGTACAAGAACAGATTCAATAATCTGGGAGCAGTTATACAAAAGAAACCATGTTATTTCTTCAAAATACATTCACCATGGCACTTACTACTACTTACTCTGAAGATTAACAACATTACTAACCTTAAAAGGAGTTGGACATATTTTACAGAGATTATTAGGTGTGAAGATGTGCTCAGGCAAGCCCTGAAAAGTATTTTCTCTTGCTTTGCTGGAGATGGGCCGCCAAGCTTAATGGGGATTTTGCCTTATAATAAAATTCTGTTAAGCACTTACAAATCTATTATTCTGTGTATTCATTTTTCTAAAGACATCAAGTAAGCATAAAGTCCGATTCCAGGTTTGTACTCCAATCAGTACTTTTTTAAAAGTACTGCTTTCTTGGGTTTTTTTTTTAGTTCCTTACACTGACATCATAAAAAATCATCATATTTTTTCCTAGACCATTTTGTTTGGAATGTTTATTTTAAAAGAAGACCTCAGGGAGGGAGCAAGTATGCAAGGAAGTACCCATCTTGAGAGTTTATAATTTGGCAAAGTTAGTTTGGCAACTGAAAGCTAATCAAATTCTTAAAAATTCCCGTCAGAAAGCTTAATTTTGAGGTATTCCTTGGGTTCAGATTTAGGACAGAATGATGACATTAACTTAAGGGCTATCAGTGGAGCCACATAGTGTGCCTTCACTATTTCAAATAGCATTCTTACACCAACTTAAGCTAATATTTCATGTATTTAATTATAATTTTTGCATTAAAACACTGAAAATAATAGCATAGATGCATTCTAGTTTGGGGATTCTTTGGCTTATTCAAATACACAGACATTTTTCCAAGCCATGATGAATAAGAAAAATCAGTAATTTAGTTGATGTACTGTTTAATACCATCTTGCTTCAGCATTAATAATGCATATTGACATTTGTAGATAAAAGACACTGAAGCAATGTTTTCTTCTAATAACTTCACATTACAAATATACTGACATGCTTGGCATCTGTTTTTCTTTCTGAATGATAGAAAAGCCAGAAGATTCTGTAATAGTGAAATTGGTGGTGAGCTTACTGCAGCTGTCCAAGATGGCAGTTAACCACACAGGAGAAAAAGCAGTGCTGGGTAAGTTAATTAGACCCACCAGTAAATTATGGCTGTCATTGCAAACGCCAGGCTGAAACTGTGGTTGTTCTCAATGTTACTTCCCACTGTACTTTTCACTTCAATACACCTGCAGAGTGTGAAGGAAAGAGCAGGGAAGTAGATTTTGGGTTTTTTCTAATGAACATTTAACATCTCTTGTTAAAAATTATTTTCAAGGTCACTTTTTTGTTTTATTTTTTCCAGTTGTTGTGTGTTTTGATAAAATACTTTGTCTGGAAAGCAAATGAGGAACACATTGATACACATTTTTGTGTAAAATACAGATTAATTCTTCCTCAGTTTGCAGTCTACTCTTTGGGCTCACACAGACTTCTGTTTGTATTTACCATACTCTTTAGGGATTGAAAATGAGTAATTCTGACCTTTTCCATTTGCTGGTCTCTGGCAGTAGCAAACATAAAAGACATATCTGATACAAGCTGGAAAATCCAGAGACATAGGCACTCCTAGAAAATTGAGTTAAAAAGCATAACTGTAATATTTATGAGTCTTAAGCTGCAAGATTTGTTCACATGTAATTTTAATCATAAAGCTCCTTAAGTGATTATTTATAAATGTTTGCTGCTTTTTACCCCATAACAGTCTCAGTTCTAAAAGTAGGATGAGACCTTGTTTTAGTGTAAGTCTAAGACTACAGAAACATGCATTTGCAGAGGCTGTTGGAAGTTGCTTGGGAGAAATAGGTCCCATGGATTTCTCCACCACTGCTCTTCAGCGTGCCGAAAATGCACTGGATTCTAGAGCAGCAGATTTACTTGAAGACAGAAAACTTCAGTGTGTCTTCATAATGTTAATTCAAATAAACACTGCTTTGACAGATAATTGGTGAGTATACTTATTTATATAGTTAACTCAAAAGCAATTTTTAAGTTGCACATTGTTCAGATCACCTCAGAGTAACTCTGAAAGTGTTCTTAATACTCTTTGACAGATAATTGGTGAGTATACTTATTTATATAGTTAACTCAAAAGCAATATAGGAGCTATTAAGTTGCACATTATTCAGTTCACCTCAGAGTAACTCTCTGAAAGTGTTCTTTATACAAGCCATGTGTTTCTCCAAGGCTCAGATTATTTACCCAGTCAATCTTAGATGTTTCCTAGAAATTCTGTAGTTGGATGCAAGCCAGAGAGTCTCCTGTGTGCTGTAGAGGATAGCAGTGCTGCGGAGTAAATACTCAGGTTTTGTTCTGTAAAAAGTATGCAATGGCACCGTAGGTGGTGGAATTATTACAAAGGTGATTTTGAAAATCAAATACCTGAATGAAATTAATGATAACAGTGTTGTGTATGTTCTTTTTTCAGTATTGATGTTAGAGCTGCTGCTGTTTCCTGTTTGAAGAACATACTAGCCACCAAGTCTGGCAATGAATTTTGGGAAGTTTATAAAAGTAAAGCTGATCCCATGTTAATCTATCTACAGCCTTTCAGAACATCCAGGAAAAAGGTACTTCTGATACACCTTATATGCATGGCATACGCAGTAGAGAAAAAAGAAATATCTACCCTTTTTAAAAAGTGAATTTGAAAATATGTTTGAGGTAAATGATACCTTTGATAAATGCCAGATTTGGTATCAATATAATTGCAAATCTGATTGCTTTTGTATGTCTGTTTCTCATTTCTGTTGCACCAGTTGCAGCTTTCCCTTCACATTGGAAATTACTATTTTGACATTAGAAAGCTGTGCTTTCATTTAGACAGACAATTTTTGATTACCTCATGGACAATGTAATGCTTTCTCAGGATTCCAGTGTTATTTGATTCAAAAAATAAGTCAGAAATAGTGCATAATTAAACGTGCATAAATGAGACATTTCCTAATTTTCAATTTTTTTATTTGTAAATTAAATGTGATGTCTAATGTGACCTTGTTGATGTCACCAGTAAAATTTTATTTTTAATACTTTCATATTTCCTTGGAAAACTTTACATTTATATGAACAAAATTGATATTGTTAATCAATGGAAGGACTAGTAATAGTTAATATGTTTGAATTTGTGCATTGCAGTATGTTTTCTTTAGGTGCCATAGAATTTTTTTTATGTTTGCAATATGCATATTTTCCTTGTAGTTTCTTGTAGTGTCTGCTAATGATACAGAGGCTCCTTTAGAAAAATTGGATGACACAAACTTGTGGATTCCTCTGGGAGAAACTCATGAGACCTGGATCAAGCACCTAACTAGTTCAATACTGGATAGTGGAGGTGTGAAAAATGAAGTTCTGCAGTTGATGAAGCCACTGTGTGAGGTGAGTTAAATCATACATTTTTACATGTATGTGTGCTGTGATGCACAAAAGAAATATCTTGATAGCAAGTAGTAATTTGTGGTATTAAATAATTCAGGGCCTTTGTGATCATGTATTGCAGGTACTCATAAAATATATTCTCAAAATACAGGATGTGAGAGATAATTGCAAACAGGTGAACTTTATATGGCTGCCTTAAGTGAATGCCAGCATAGCCCTGTTGAGTGGTGTATGTGTTCTTTCTCAAGCATTACATGTTTGTTTGGGTAATTGTGACTTTGGTTGTAACCTGAGAAAGACAACCAAAAAGCATTTCTTTCTTAGCAGATGCTGTGTGTTGTTATTTCTAGGTGAAAACAGACTTGTGTCAGACTTTGCTTCCATACCTGATTCATGATATCCTTCTTCATGACTCAGAAGAATCTTGGAGAAATCTTTTGTCACTTCATATCCAGAAGTTTTTTACAACCTGTTGCAAATTTGCCTCATCTACTAGGTGTACTCCAAATTCTGATTCAGGTAATGCCATAATATTTTTGTTTCAGCTAAAAGAGGAATTCTGGTTGTGAAAAAACTATCTTCTGATATCAAATGTATGATGTGCACTTATAGGAAGGCAGAATTTAGAATTTCTGCCCAACTGATCTTTATTGATGGAGATACCAATAATTTTGAAGCTGTTCATTGGCAGCACCGCAGAAGTATCTTCTGTTAAACTTGTTTTTTTATTCATAACTGGATAATGTTTAGTACTTGCTGAATTTAGATGTTATCCAGTGTTAAGTGCTGCAAGACTGAGTCATGGACTGTCTTTTAAAATGACTGATGGGCAGGTCAAACAAGAGCAAGAAAAAGCAATTTGCACCTGAATTTTCCCTTTGGAAAAGACTCTTTGCTTTAAGTACTGCCCAATATTGTTAATGGTCTTCCTATACATTCAGAAGACCTGTTTCATTCCAGCAAAATAAAAGGAAGTTGTAACCAAAAGAACTGCACTAGAGTATGAGAAAGGCAGTAAGTTCATTTTAAAGAAAAGCACCATTTAAACAAATGGTTCATGTCCTTTCCAGTTAGATTGTGGTTGAATTTAGCAGAAATCTGTGTAAAAGGAAGATCTTTGTTAGACAGTGGCAATGGTACATGCACTTTTTTTCAGGAGCTGAAGTAAATACAGTAATTTCAGGTTAGGGTAGGTTTGTTTTTTGATTTGGTTTGGTTTGGGTTTTTTGTGCAGTAGCTACTTGTGCTGTATCTTCTAACTCCCTTGTCCAGTGACAGATCACTGAAAAAAAGAGTCTGCACAATATCTGGCTGTCTCTTCACAGACAAGTCAGGCAAGCTTCAGGTTGCCAGAGAGGAAGAGGAACCCTTAATATTGCAGTTTTTACTAAGAGTGGTATAAATATCCCTAATGATGCTAGGTGTATTTTAAAGTATTTTCTTGGATGCTCACTAGCCTGGGCTGAAACAGTATTCTTTCACATTTTTGAATTCAAGTAACAGGCTCTTTCTACAACTCACAAATTTATGCTCAGATGTACAGGGTGACCCACAATTTTCCAAGAAAAATATGAAGGGATTTTTCCAAGTTCTAGAAATTTGCAGTTAGTTCAACAATACCAGCGAGCAAATGATGGGAGTCCCTTCAATCACAGAACCACAGTCACTTAATTTGGAAAAGACCTCTGAGATCACTGAGTCTAATCTGTGACTGAACACTGCCACATCAACTACACATTGCATTGAGTGCCACATCCAGTCTTTCCTTAAACACCTCCAGGGACAGTGACTCCACCATGTCCCTGGGAAGTCACTCCAGTGTCTAATCATCCCGTCTGTGAAGGATTTCTTCCTAAAAGGAATTCTACGATTCTACCCAGGGAATCTTACTGAGGCAATAAATGCAAAAAAAAAAGGAAATACATACAGAAGCTTTAAATGGAGTTCTCCAGGTGAAAAACTGTCCTGGTAATAAAAAAATACCCAAAACCATGAAGTAGCACACCGCTCATTGTATGACAGGTGATTGTTTACAGATGAACTGGAGGTGCAGTAGCCAACAGAGCAAAGATAGGTTAATTCCAAAATTGGAATGGTAGAACATCAGTATTCGAAGAAAAAATTTTAATCATCTGCAAGGAGATGTGAAGATGTTATCCTATTAAACCAAGGAGAAAACTCTTCCTAGAAAATCTAGATAAATTTCATTCTAATCCATCAGGATCCAAATGGGATAAAACAAGCAGTTAGACATGGGAGAGTCATATCCTTCTGAACACATTCATTTCTGTTTGTTGGAACACAAAAAATGCCCAGATACTTTTTAATGTGGCTTTTGCTTTCCTTAGAGGAAATTGCTACTTCTGCACCTTACTGTAATGTAGTAGTAATCAAACCTTTGCTTGTGTGCTCCCTATTTCTTGCTTCTTGTAATTGGTAATTCAGAAATGACCAGAGTAATGAAGAAATTATTAACTCAAACACCAGAACACAACCTGTAGCCCTCTGATTTTTTTTTTTAATCCAGAAGCAGTACATGGAAACATAGATTCTTTGAAAGTATGTGCTTGTATGTGGAAAGTAGGGGGTTTTGTGTAGCCATGTGCACTCTAAAATCTGCAGTAAAGCAATTTAGTCAGAAGTGTTTCTGTGCTTTGGAATAACTTACATGGTGGAAGCCCAATGGCCAGAGGTCTTTTTGCAGTGATGTTAGTTCATCTCTGAATTCTGTAAGAAGAAATAGAATCCATGAACTAATAATACAAAGATAATTTCATCAAATTCTGGTACAAATTACTATAATCTCACATCATGTAAGAAGAAGGAATACATTTTGTGACAAACTATTAATTTAATTTTGGAAATGCAGTTCAGGGAAGTTTTTAGTTATTTTTTTGACTGAAAATTAATTACTTTTTATTTTATAAATGGATGTGATATGACAAAAGTTCATTATATTCTTTCCTTTGAAATATACATCCCAGATCAAGAAACCCATAATTTTAGAAGTTTGGATAAAGTATCTCGACGAGCCATGCTTGCTGTTGTTGATTACTTGAGAAGACAAAAGAGGTGAATCCAAGCTTTTTCAAAACATTTGCCTAATTTAATTGTGACTGTTCAAAGATCTGTTGGTGCTCTAGATTAAAGAAAAAGAACATGTTAGTTAAAAAAAAAAAGATAAGGCAGTGACCTTGCATTTGTTACAGAAGTGGTATGGCTACTCTTAAAGGGTTCTAACTATGCTGAAGGAGCTTTCTAAACCCTTTTGCTTGATGTACTTCTTGTAGTATGGGTTTTTCAGGGGCTAAGATAAAGTTAGCCTTCGGAAAGCTTTATGGTTAATACTGGATTTATTTTGTTTAATGCTAGATAAAAGGTCTTTTACAGCAGTATTAAAGTCTTTATTTTATCAGATCTGTTTCAGGTACAGTTTTTGACGACAGCTTCTGGCTAGATCTCAATTATCTGGAGGTTGCTATAGCAGCACAGTCTTGTGCTGCTCACTTCACAGCCTTGCTCTACGCAGAAATCTACGCAGACAAGATAAATAGGGACAAGCAGCAAGAAAGGTAGGAGGAGTGCTGTTTCCTGGCATTTCTGGTAAAATGAATCACATTTTGTGAGTCCCAGCAGTGTTTTGGTTTTAGTTATATGAAATACCAAGAAAGCTGTAAAAATATTCCATTGGTGTGTGTATATGGACATGGAAAATATTTCAAGTCCTTGAATACAATCCAAGCCTCAAAACAGTATCATGCTGACTTGTAATCAGAAACTTTTCTTAGTGCTTTTGGTTACATTACAGGCAGAAGTTAACCAAGAGGAGAAAGTAAACCCCAGAATGATGACCATAATTCTGTGAATAGGGCTAAGTGATCCTTGTAGGAACTTTCTTCCATAACAGACAATTATCTTTGTTTTCTGGTCTAGCAAGATCAAAATATAGAACTAATTTAGGTTTTGTGACAAACCACTGTCAGGTAGTGGAAATATAACAAAAATTTGGTTGTAAGCACATACATTAACAAATTGCTTTTATTCTTTCACAGAGGAAAGAACACTTCAGGCATTCACAAAAGCAATTTGATTTAATAAAAGATTAGAAATCATAAGGTGTGTTTAGGGGGGTTCTCCAAAAGAACACCTTGGTGTTAAAATCCCTTGATGTTGATATTCCCAGCTCAACTGATCACTTCCTCATTCTGATGGAGAGCCATACTGAATAACCTAGGGATATGATAGTCTTGCATTTACTGTTTGTACCTTTTATTTCTTGAGTGTTGTCTCATAATTTCTTTAGTTCTCCATATGAAATTTCCTATTGAAACATTTCTTTTAGATCTTCTTTTAAAGCAGCTAAGAGTTTGACATTTGAAGAAGAAAGTCAAAGACCACCTATTACTACTTTGAATGAGAAAAGTAAAGAAGAAACTGGTCTAAGTTTGCAGGTACTTGTGTTTGCTTCCCAATCTGAATGCAAACCTTCTTGTATAATTACGATTAACAGTCAGTTTCATCTGAGCTGAAAGTAGATCTAGTAGAATTCAAAAAACATGTTTTAAAGTTCTCCTCATACTTAATTCAAAGTGAACTCAGTCGCTTTCCAGACACGTTAAATTGAGTATTTGTTCATTTGAAACACTAACTAACTGTCAAGTCTGAAATCACAGCAAAGCAGGCTTTGTTTCCTGAAAGAGCAGATTTCAGGGTGGTAGCCAGCCAAATATTTTTCAGTTTGTTTTGTCACACATATATATTCATTAAAAATCAGCAAGTGATGTAGAAGTTGTAATTATCAAAACCAAAGTAGTATTATCTCCCTCAGGCTTATTTGATATATCAAATCTGATCCAGTAGCCTTGTCTAAATTGCTTCTTTCCATAGTTCATTATTCCAGGACTGTGCTTGTTTAACTTTCATGATGCATTGCTTAGTTGGTGTGTCTGATGCTCATTTACTATTATTGTCTTTTGCTTTTCAACTAGTCCACCTAATGCCCTGCACTAGATCTTTAAGAAATAAGCATTGAAAGTAGGCCTGAAGAATTTGGCTAGACTGCATAACTTTTTTTACCTGTTATGATAGCCGGCTCAGGTACTACATAAAGGAAAATGAAGCAATGATGTTACCTGTAAAAACATTTACAAACTGATATGATTTACATAAAACTAACTCGAGCCGGTTCCAAAAAACCAGTTCTTTGTTTTGTGGTGCATGTTCTAGGACCTTCTCATGGACATCTACAGAAGCATTGGAGAACCTGACAGTCTTTATGGCTGTGGTGGAGGAAGAATGTTACAGCCATTGGCACGGTATAATTTATTCATGTTCTTATGTTCTTTAAAGGCATTGCTTTCTTTTACTAGTAAGGAACTTAAATTGAAAACTTCTTCTTCACTTACAACAGGATAAGAACATATGAGCATGAAGCAGTATGGGAGAAAGCACTTGTAACATATGACCTTGAGACAAGCCTCTCTCCATCTACTCGCCAGGCAGGAATAATAGAGGTAATATTATTTTGTAAGAGGAAATGAGTGCAAGAAGTGATATTCGTCATATTGAGTCATTTGTAGGGAGTCCAAAATTGTTTTAGAGCTGAAAGTGATCTCTCTGTTCATGAAGTCTAGCCCATTGTCATAGGGCATCCAAATTGTGTAATATAAGACAACTCAGTATTTGTTCTGAAAATGTTAAGGTTCTTAGTCCTCTTGTCACATGGGTAATTAATTTTGTGAAATACTTAAAAATAAGTATATTCAATATTATTCCAGATTTAGGCCAGCTCCTAAAATGACAGGATATAGAAAGTAATATAGTTGGTTATTTTTGCTATCTCATTCTTAAACCACTCTGCTATGAATCACTGTGTGATTTTTCTGATACAGTAGATAAAAAGAATTGGTGTTATTTTGAATCCTTAATATGCTTTGCCTTTTTAGCCTAAAAATGTTTATACCAGTTCTATAAAAATGTAGCACAGATGTATGTGTGTTTCCCCTCATTTAATTTTCCTATGGTACTTTTAATTTCTTACCACAAATTATTTAGTATCACTGGTAAAATTCCATTGCATTTGTCCTTCATAGTGTCTTGACATGTAATCTGATTAATTGGTCACAATTATAAAGACATGATAGCCTTCAAACAGATAGGAGTAATAAGAAATTAATCCTTTCAAATCCTCATCAGGAGAAACAGTTCATTAAGAAGTAAAATTCATTTTGACTTACCACCCAGGAATGATGGCATGGAGAAATGTGTGCTGATAGTTAATTTGAAGCACAGTCTGGCAATTTATTTTAAAAAATGCCAGCCACAGTAGTAAAAAAAAAACCATTTTCCTGGAGTTGCAGATATCAATAGTGTGATTGGTAGTCTTAATAAAAATTTTTCATTTTACATGTAGAGTTTAGAAATCGTTATGGCCCTGTCTTTTCTGCAAAGGG
The DNA here is from genome assembly GCF_014805655.1 of Passer montanus. Classification (NCBI taxonomy): domain Eukaryota; kingdom Metazoa; phylum Chordata; class Aves; order Passeriformes; family Passeridae; genus Passer; species Passer montanus. Next base: position 6,684,203 of record NW_024368818.1, on the reverse strand, counting down.
TTCTTTGTTTCCAAAACCAACAAAGCCCTTAAAAATACCTGTTATGTTTAATAAGGGAGGAAAATAAATTTTGAGTAATTTTCTTAATTCTAGGCTTTGCAGAATTTTGGGCTTTGCCACACTCTTTCCATGTACTTAAAAGGGCTGGAACATGAAAACACTGAGTGGTGTGCAGAACTGCAGGAAATACGCTACCAGGCAGCATGGAGGAATATGCAGTGGAGCCACATCTCTTCTGTCAAGTAAACCACCTTATCTTTTTGCTCGTTCTTTAAGCACAAGGAAATAGGGTCAGATCCAAGCAAAAAAAGACAGGATTAGAACTAGTTTCTGTGAAGCAGGTCACCTAATTCATGTTAATCATTGAATTGAAAAGCAGTGTTTTTCATTTAGGCTTGTCTACTTTAAATGCACATCACTTTTTCTTGGGAAACTGTACACAGGTGATTCTTCTTTTTGATTGTTCTTAACGTTAAACTGAAATTTTCCATTTTTGATTCATATAGTAGTTGTATTTTAAGTATGAGAGAGGGATAGAGAGAGCTTTTAGTATCTAGTTTATAAGAAAATAGGGAAAATATTACTCAGTAAGCCACAAGAGGTTATCAAGTCCTGGTTATACAAACACCAGTGTTGATTCATGACTACTGTACAACTGAAAATATCTGTCACAAAGACATAATTGACTTTATAGAGAAATACAGTTTTCCTTTTATTTTATGTTAACTTTTGTTTTATTTATTAGAGATGAAGCAGGAAGTCCAGGGTACCATGAATCATTGTATGATGCTCTTCAGTCTTTACGAGATAAGGAATTCTCTGCTTTCCATGACAGTCTTAAAGATGCCAGGTAACAACTTGTATGCAAATACTGTGATGTGGGAGAGAGATTTGTGTGTGTTTGTAGTTACAGGTTATGTATGAAAGACTATCAAGAGGTTTTATGGGCTCAAATAAAGACTCGTGCATAGAAAAAAAACTACTTCCAGACTGCAACTCTACATTTTTTAACTTCAGTTTGTCATCTGTGCATATGTAATTTGTGTGCTAATTGAAGATACATTTCCTGTACACATCCTTTTCTTTGTCGACCTCTTAAGTGGATTCCAGTGCTGAGTGCTCTTTAGCTGAGCTATCACATCAGTTTTGCAGTTTCTATGTCCTTACTGTGTATTCATTTATTGACAAACTTAATTTTTTTTAATTTGAATGGTAGTGCAAACTACCTCTAGACTGAAGAGTTTTTCTGTTTAAATTCTGTTCAGTGTATGGAAACTATGTTATGGATATGTGGAATTACTTGCCAATATTTAATAAAAATAATTACTATTTTTCTGTTAAATCCACAGAGTGAATGAAGTAGAAGAGCTGTGCAAGGGCAGTCTTGAGTCTGTTTATTCATTATATCCAACCCTTTGCAGACTACAGCTAATTGGAGAGTTGGAAAATGCAGGTCTGCTGTTCTCCAGGTGATTTCTTAAGATTGTTTCACACCACTTCCTCAATTTGTAGGACTCTTAGTAATCAAGCATAGCACAAAACTTAAAATTACCTCAACAGATTTTATTCACGAGCATCTCAAACTTCATATTGAAAATGACAAGGATTTTACCATCACTACATGAGGACAATTTTAATTCTCCTTATTTCAAGACTGGCTTAATTTGCAGTCTAGTTTGAGTTATTTCATATCATGCCAATATAGTGTTTTAAATAACTATTCTCTTTCCTTTATATTGGGTTCCCTCATACTCCTAGCTTCTGATTTACTCAAGTAACTGAGTCTTCCTCTTTTAGTTTCTTTCCTAAAAAATGTTTTCCATTTCCCTAATGACATCCATAGCTTTACTGAAAGCTGTTTCAGTTTGAATCATTTTCTTCATGGACCTCTATTACCATCAGTATTCTTCCTAAATTCTTAAGATTGCTTTTTAATCACAGGAAAGTATTTATCTCTGTAGTGCTATTAACACTAAATTTTCTCTGCTATAGTTCTGTCAGTTTGGTAGCTAAGTCACCCTACAGTCTTTTCAGCAGCCCTATGTTTGAGTGTGGTTCCCTTTGCTGATGGACCTTTAACACAAGTTTTTGATGCTTAATCAGAAATATTTACAGAGGAGTAGTTCACCTGAGTGTTGTACTTCATGTTTGTTAAAACTAGAAGGCTTCCAGTTTAGTCTGCATATGGTAACCATTGTAGGGTTTTATCACTATTTCTTGAAGTGTAGGTTTTAAACTTTCTCAGCAGTTTACTTTTTACTCATCTTGCATTTCACTGATGTTTGCTGAAAATTAATAACAAGTCTTTTTTCTTTTGGGAACAATTGCAGATCTGTTACTACTCAACAACTGAATGATGTTTATTTGAAATGGCAGAGACAGTCCCAGCTTCTCAAAGACAGTGACTTCCATTTCCAGGAACCTGTCATGGCTCTGCGCACTGTAATTCTGGAAATCTTGCTTGAAAAGGAGAGTGAAAATACCAAAAGAGAATGTATTAAAGACCTCCTGACCAAACATCTAGTGGAGCTCTCTAGATTGGCAAGAACTGCTAAAAATACTCAGGTAACAAATTTCAGGAAAGATCAGGAACAGATGTTCAGGTTTTTATAGTTTATAAAAGAACTTAATTTTTTAACAGTGCTAATGATTAACTGCATTCTAAGTTTATTCAATAAATCAATCTGAGACTTAAGTTATGTAGAATTTATTAATAAACTGTTTTTATGAGCATGTTTTTTGAATGTTTTTCATAAGTGTAAGCCACCAATGAGGTAGATAATACAGAAATTACATTTTTAGTGAAGAGTGCTCTTCTAGCTCTGTTGCTCATTTTGGTGCAGTTTTACATACCCAGCTTTCACTTGCATCATATGTTGTAGTGTTCCAGAGTAAAACTGCAGAGATAGCTTCATTGCATCTCTGTATTTAGTGTTGTCTTCAAAGTTTAATGCTCTCAAAACACCATTGCACTGTGGTAAATTTCTTTATGTGAATGATTTTTTGGGATTTGAACTACTAGTGGTTTTTTCAGTTGCTGATGCATTTAAGGTCCAGAGTCAGCCTTGGCTTGTTGTAGGTGGTACATCTGGATAAGTAACTCCACAAGAATTTAAAAAGCAACAGTATCCTCCAGGGACCTCTACAGAAAACAGTTCCAGCTAAATACAGAATCTGGAAAGGTGTTTAGCACTTCACATATGCAAAATTAAATTAAACTTTGATTTCACTGTTCACTATTTCACACATCACTATTCATAAAACTCTTTTTATGAGTAATGATGAAATCAGTAGAACAGCACTGTCTTTGATTTCATGAATTTGCAGAGACACTTTACTCAGTGCCTCTGAAGCTGTTGGGGGGAAGGATTTCAGATACTTTTGTCTCATGCCTGCCCAGCCACCAACACTGTGGCAGTGAGTGTCCTGTAAGAGCCTCAAGTTTGTTAAAAGCATGGTTTGCTCCTTGTGTTGTCATAGTGATACTGAATAGTGAGGATGGCACTTTACCAGTGATATGTGTGAAGATGTAGGCATGCTGAAGAATTAATATGTGGTGGTGCCATTTTTAAAATTATTTTTCTGTAGTCTGTAATAATGCATGTAATAATGTAATAATAATTGCTAAACTATAAATCCATTAATTCACTAGGTACTGATTATAAAATTTCTCTACCTCCAATTTAAAATGTTAAATATAGGTACTTTATTTTAGAGTTTGTGAGGTTTGATTCCGGTCTATTCTTGTTGCAAATCAGGATTTTCTGCAAGTGTATAGAAAAATAATTTCATATCTTTGCTGCAAATATTTTTTTTATTTGATGGGCAGACTATGCTGCACAAATAGAGAAAATGGAAAAGGAGTCTGAAAAAAAACCTTGCTGTGAGATACAGATATTTTACTTAAAGAATTATTCATTATTAATTTTTCAATTTTAGCTTCCGGAAAGAGCTATGTTTCAAATCAAACAACACAATCCAAATGGAAATGGAGTTTCTGAATGGCAGCTTGAAGAAGCTCAGGTTTTCTGGGCTAAAAAGGAAGAGAGTCTTGCACTGAATATACTGAAAACAATGATAAAAAAATTAGATGCAGATTGGTTTCAGGTATGTGTTACATCATGTCTGAACTTATGGGAATTAAATTATTTAAGATCCTAATTCCACTTTCAGAAGTTTCCCCATAGAAGAAAATTAAAAGCCCCTCTGCAATATTAAATACTAAATCTGGGTCGTACTCTCAAAATGTCTGAAAGAAAAAAAAAACTGTGTTAGCAAATCTTAGGGGTTTTCAAAGAGAGTCTGTAAGATTGGCAAATGTAAGAATTCATTATTCATAGTCCAACACTAAACCATGTCCCTAAGCACCACATGTACATGCCTTTCCAATCCCTTTTAAATAGGGATGGCGGGGATGGTGACTCCACCACTTCCTTGGGCAGCCTGTTCCAATGCTTGACAATCCTTTTAGTGATTAATACCCAACCTAAATCTCCCCTGGTGCAATTTGAGGCCATTTCCTCTTGTCCTACTGCTTGTAGCCTGAGAAAACAGACCAACCCCCACGTGGCTACACCCTCCTGCCAGGCAGCTGCAGAGAGTGATGAGGTCCCCCTGAGACTCCTTTTCTCCAGGCTGAACACCCCCAGCTCCCTCAGCTGCTCCTCACAGCACTTGTGCTCCAGACCCTTCCCCAGCTCCGTTGCCCTTCCCTGGACACGCTCCAGCCCCTCCATGTCTTTCCTGCAGTGAGGGGCCCAGAGCTGAGCACAGGATTGGAGCTGTGGCCTCAGCAGTGCTGGGTACAGGGGGACGGTCACTGCCCTGCTCCTGCTGCCACACCAGTGCTGACCCAGGCCAGGATGCCATCGGCCTTCTTGGCCACCTGGGCACACCCTGGGTCATCTTCAGCTGCTGTTTGCCAGCAGCCAGGGCCTTTTCTGCCAGGCAGCTTCACAAGTGCCTGGGGTTGTTGTGACCTGGTACTTACCTTGTTGAACCTCATACAGCTGGCCTTGGCCCATCAATCCAGCCTTTACAGATTCCTCAGGATGATGTTTGTTAAAATATGGTCTACAAATACTTGATAAACTTAATTTTGTGTACCACTGTGGTAAAAATGCCTTTATGTCCATACCTTTATGTTTACCTGATTGCATTCTTTGAGAATTTCTGGAGGATAAGCCATTTGCTTTGAATCCATGTATGTTCTTAAGGAATGTCACACTTCAGAAAAGCGGCATTCTTTTGGGTCAAGTTCTCCATACATACCAGGACAAAATCAAGAGTTGCTACTCTTTTGAATTTTGTAATTTCTCCATTAATCAATTGAGGAGGCCCTCCAAAAATTTTGTCCTTCCTTACCTTTACCCTGTCCATGTAAGGAGACTTTGTGTTTTCACAGCCTATGATGTTCACATACGTATTTCACAGTCAGTGTTGCCATCTTGGTCACATGGTCTTTCATATGTACCCTATATTAGAAGTATTTTGTAAACTTATCCTACTCTGCAGTTAAAGCTGAACATCCAGTCTGGAGACGAGTCCTTTGGAACTGTGCTCCATCATCTTCTCAAAACACTTTAATCAAGTTTCCATGTAGAAGTCTGTGTGAAGAATTTAATGATCACACATGATTTTTGTGGTTCCTAACTGTTACCTATGGACCTGTCTATTACTTCAGACTAAGTGGGGATATTTATAAAATATTTTTAAAATTTTTATTACATTTTGTCATTGATTTATTCTGCTTCTGATTGTTCACACTATCAGGTATTTTAAAATGTGCACTCTCCTTTTGTCTTATGTAGAATGTGAATATGATTTCAGGTTATTGACTACTGTAGATGTGGATGGAAAATGACTCTGTAGATGCATTATGTGTAATAGACCTCAGTGATTGAATTCTATTCAGGTTTTAGAGGCTTTAGAAATTTCCTACCTCATATGTAAAAGATGTTTTTATTTGATGCTTCCTTCTCTTTAATTTTTTTTTTCCCAAAACTTGCTTTTCCAAAGGTCGAGAATGATCCTCACCTGAAATTGATCTATACAGAGTGCCTGAGGCTCTGTGGAACCTGGTTAGCAGAAACATGCTTGGAAAACCCTACAGTCATCATGCAGAAATACTTAGAAAAGGTGCTTCCAGTCTTTGAAATATACAATCTGTGAGAAAGTGCTGTGTTAAAATACAGTGTTAAAATGTCAAGTAGATTTTTCAGTGCGGTCTTTAGTTTTCTGTATTGAAAATATGTTTTCTTATATAAATATTATGGTTTCACGTTGTATTATGTAACCCTGTAATCTTGCTAAATGTTCAGAATATGTAGAAATCACAGTGAAATGTCTTTTATTGGCTTAGAAGTGCAGTGATTATAACTACTAGTCTAGTTTCCCTTTCCTCTTCCCTAGCTCTACCTCTTCCTTCTCAGGACAGATTATTCACACACCAGCTTTTCTGTACAGCCATTGTATTTCATAGAAACACAGAATCAACAGGCTGGAAAACACCTCTGGGACCATGGCGTCCACCCTGTGACCCAACACCCCCATGTCAAGCAGACCATGGCACTGAGTGCCACATCCCATCTTTCCTTAAACTCCTCCAGGGATGGTGACTCCAGCACCTCCCTGCGCAGCCTATTCTGTGTCTAATCACCCTTTCTGTGGAGAAATTCTTCCTAATGTCCAACCTGAGCCTTGCCTGATGCGGCTTAGGGTTAAGGTTATGTCCTCTTGTCCTGCCGCTTGTTACCTGGGAGAAGAGCCTGACCTCCCACCTGGCTACACCCTCCTTTCAGGCAGCTCTAGACGGTGATAAGGTCATCCCTGAGATGCTGCAAAATCTTGATCTAGTGTTTCAAAGTGCTGTATTTTTTTTGTTTTAAACTTTTAGCCAGTAATAGAAATGTTTGTATTAATATTTGCCCACTCCACATTTCTTTATTTCACGCTAATTTGTGAAACTACACATAGTTGCCTTTCTCTTTTGCTATCTATATGCTTTCTTCACTCTGATGATTTGAATCCATGACTTTCTTATATAATTTCCTTTACTTTTGGCACTTTTTGGACTGTCTTCCATTTTTTCTCACCATCTTGTGATACAAGGCTGTAAGATGATTTTAAAACTTCATGCCTTGTTACTGTAAAAGATAAGCAAGCATGGAAAATTCCTGTATGGCTATTAAAGCTGTTTCATACAGGATAATCTTTTTTAACTGTTTGCACTGAAACATTTCTCAAAGATTAAATTCACTTAGGAGAAAAATATTCAGCCTGTTAGATTCATTTTGTATGCATATTTATTCCATCACAGGCATAATCTGTTCAAGCAGATGACCCTGCCTGAGCAGGGATGGGCTCCAGAAGTCCCTTCCAGCCTCAACCATTCTGTTTTTCTGTGAGAATAGAGCTTCATCAAGTTTTATGCAGCACTATTTATCTGATTATTGATCTTACCACTATTGTAACTTCTCCTTTAGGCTGTGGAAATTGCTGCAAGCCACAATGGAGACAGCAGTGATGAGCTGAAGAAAGGAAAGATGAAGGCTTTCCTCTCCTTGGCTCGTTTCTCTGACAATCAGTACCAGCGAATTGAGAATTACATGAAATCCTCAGAGTTTGAAAACAAGCAGGCATTGCTGAAGAAGGCCAAGGAGGAGGTTGGTCTCATGAGGGAGCGTAGGGTTCAGACCAACAGGTGAGCATTAAATGGAGACTGGATACTATGGAGCTGTCACAGGCTCCAGCTCTACTCTCTGGGCAACAGGTGCAGTGTGGGTCACCTCTCTACAGCTGCATTTTGCCTTCTTCACAAAGCAATGGCCAGATCCACAGTGCTTGTTGTGAATGGTTTCTGAACTGGGCCTCAACATGGTCTGGGCATGTGCTGGGTGGTGTGGGCCAAAACTAAGCCAAGTGTGGATGATCATGCCTGGAAGTCATGTGTATTCCCTGGATCCGTTCAGTTTATTTGGCAAAAAGGTTACATAATGTAAATAAATGAGTTGGCATTTTTCTCTATTTCACATTTAGTGAGAGAGTAGAATTAGATTTAATACAGAATTTTTAAGGATTTACTAAGAGCAACTGCAAGTGAGCAGAATAGGCTGAACTTCAGCTGCTGGAAACTGAAGTCATTACACAAATGATCTGTACTGGATCATTTCACATGTATACTGATATTAAGATTAAATCAAGAAGAGAGAAGACAGGAAATTTACTTACAGCAGTGGGTCTGTACAGCTTCCCACAATACAGTTTCTTAGTTGTTTATTTTACTGTTCTTGTACACACAAAGCAACTTTAAAAATGTTAAATTAGTAAGTGAGAGACCTAGGGAAGTCCTTGCTGTAAGTTGATTAAGAAATAATTTGTTGTTTAAACATGACATCTGTTCATGTAGATACACAGTGAAGGTTCAGCGAGAGCTTGAGCTGGATGAAGGGGCAATACAAGCCCTGACCGAGGACCGCAAACGCTTCTTGTGTAAAGCAGTGGAGAACTACATCAGCTGTTTACTAAGTGGAGAAGAACATGATATGTGGATATTCCGACTCTGTTCCCTCTGGCTTGAAAATTCTGGAGTTGACAGAGTCAATGAAATGATGAAGGTATATGTTTGCTCCATTTTTTTCCTAATGCTTTGGCAAATAAATATCCATCATCTCCTTCTCCAGTATTTCTAGAAGATGAATTACGTAGCTCCTTAACTTTTCCTGAAAACTTTCTTTTTTCAGTTGTCATTGCTTATCAATTAGTTTTTCATCAGTGAGGCCTGTAGTTCTCAATGCATTTTAATTTAATTAGCATTTTAATTTGACAAGTCTGTATGATTAAACATATATCATTACTGTGATCCCCTTGGTCTTCACATACCTTGGAATCTACCCATCTTCAACATCCTTAGATACATTATTCCTGTTTATATTATATATACTTTCAGGTTAAAAGCCATGAAAGGTAGAATAGAAAATAGTACTTTTATGAAGGACTTGGAACATTTAGGAGACATGGGCCAAGATGATGTGGTACTCCCTGAATTGCTGCTTGATCAAACAAACAGCCATGAGAATTCTTAATTTTAAATTATTATTTTTATTGTAGTTTTTGTTAGGTTTAGTACAGCTAATTTGGTTTAGTACAGCTCTCTAACTGAGTTTTCTCTCCTACAGAAAAACGCACAGAAGATCCCTTCATACAAGTTCTTGCCTCTGATGTACCAGCTGGCTGCTCGAATGGGAACTAAGATGATGGGTGGTTTAGGATTTCATGAAGTTCTGAATAATGTAATTTTTGCTTTTCTTATCTAAAGATACCTTGACTGGCTTGGTAGTGCCTACTTCTAAACAATATCCACCTTCCTCGGAGGCGTTACAGCTAAACAAGTTGCATCAGTGATAAGGGTGTATTAAAAATGAGTGATGCCAAATCAGTATGGTGGGGGAACAGGATTGGGGATTTCTTTCATTTCTTAACTTAAAAAATCAACTTTATTGATTTTCTTGTAATATAAGAGTAGTTTTATGCTGTTATAGAAATCTACTTTGAATGTTTTTTCAGTTATGGAAATACTGTCTAAGTATTACCTTTTATTTCATCTTAGGAACCTTAGAAGTTCAAAAGAAATAATATTGTTAAGTACTGGGTTTTTTTCTTCTGTACTGTTTTCAATAATGGGATCTTTTTCTTTTGTTGGCAGCTAATGTCTCGAATTTCACTGGATCATCCACATCATACTTTGTTCATAATACTAGCTTTGGCTAATGCTAACAAAGATGAACTCCTCACAAAACCAGATGCAATAAGAAGAAATAAGTTAATTAAAAATGTACCAAAAGAGATCTCCCAGCTTGATGTGGTAACTACAAAAACTTCTATTAATCGCATTCAATCCTTTAATTTTGTTAAAAAATTAAAAAACCCAAAACATGTAGAGGGGTATTTAGTATAGAGCTCATTAGGAGACTTTTGTTAAGAAGCAGTAGGAGGGAAACAGTACTTTTAATAATTAAAAAACCCTTTTTGTGCATACATAGGTAATTATTATTGAAAGAAATTGTTACAGGGTTGAGCAAAATGCCGTCAATGTTTTGTGCCACAAATAGCCCTGATCATTGCAGACTCTTGTGATAAAAGTCCCTGATGTGTCATTCTGTAAAAGGCATTTTAGATGCAAGAAAGACTTCAGTGGCTTTACTGTTGAAAGTACATAATGAGCTGGGAATTTTTTCTGCTTTGGGTGGTAACGTGTTCCATTTAAGGTGTGCCTTGTACAGTATATCTTTTGGTCCTTGATATGTTAAAAGCCCTGCTGAGAGGTAATACTGAACTGTGATTTCATGGTAATGTTGGTTTTGCTTAATTTTTGTTTAACCTGTCTTTGGAATCACCTCGCATCTGAAGTGTTGCCCCTTCTTTCCCCCATCATTGTAGGCCTGACATGGTTGGTTGTCATTGTCCTCTTGCCCCCCACACTGATACATTTTTTCACCACGTTTTTATGTGGCTTTTTTTTTGCCTTTCTCTTACATCTGTAGTTCTTTTGTGATTCCCCCCTTTAGGATTGGGATTATGCTAAAGTCTCTCAGAGCCAGGCACAGAAGGAATGCATGGACAGGTTTCTGTCTTTTGTGTACAACATTTTTTTCTTCAGCTGGAGGAAATAACAGAAGCAGGCAGATGGAGGAAGAACATCTAAAAAAACCTGTCTGTCCTTTATTCTGAAGAACTTTTGCATGCCTTTTGCACTTTGCCTGGACAGGTTTGCTCCCTCTCCATTGCCAATAATATTTTATATTACTCATTATCTCAGATCAGACAGCACAGAATTTTTTCTTATAATTATTTCAGGTCATCTCACAAAGGGCTGTCCATTGCTGCAGTTTGCTTTGTTTTCATAGGACGTATCTCAATTGCACTTAATTGACTGCATGTTGTGATGCATCTTTAATATTAAAAAATGTAGTTTACAAGATCTGGTGTTTGTTTTCCTTGTTTTTTTTTAGGACAGAATGGAAGCGGCCCGCACAATAATGAATATTGTAAGGAAAAGAAGAGCTCCTATGGTTAGAGACATGGAAGCACTTTGTGATGCTTACATCACATTAGCAAATTTAGATTCTACTGCGTGGAAATCTGAAAGAAGTAAGTCTTAGGAAAACGGTTTTGTTTTAATAATGAAGATAGGGTTTATTTTCTCAGATTAAAAAGTGGTTTTTAAATACCTCTTTTAACTTTTTAGTTAAAAGAGGTACTAGCATTGTGTCCTATTTTTGATAGATACAGAATGCAGTCTTGATTAAAAGTCATAGTAATTACTTGCACTGTAGGGCTCAGACCCTTAGTATGAAACTTCAAAAATCACCAGTTGTCCTGTGATCATCTTCATCAGCTCAGTAAAATTATGCAGTGAGGTTTTGGGTCCCAAAAGCAATGTAAGCTGGGTTTTGTCAATTCAGGTGTATTTTATAGCTCTGAATTTAAAAAGATTAATTCCTTTTAATTACAGAAGGAATAAGTATTCCAGCTGACCAGCCAATCATTAAACTGAGGAACTTGGAGGATGTTGCTGTTCCTACCATGGAAATTAAGGTGGCTGAAGTTGAAAAAATACACTCTAATATCGTCATCATAGAATCATCTTCAAGCTTTTGTAATGGCAGTCATTTCTTCATCTAATTCCCGTGGTTTTTACAGGTCCACCTATGGGGGTACTTCCCTGTGGGTGGGAGGTGCAGGGTGAGAGGGTTTCCTTACAAGACCTTGATCCCAGGCATTATGTGTGCTGGATAGTGGTTTATTGTACAAAGACAGCTTTGCCACTGTTATCTCTGAGTAGTTGCTTATTTCAAAAGGTGATATCATAGTGAGCTGCCTAACTCACACAGGGGATTTGGGAGTGTGAATCTCCTGGGTTGTAGGTGCTAGCTCAGAGTTTCAGGGAGGCAACTGAATGTCACAGAAGGTGTGAGAATTAATAGATGTGCCTCTCGTGCTGTTCCTATGCTTTTACCATTCAGTAATGGGCAATGATCCATTCCCACTGGCTGGATGGGTGCACAGGCACTCACCTTTTGATAGCACACATTCCACCTGGGAAACTGCAGTTTTAGGAGCATAGACTTGCTTTTTTGGCCAGCATCTAATTTTAAATGTTGCCAGGCCAGAATTCCTCGTGTTGAAATCCCTCAGGCTATGTCTATAAAGCTGAATAAGTCAAAGGACTGCTTTAAGGTATTTGACTTCAGAAGCCAGAAGTTGCCACCCGTTCTAAATATCATCTGCTTGTAGGGCTGCAGTTGGCCCCAGGTGTTGCTCCTTTGTACAACTGCATCGTTCTTTTCTTTGCCTTTCTTCTCCTCCAGTGCAGACTGACTGAAATGGCTGCAGGTCTGTGCTGTAGCCTCCTGGGGCAGTATTGCTCCGGGACTTGAGGATACAGGGGGTGGCTGAGTTACAGATCCTGTACCCTGCAGCAGGTTTGGGATTGTACATTTGGTCCTTAGATTAGTCTGAGCCTAATGCTCCCCAGCAATATGTGAGCAGTTTCTTGGGACAGTGCTAGCTGGGACAGGCTAACATTGTGTCACAGCCTGTTTAGTGGAAGTCTGCAGTGCCCCACATCCCCTGTATCAACGAGGTGAACAAGGAGGAATAAAAAAAACTCCTTTGCTCAGCATATTTTCATAGCCTTTGTGGTATTAACTCTGTAGGTGATGGAGTGCTCATATTAATTTTTAGCATATAGTCTGCGAATGAGATTTGCAAGCAACTTAGTGCCACTTTGAGTGAAATGGAGGTAATATTTACATTCATTTTAACCATATTTTTAATTTCAGGTGGATCCCACAGGACAATATGAAAATTTGGTGACAATTAGTTCGTTCAAGCGAGAATTTCGTTTAGCAGGAGGCATAAATCTGCCTAAAATAATAGATTGTGTAGGATCAGATGGTAAAGAAAGGAGGCAGCTGGTTAAGGTGGGTTCTGTCAGTTGTAATGGCATCTCAGAGACTTAGCATGCTGGAAATTGTTTTTTAAGGTCTCCTGTCAGTTTTCTCATTTATAATTTCTGTACCGTGAGCAGACCTTTCACACTTGACTGTCAGTTTTCTCAGTTGAGGAATGCTTTAATAAACGAAATTGTGAGGTATTAATAAGTAATATAATATAAATAATAAGTAATTATATTAAATATGTTTGTAATTATTTTTTCATCAGTGCATGTAATTAATATCTAGTAGCTTACCTGACAACTACCAGACTTGCCTGGCCATGTCTCAGCTGGTGACCTGAAGTGTTCTGTACATAAGAACCAACATACTGTGTTAAACACCTCCTTTCTTCTTCCTCATATAAAAAGTGTTTGCAATTCAGAGACAATCAAAAGCATGCACATAGAAGTAAAGATCTATAAAAAACTTTGTTTCTCCTTAGACTCAGCTGATTTCATTCTCTCTTTGAATGCAAACATTGAGCAGTTGCTGGGAGAATTCTGTTTTGCTGCTGAGTATGCGTTAGTTTTGAAAGCTTTAAAGAGAAGCATGAATCACTAGATGTTCATCCAGCAATCAGAACTGCAGTGCCAGCTTCTCCTGTGTGCTGGCTTGTTAAATAATGATGAAGCAAATACCTGTTTTTAAAAAGAGAACCATAAGACATGTAGGTTGATTGAAACCTAAATCAAATAACATCTTTAAAAAAAGATAATTTAAGCAGCTAAGAGAAAACCAAATACAGAGGAAAAAACAACTGTTAATTACATTTTATTGAAAGTCATTATTGTGGAAAAGTAACTTGTGTTTTGTGCAATTTTTAAAATAATTTTTTTACTTGCTGAGCAAGAAATGGATGCTGAGAAGTGTTTTTGAACTGCTTTTTCTGTTTATGCTGAAGGGGCGTGATGACCTGAGACAAGATGCTGTCATGCAACAAGTTTTCCAGATGTGCAATACATTGCTCCAGCAAAACACTGAAACAAGAAAGAGGAAATTAAATATCCGAAGATACAAGGTAACCTTGAACCATAAATTTTCTCTGTGGCAGCAGAGAAATAAAGCATATTTCCCCCTTCTCCTCTTTTTAACCCAAATGCAGTATAAAAGGATTTTTATTTATGGGCTATTAAAATAGTTACTGTGCCTTAAGGTATGGAATAAACAATATATTTATTACAATTTAAGATTTTTCAAATAATTAAAATAAATTTATTGATGCCTAATATATATTTAAATACTCTTCAAAGATTTCTTCATATGAACATGAAATTGAAAAGAAATTAGGTAATACGCTGTCATTAAACTGTAAATTGCGAGTCATTAAACTTGAATATACAAGTTTGTTTATGAGTTCTCATTAATTTGCCTTGTGATATTCCTTAATTAATAATTAATTCTAGTCTTGCAATATTCCTTACAATTGAATTCAGAAGTCCCATCTAGGGTCTTTCATGCAGAATTTGAACTGGTTTTTTTGGAATTGGGAATACGATTCCAAATCGTTTTGGAATCGGAATTGGGAATAAGAATTGGAATTGGGAATAAGAATTGCAATAAATTCTTATTCTGAATGCAGAAAGGGTATTTAAACAGGAACCTTTCCTTCCTCCTTCTCTTTTATATATTTGGCATTATAATAATAGCTGTGAAGGTGACCTCTGACTAAGTACTCTCAAAGTATAAGCTCTTCTCGTTGACAAATGAGAAATGTGCACTCTGGAGTCTCTAAAGGTGCTTATCTAAATTGCTAGTGTGGTTTTAAGAATTCTCAGGTGGAGTTAAAGCCACTTTTTTTTAAATAATTTTCAAGTAAGACTCAGGTTTCTGTGTATATAAAAATGAGCGACACCAGGGAAGAATAGAATAGAATAGAATAGAATAGAATAGAATAGAATAGAATAGAATAGAATAGAATTTATTTCATTATGAAATAAAGAGACTTCCATAAGAAAAGAAAATTGAAGGAAACAGGCAGTAGCTAATCATTAGGTTGTGCTGACATGTCTGGTAGAAGGTTCACTGGGCTAGAAAAATGCAGTTGTTAGGGAGAAAAAAATGTGTGTGGATTTTTATGTAGGTATATGTGTGTATTTAGAAGATACATTGTGGTGTCAGCTGCATGGTTTGGCCTTCTTTGTCTTTTTAAACAAACAGAAATGTGCACCCATGCTCTGCAGGCTGTGTATTCACTGAACTCTGCAGTTCAGTGTATAGACTTGCCCTGTGTATAACCTCCCCTCCATGGGTTTGCTTTTCCAGGTGGTTCCCCTTTCCCAGAGAAGTGGAGTTCTGGAGTGGTGCTCAGGAACAACTCCCATCGGAGAGTTCCTTGTGAATGCTGAAGAAGGAGCTCACAAGAGATACAGGCCAAAGGATTACTCCAGTTATAAGTGTCAAAAAATAATTTCGGTGAGTCCAAATAACTTAAAAAAAACCACACAAAAAAAAGCTGATTCATAATATTTACTGGGGGGAGGGGGTGGAATTTATGGAGAACTATGTACTATACTTTTGGTATATCTAATAATGACTGTGACCAGTGGCATGGAATGAATAGATATTCAGACTTTCAATTCAGTTCCACAGATCACCTCACCATAAGTTTACAAAATTGCAGTCAAGTATACCTGTTACTTTATATGCCCGTGATTGTGCAAGAATCTATTTCCTTTCTAATTGCTATAGTAGTAACAGGATAAAAGTATATTTTTATGCTTGGTGGAACATTTGCATGGGAATGAGTGAGAATGGCTTTCTCACAGTCTCATGAAGCCATCGGATAAGCAGAGGTACCAGAACAGAGTGCAAAGGAAGGAATTGAATCCCAACAAGATCCATTTACCTGCACATGCCTATAATAAAATACATGCACCTGCTGCATCAAGGACATAGGAGTGGTTTTTCCCATGTTTTTTAGCCACTGAGTTGTGTATAAAAATAGAATTGTTTAGTAAGATTGTTAGGGGTATTAATAATTGCTGCAATAAAAGACAGTAATTCTTAGCTCAGAAAGAGAAAGAAGTGATAACAGCATTTGATGGAGGGGAGGTGGGTAGAAAGGAAAGAAGAGATCATTTCCTTCTGAAGTAGCTGGTCATGGGTAAAATGTTTCTTACGTGTTTAAAGGATGCCCAAAAGGAACATTCTGAAGAGAAATACAGAATCTTCATGGAAGTCTGTGAGAATTTCCAACCTGTGTTCCGGTATTTCTGCATGGAGAAATTCCTGGACCCAGCTGTGTGGTTTGAAAAACGATTGGCATACACTCGCAGTGTGGCTACATCTTCTATAGGTATTGGATTATTTACAGTGGCTTTTAGGCTGCACAACAAAACACTTTATACCATTTCAAACATAGTGGCTGTTCTGCTTTTGTCACTTGTCAGAAAAGGCCTAGTAGGGGTCAAAAAAGGCCAACAAGAATAATCAGCGTTATTTTTGTAATTAAGATTTCTGATTTGTTCCTCCACACTCCCATTTTTGCTGCAGAAGGAAGAATGAAATATATAGTGGTTTGTTTATATATATAGTGGTTTGTGGTTTGTTTTTTTACATTCTGGTAGTTTGAGTTTTTTAACCTGACTTTATTTCTGTTGTTTTGGTTTAAAATTTATTCATTTCATGTGTAGCCTCTGATGCTTTAGCTGCATTGAAAAGCTCAATCTTTTACTGTCTTTGTACTGGCATTATTATCTGTGGCTGAAATGGTTATTTAAGCTTGGTTATTAAGTCTTTGTTTTTCCTGTCATAATAAAGAAAAATAAGTACTTACATTTAAGTACTGTGGATTTTTTTCTGGATGACTCAGTTCTGTACTGAGTCTCTGGAAGACATTTGTTAGTAGATTTTAGACATTGCAGTAGATCCCATTTCAGAAGGTAACATGTTTGTGCACTCCCTTTTTACTGGGAAAAAAAAGTAAATCTGCAGTTTAGTACAATTCAGATGAAATATTTTTGTAGGAAATACTACTGCTGTCCATGTCCATCAGCTAACAAAAACAATAAAAGGTGTAAATTGCAGTAAGAGAAACATAGTTTGGAGTTTTTCTACATTTGAGGACAGTAAAGCACTGGAATAGGCTTACATGAAAGATCTTATAATTTGGATCACTGGAGGTTTTTAAAACTGACTTAGACAACAGTTGTTTTTTGGGGGTGTTGCTAATGTTAGTAATAATAACAAAACCTGGTTTTATTATGCACTTGCTTTAAATTCTTAAATTTTTTTTGAAAGATGCAATATTATTTGATAATCTTTGATGTCCAAGTAGAAACGGGGAAGAAATCTGTGGAGCAGATAAAACAATGCACATCTGTATGAGAATAAACTTTGCCATTTCATTCAGTCAACATTTTCTTTTTGGATTTGTGGAACGGTATTTGCTCTTTCCTTAGGCAGCACTACATATGGGAGAAGAAGTATTCTCACCAGTAATCTTTCTTAGCCTTTGTGGGGTTTGTGACATTGTTTCAGCACTTACATTTTTGTTTCAGTTGGCTACATTCTTGGACTTGGAGACAGACATGTTCAGAATATCCTGATAGATGAACAAACAGCAGAACTGGTGCATATAGATCTGGGTAAGTAGGACAACGAGAGAACCTTGATTTTTCTTTAACTTTTTTTTTTTTAACTTTTATTATTTTTTAACTTATTTTATTTAGGGGTTGCTTTTGAGCAAGGCAAAATCCTTCCCACACCAGAGACTGTTCCATTTAGGTTAACCAGGGACATTGTGGATGGAATGGGTGTCACCGGCGTGGAAGGGGTCTTCAGAAGGTGAGTGCTCCTGAACTGCACAGGGGTGAGGAGGCAGCACAGTACTTCCAGCTTTGTGATTGCCACATGATAAATAGTTCTGATGCTTGAGAGAGGACTTGGATTTCTACTGGTAACACCCAAACCTAAATACTGACCTGTAACTCCTGTGCTTGTACTTACATAACCAGCTGCAAACTCATTTTTGTTGCCCAGTGTTTCATACTGTTCACTTGCCAATGGGTTATTGTCACCCTCTTGTGGAATTCAGGGAGGACTCAGTGTTTCCAAAGGCTCCACAGCTAAGTGTTGATTCAGAATGATTTTTTTTTCCTTCAGAACTGTGCATTTCTTTCAGAGCTATACTATATATTTGGAGCTGTTAAATGTCTGTGAACCAATTTGTTTTGACTCTAATTTCTGTTTAGTTTTTATGTATGTAATTTGGAGTATTTTTTCCCTTTTGGATCATGTATTTTATATTACTTTGCAAGTGCAAAATCTAAATCACATAATAGATCTGGACTGCAAATCAGAAGAATCCCAAATGAGTTGAGTTTTAGACCTCCATGCTACCTTCTGTGAATCACCCAAGGGATTCCTAAATAGCAGGACCTTTCTCATTCCAGACTTTGATGATGTTTGTGAAGTAATGCTTGCAACCCCCAAATTTCATGTCTTTAAAAAAGCACATAGTGTAGGTGTTGTCTTTCTAAGGCAGCAATTAAGGCTAATTAAGTAGTTCCTAGTACACCTTTGTCCCATGAGGGAGCAGTCACTGCCACTTCTAGTCTAAAGATGATGCTGTCAAACTCACACTTCGGTGTTACTTCTGAAAGCATGGTACAGAAAAACATGACTTGTTGGGCTCCAGCTGAAATAAGTAAGAGTTTCAAAGGCACTGGTGCAGATGCTGTTTCTGCCTCAGCCAGCCTGAGTTGTATTTACCAGTTCAGGTGTAAGTGGTAAACAGGCCCTTGGCTGTGAATGTGTTTGGTTAACTTTGGTGTGTGTATTCTCATCCTGAGGTGGACAGGAGGCCAAATCCTCTGTCCCATAGGATAGTCTGGCATTCCTTCCAGGAGCTTAGTTTGCTTGAGCGTAAATGCAGATAACCACTTCTGTATCAAAACTCCTTGGAAAGATTTTAGAAATTGCTTATAGTCTAGCTGCTGGATCTGCTCATTTCATGGAAAACAGCCCTGCCAAGATCCTCCAGTGTGTGCCAGAGCACCCCAGCATGTGTTCATCCAGCCAAGCAATGCTGCCATTGTGGCACACCCTAATAGGCAGTGTTAACTAAGTGGTTAATCCTGCATATCAAAATATTTCAGACAGTGAAACATGTCATCTCTTTCCACAGAGAAATAATAATCAGTGAACTACACAGTCTTCTCTTGGTTTTACATGTCTAAATTTCTCTTTTTTTTTCCCCCAGGTGAAAATATCAGAGAAGTTTACTTCTATGTTAGAAATTAAACTTTAAGTAGAGCACAAATATCCGTTATTTAAATTACAAAAATACCATTTCCTTTTACCAAAAATAACCTAAAATACTGTAAAATATTTTCTAGATGCTGTGAGAAAACAATGGCTGTTATGAGAAATTCTCAAGAAGCTTTGTTGACTATTGTAGAGGTAAGCATTTTTTCATGCCTTTGGATAGTAACCTGCCAGAACGTCTTCAGTTTCTTGTCCTTGTATGCATCACAGCAGCAAATACTCTTTTAGGGTGTTTTGTACTGAATTAGAACATAGTGGTGTTGGTCAGATTTGTTAATTCATGTAATCTTTGATAAAGTTGTAACCAGTTTGCATTTTCTGTGGAAAGTGTTTCCTTCAGGCAGTTCTCCCTCTTCAACACCTATGTGCTTCTAGCCAGAGTGCAGCATTCCCAGCAGGAGTAATACTGATTGAATTAAATCCTCTTTGCATAAGGCACAAAGAAGAGAATTAAACTGATTTTTGAAAGCAGGTTATACTGTGCATTAAAAGCTACTGATTCTCTTTAGTGCCAGCAGTGTATTAAAAATTCACTGCTGAGGTGGGTGGGACTGATGGAAAAACTTTGTGAAATATGAACAACACAAATACTTGTAAATGCTCAGAGGCAGTTTTGTTGCTGGATTATTTACTAACCAATTTAGCCCAATTCTATTGATTTGAAAAGAAATAAAAAAGCAAAACACTCACTCTCCTAATATTGTGGTTAGTGTGAGCATTTCCAACAGTGCTAGGGCACTGAACTAGCTCTAATGAACAGCTGAAATTAAAAAGAGGTTTATTTACTGTGTAGGTGCTGCTCTATGATCCTCTTTTCGACTGGACCATGAACCCCTTGAAAGCTTTGTATTTGCAGCAGAGGCCGGAGGATGAGGCTGACATGAGCTCTACACTTGGTACTGATCCACAAGAACCTAAAAGAAAAGCCAGGTGCAAGATTTTTTCTTACCCTCCTCTTTCTGCACTGTTGCCTTGCTTTATGGTTTTCTCACTGGATGTTATTCATGTTCAGGATCCATACCTAGAGCACCTGTTTTTTTATTCTGCCAGCAGTGACGACCAGAGTTTTAACAAGGTGGCTGAGCGTGTTCTGATGAGACTTCAGGAGAAGCTGAAGGGTGTTGAGGAGGGAACAGTGCTCAGTGTGGGAGGGCAGGTGAACCTCCTCATACAACAGGCCATGGACCCTAAAAATCTCAGCCGTCTCTATCACGGATGGAAAGCTTGGGTGTGACTTGGAAGGATCCAGCATGCTTTTAGAAGAAACCTTTTTTTTTTGTTTGTTTGTTTTTTTTACCAAGCATTTCAATATTTCAAACTGGTATTTCACAAAATTTATATCAAGAGCAAGCGTGATGCCTTATCCTTATTAGCATTTGGTGGATGGTTTGGGGTTTTTTTCAATAACCTGTTACTGAGAAACATTTTTTATTCTGCTTAGGTTCATCCTACAGTCTAAACCACCAAGCACTGCTTTGATGTTCCTTGTGACCCTCAAGGACTTTGCTTGGGCAGACTGGATGTGTTGTGTTCTTAAAACATGAGATTCATCACTGCTGTGTATCTGCTAAAATGCAGGACTCTTGTATCTGGTAGTGGTAACAAGACTGTGTAGAATGGATGATCCAAAAACCAGGATTTATGATATAACCAGCTAAACTACATTTCCAAAACGGGTTTATACTTGAAAGAAAAGAAAACCAGAGAACCACATATGTAATGTATCAAGGGGTGTTGGTGTTTTTTAAGCTTAGTTAAATGGACACTTCTGTATATAAATGACAACTTTAGGTCAAATAAAATATGCTGCTTTCTTTTCCTGTTGTAAATTAAATTATGCTGGTACTTTATATTACTCTAATAGTATAAAACAATAAAAAAAATATTTAGCTTTTGTTGCTCTGACTTCCTTGAGAAGACATATTGACCATACAATGAAACTTAGTGTATTGGAAATGACTGTAAAGCAGACAATCACTGTATCTGCAGTAAACACCTCTCAGAAACATTGAAGTTGTATTCCAAGAGCAAAAATCTCATTCTGAGTGCATGTGGTTTTAAAGAAGACATGGCTCCTTCTTAAAAGTAAAAAATCAGGTAGTCAGTGAATATGGATAATCAGAGAATCCATTCAAATAATGGTTTAACTTGCATAGCTAATAAATCTTCCCAAATAATCTTTATATTTCAAAATAGGAATGAAGGTTGGTGTACCCTTACATTACCTTAGTTTACATTTCATGCAATATTTTTACAGCAGTATAAATGAAGAACTCCTGTTACAACAGCATTTAATGGGTTTTTATTTGTACAGTGTTCCCACACCTTTTATGCTATAAGATATTGTTTATATGGCAAAATTAGTCTTTTATAGTATGTTTTCATGCAGCTGACATAAATTTCTGTTGATCCTTGTAACCAAAAGTGCATCCTGGATTTTTTTTGTGGGGAGGAAATACTGTCCAATGATGTGTTTGTTCTCTGAAAATTAAAGTAACTGACCAAGCTCACGATCTTTATGTGAAATTTAAAGGGCGCTTAGGAAAGGGAGAAATGTCCTATCAAGCAGTGGCAGGTAGGAAATGACTAAACAAAAAGTCCTTTAAGTATTTTTCTTCACCAGAGACTGTCCTGGCGTGATCTATAATGTTAGTGTATTCCATATCTATCTGCACCCAAAAATTGCAACTGTCTCTTATTAATCATAGTAGTATTTTTGTACATTGTATCATCAGTAAAGGGAGAGCAGATCTTGCTTTTATGTGATGTCTTTCCATCTAGATACAGATCTTTTAGATTCTCATCAGTTGTTAACACTTCCATACAAACCCAGCATACGCTTTCCCCAAACTACCTCTGTCTGTGGTAGAGAGTCCTTGAGATCTCCCATAGAGAGAGATTCTGACTTCTAGAAGACCAAATATTTAATTGTAGGTCTTTCTCAAGTCACTGCAGAGAAAATAGTGGCTTTGGAAACTTTATCCAAAAAGTGCTCCATACAGAGTTCAGACTATATAAAATAACTAATAAGGCAGTTGTGCTTCTCATGACTCACCTGGAATTTCCAAACACCTTCCAGTCGTTGTACCCCTGAGCTTACCTTTGCCTGGACACTACTGTTGGATTTGGGCCCATCAAGCCAAAAAAACCCTGAAATCACATAGTTGTACAGTAGCTGAAGTTTATGGTGTGCACATTCCTCAGCATACCTTCCCAACCCAGTGTCCTGTTCTTTTTAGGGAATTTAACTTCTTACCAGCAAGGTCATAAATATTATCAACACAATCAATCATTGTTAGGCAGAGAGTTACATTTTTTCTTCAAGTCTCCAGCCCTGCTTCCAAGCTCTTAAACATGCCATGAAAGTTCTGGATAACACTTATCAATAATCAAGATGTTTTGCTTAAATGAGTACCTCTCATGGGCAGCTCCCAGAATGAGTGTTTTCATGGAGGAGAGACTCTTGGAGTGCCCTGACCTGTGTTCAGACAGCTGGCACATCAGGACTAGACCAGTATTCCTTGATTAAGAATTTCATTCCACAGAGTTTGCCAAGATACCTGAAATAGCTCACACTATGTAAGTCTTTAATTGGAAAATAACATCACCTTGCTCAAAAACTAAAAGTTAAGTCAGTTACTCTAATCAGACATAAAAAATGAAGCAATGTCTAACCAACCTTGCTGAGTATCTCTTACTCTGTATTCACACTGGTTTGCATTTCCTTTTCCTCCCAGAGTCTGCACCCACAGAGCAGTGTATATAAACACTGTGGAGCCAAAGCCCAGGCAGTGCTATCCACTGTCCCTTTTGCACCCTTTCTGAAACGAGCTCTCTGACAAGCTACAGCTGAGAAAAAGCCAAGTGGTGCTGCCTGAAGCTGAGCCCATAAAGTAGGTGATGACTGAGCAGTGTGGCCAGCAGGGGTCCAGCTTGCTTGACCCATGGCCCTCGTGCTCCCTCACCCCTTTGTAATTTAGCAAAAAAAGGCAAAGATTTTAGTTAAGCAAAATCCAAGGTGAATTCCATGGTTCTTTAGGGCTTAGGGCTGATGCTGCAGACAAGCCCTGTGGTTTGGCCTCATCTTCCCTAAAAGAAATACTGGTTGTGACAAAACATCCCCTCACAACATCCTCTCCTGAGGAACTTCTGTGTTGTGAACTGCCAGAAGTACAGCAAACAGCCTGGGACAGAGAGAGAGAACAATCACAGTTTAGACTGGATTGCTTGACAGGCAAAATGTATTTAAGTAAATGTTGCTGAAAGAGGTTAAAGATTAAAAAATCCTGGTAATAAGAGCAAAAAATAAAGGATCAGTTTGTAACAACTATTTCAGCTGTTAGTATAAAGTTTGAGCATTAATTCAGCAATCTATTGTGCAGAAGCCTTGTGCTGTGCTCTGATGTAATGCATTCTGAAAAACTAAATTATTGCAATGCATTTTGAGCAGGACATTGATATTGGTGTTTATAAACAGCAGAGTCCACTATAAAAGCAGCTGACATTTTCTTTTTCAGTCAGGCGGTGCTTTATTTAGTCAGTTTTTCTGCTGAAATTATAACTCCACATCACAACGGAGTAGAGAAGATATAAACAAATATGAAATATGAATAGAAAAATGACTACTTAGGATTTGTGTCCATTAGAAAAAGGTCTTTCTCAGAGAAAAAGTGAACTTAATGGTGTTACATCTGGTCCTGATATGAAATCTTTCTCCTTGAAAGGGAGTCAAAGCCTCTGTTCCACTGAAGTTATAGTGTGGATATGGCTCATATTATGACTTAATTACCTGGAAGTCTAAACAAGAGTGGAAAGGCGAGTAAATATATAATTTACTTCTTTAAAATTACATCATACATATACCTGCTACAAATCCTTATCAACACTAACTTAAAATTACCAAATAAAATCAAAGCTAGAGACAGTTCTATTTGTGCTGCAGAAATATGTAAGATATAAGCAAATTAAATCTCCATAAGATGGCACATCTAACAAAGTAGTTTCTGTAATTATAAGACATATCTGATATCAATGCTTTGGGGTTTGAGTCTTTTTATACTTAATTTCCACTTCATATTGTTCCATAATTTAAAATACAAAATTATTCCTCACAAAATAAGTTTGTTGGTGGATTTTTTTTTCTAGACAGCAGCAAGTCCTAAATTATATCAAACAATTTCATTCATCTCAGTGTAAAGGAAAGGAGAATCTGGGTCTTTACATGATTTTGTTTTGGTTTTTAGACTTGCCTCACTACTTCAATCAGTTGATTATGTTAACACACCTATGCGTTGCATAATGCATAAGTAGATCATACACACTAAGAGCCCCTTGGCTATGTCAAAACACAGAAACTGATCCCCTATCAGCACACAGCTGTCCTACCAGTGTAATTAAAACCAGTTTTAAATCAATTTATTTAGGTCTGTGAAAACCACTGTGAGTGCAAACCTCCATGTGACACACATCTCATTATAATTATCTCTTATCTGTTCACCTTAATCCTGTCATTTACACCCAAGGTCTCGTAAAGCACTGACAATACACAAGGTATTGTGTTAAGGCAGACATCAGGTACAGAAAGATAAACACAAACCTTTGAGCCTCTGCCTCTCCTCAGGAAATGCAACAATTACTTAAAGCAAAAGTGTCCTGTCATCATTCAGTTCCAAATTACCAGTTTTACTTTATGTAAAACATGGAAGTCGGCTTGTGGGCTCCCTGTTTCTCACTGCTCCTCTCAACTACTTTCCTTCTCACTCCTACACTATTTTTGGAGTCTTTGTTCTAATGGTTGCACACTTTTTTTTTTTTTTTTTAATTTCAAAAGCCCTTACTGAATGTGGCTCTCAGGCTGTCCCTCCCCTGCTTCACTCATTGTTTTCTGGTTTCATTACAGCATTTGCATTACAGTTGTAGCTGAGAGGTCTTTCTATAGCTTATTGCTATGAAGGAACTACTCATCTCTTAATTATAGGCATGCTTGAAGCTTTTAAAGTTAAATAATGCTTCAAGAATTTGCATGTCCATGAAACCATTTTAAGAAACTAATATGATTGTATTAAAAATATTTTTACATTTCTGTTGCATTTTCCAGTTACTCTTTATTAGAAATATCTCAGTACAGGAGTGATCCAATTGACTATACACCAAGGAGTTTAATGGGTTTCTTAACTGGAGGAGGAGGCTGTTACAACATGTTCTGTATATAAAATAAGTAATTTATTTTTATTGCTGGCTGTCACAATGCATTTAACATATACAATTTATGAATAGCTCATTATTTTGATATTGGTCTTCCAAGTCTCTCTATGAGGTAACTAGAATTTACTGAAAATGCATTATCATCCACTTAAAAACCACTTCCATGTTGTAGAGTTGCTCAATTTTTTATGACCTGAAAGTGATTTATCCTTGCAGATTCAAGAAAAACAGCTGGTTTGTATTAAAGATTCACAATACCACACCCATGTATTGATGGCCTTTGCCAGGTCTTTTTTTTTTTTTTTCACAAGACATTATTTCCAAATATTGGAAGTGTTGAATACAAAGAAAGTGCTGCAAAGGACTGCATTTGCAGCCATTGATGAATTGTTTCACTCCAAAAAATACAGTCAAAACCAAAATAAACTTAGTTCTAAAATAATTAAGTGCACACGCAGTAGTGTTGCAATCTTGCTAACAAAGCCCTATGCCAACAATAAAACACAATAAAACCAGTTAAATCCTTAGAGTAATTCAGAAGTATAGATGTGCCTAATGCTTCCTTTTCCTTGTGTATAATGGAATTAATGATATTGTGTGCATAGCCCAAAGTTTAATAAGGAGGAAGAGGTTTGAGACAGAAATAAAATCATTATAGAAGAAAAGCAGAAATTTAGTAGAAATGCCAGACATCTGGGCAACAAACTAGCTTCCTTCCAGCAATTTTAGCCATAATGCTTAGCTAAATACCCCAGAAGCATTAGACACTCACACAGGACTATGATTTTTCATGTTATTTAAACACCAAAAATCAAGAGGCAAGCAATTTATGCCTAAACCAAAGCAGACATATGTACTTAGATATTTCCCATAAAAGAGTATTTAAGCACTTCATACCATTTTTCAAGTCTCCCTGTAGCACCAAGTCAGAAGCCTACACTCCACAGGCTCCCTCTGTAGCTGCCAGAGCTGGAAAGGTTCTTCCCCAGAGCACTTTTACAACAGCCAAGATATTAATTGCCCTGCAGAAATTCCAGTTTCTTCCTGCTGACTGCAGAAGAACCTTGAACAACTCTTCCTGATGTATCTCTGCCAGGGGACTAAAGACAGGTGGAATAAATCTGGCCACTAAGAGTCTGCCATAAGAATCAGGTGTGGCTAAAATCAACAGAAAAAGATTGAGCTGGGGGAAAAAAAGCTGTGGTTTAGTAAAAGCAGAACTGCTACAAATCCCTAAGTCAATAACATTGGCTTAGAGTGGATAGCACTGCAGAGATTGAGGATTTAGGAATCTAGTTTTATCCACTTTGACTTGCTTTGCTGAACACATTTAGTGAATGCAAATGTTCTTACTGCTTTCACACAGTGGCAATTTTGTGCCTCCAGGATGAATACCACAGAGAATTCCCCATATGGTAAAGTGATGCTCACAGTACCTAGCCTGAATTTGATGACAGTGTCTGATGCAACACCAAGCAACTCTGTCTGCAAGGAAAGATAATGATCTGTAATGCTTGCATCCTACAGAGAAATTAGGTCAGAAAGTATTTTATTCTGCTTCAATTACTTGGCAGTACTTGCAGAAACAGGCTCTTGATCAGGTTTAGGCCCTTCAGTAGAGAAACTAGAAAACTTGCAAAGCATAGTGAGGTTTCTATCAGGCAGACAAAGCTGCCTGAAGAATACAGCATCTTCAGTCTCCCAAGAATAAGCAAAGGAAGTCAACTTGGCCTATAAATATTTTCATAATTATCAAGCAGCTTTCAAGTGGCTTGTAAGAAATGAATTCCAGTCCATCATAATTAACTCTAAAAGACAGCTGCCTTCTGTGTGCTTAGTTTCTTCTGTTCTTCCTTCCCTTTAGTTTTGTCTTCACTTTGATGTTCAGCTTTGTTTTCCTTTGGATCACGGTTTCAGCTGTTTTCAACCTCACAGTGCATCCGTAACTGTGGGACCCAGAAAAGACTGGGGGCAATCAAAAGTAACTGTCTGATTTAAATTGCTGTAATGAGCCTTATTTTACAAGCCTATGCCACAACTATAAAGCAGTGAGGCAGCCAGTAGTGGAACCCAACAGGCCACTCACAGCAGAATGTACCTCACTTTGCATTGCGCTCCCTAACTTGTGCAGCCCTCATCTCCTGGGGGTAAATGCTCCTCACCAGAAGAGGAAGATCTGTTCCTCTAATGCCTGCAGGTTCTTTGTTGGAAAGGAATATATGGGCACCCTGCAGAGAAGTGCAAATACACAAAAAAAGGTCTTTCTAACTTACCATTGGGGAAAAAAGCTGTGATCAGATTTTCCTGGTCCAACCTTAGATAATATCAGAACTTGAAATGGTCTAATAAATCATATTCATGTAAGAGAAATTGGACACATTTTTAGTAGAAATAGAAGAAATAGTTTATATTAGAATAAGTTTTTAGAAAAAGCTTTTAGAGAGAAATATGTATCGGTATAAAGTACGGTCCCAAATTCACTACATAGAAAGCAGGTTAAAATAGAGCATCGAGATCCCTAAATTTATTTTTCCTGAAAATAACCACTGGGTGAAACTCAGCTCTTTTTCAGACACTCAGCTTTTTTACAGACACTCTGAAAAATAATGTTTTAGTCCTACACAACTTTCTTTTTTAATAAAGTTAACTCATCATATCCACATCCTTTTCTAAGCTAATTCTTTTCTAGCTATAAGTAACTACTTGTGACCCTTCAAGAATTCTTTTCCTCCTCCTTTTTAAGTAATAAGAGCAAATATGATGATTGATGAATTAGAGTCATCTAATGGACAAGCAAGCATGTAGGACAGGTCCTCACTTCTGGAAGTGACCTCTGTAAGTACATGACCCTGAATTAAAAACAAAAGATGTCCACAAAAGTAAAAAAGCGGGAATAACAAAAGGCAAAGCAGACAGCAGCAGGTTTGTGAACGGCCTTTCACAAGAGCTGGTCCAGAAAACAGTCTTGGGTACCATGAGAGAGCAGAAAGGAGATGAGAGGTGAACAGGATACCAGTAAAAGTTTGGAATACTTCTGTGATCATCCTTGTGGTTGGATACACGATTTTGGGCTCTCAGGCACATGGTGTGACCGTGGGGTGTGTGTGCAGGGCCAGGAGCTGCACTCTGTGATCCTTGTGGGTCCCTTCCAAGCGGCAGCTTTCAAGCAGATCACAGCAAGCCATCCCTGAGCAATGAAACCACCCCCATTTTAGATTTCTGAGTCCATGTATCTTTCCACAGTGCTCGTTTTCCCCTCAGCCTGACACTCAGGTGTAAGCTGCAACATGAGCTGAAACTCGTGCATGGCTTGACAAATGTGCTTCCCACCAGCTGGGAATGAGCAGAGAAATCCACCTTTTTCTTTGAGGATCAAGGCAGGAGGAGGGGGTGACTCACAGGGAGCTGGCACTCCCCCAGCAAGCCCTGTCTGCTCCAGGCCCAGGGTGTCTGGTGGCTGCCAGGGAGTGACTCTCAATCATCTCAGTCATTTTTTCAAAAATTTTATATTTGTTTAGTATGATATTTCTCTTACTGAATAGTTCTAGAGTTTAAATTAAATTGCATCAAGAATATTCAGGAAGGAGAGCATTGGTGAGTATCTTCCCTGTCAGAATATCCAATTACTTAAAGAATACAAGAAAACAGTACCTACTGCCAACAAAGTAGATTTTGTCACTGATTTCAATGACAGTTGTAGACATGCAATTGAATCTCCCAATAGATCCATTTTAAAATGGATGTGTATGTCCATTTGTATTTTTATGTAATGTCCATCAGTTTGGCAAGTAAGCACAATCTCTGTTTCCTAAATCAGAGATTACCAGATAAGCAAATAAATCTGTTGATTTCTGGATAGCCTGTGACCTGTTAGATATGGTAGCAGCATGTGTACTACTTTGACTTCCTTTGTCAATAATGTGAAGACCTGAGAGATAACTATCATATTCACACTGTGGATCCAGCCCCAGCTAATAGGAATTTTTAGATGTATCGGAGAAAGAAGAAACTTTATTTCATTTTAATTTATTAATCCTTCTTATCATGTAGCATATTATCCTGTGTTATTTAATTTATCACAGGCAAAAAAAACCCTCAAACAAACCAAACCCTAAAGTTTTTTTTTAATTTTAAAATAAACCTCTTATATATGGTTAGTGCTGTTAGATCAGCCAGATGGATAAAATCAGGTAAATAAAAGAGGAGAATGCCTGTACTGATTAATCCAGGAGATACTGTTCCACAAAACCTGTTGCCTTTTATATAACAAAGAATTTCAAAATCCTGGATTGAAGAAGAGGACATAAAGTACAAGAGAAAACACACCCTAGATTTGCTGATGATATTGCAACTTGATTTCAAAGACAAAGACTTTGAAACAGCGATCAAAAAGCTGTGAAAGTAACAGAAAGTCTGCTTGAAAGCAGGCCCAACTACACTCACAAGACAGCTCTTGAAACTACTCAGGCCAGTTGTAAGAGACAGCTCTTGCCAGAGGCCCTCATCCCCATCAGTACTCCAAATTAAAATTTATTACAGAAAGCAATTACATGTAATTTAACATTAAATTAAAATGCAAAGCTAAATCCAGACAAGTATTAGTCTGACAACATAGGGAGAATACAAGTGTAGGTGCAATATTATACAAATAAGGCAGCTGTAACTATAAATATATGGCATTATTCCAGGGAAAAAGAGAGAGGACCCCTTAATAAGCACTGCTTTCACTGAAAATACAGGGGCTGATTTTCCTGCTGTGAGTCAATGCTTGATCCTGGGGAAGTGCCAGGAAAGCTCTCACGGCTCTCAGACCTTGAGATATCAGCCAAGGGAATACCTGCTGGCTCCATGACGGGAGCAAGTGTTCCTGGGAAGTGAAACACTAGTTTTGTAACTCATTATTTGTTTGCTTTGCTTGCTTTCTTTCCCAAAGGAAAATCTGTCTCAGCAACTAGTGAACTACAGATCCTTCACGAATTGATGATTTTTTTTCAAGAAGGGGAAGAGAAGAAACTTTATAGGTTTCAATTCGACTCAATATACAATATTTTGTGTGAAAGGGAGCCTTAGTTTGGTTTCATTCTGTCTTATTTTCAGGCAACCTCTTCTAAGTCTTAGAGCACTATCAGAATATTTTTATTTAATCAGAAAATGCTTATTCCCCATGCAATTGGTGAGTATGGAAAATTTTAACCATTTATTAACTTGGGATAATGTAGTATGGTGATCCACTTCAAGTCCAAAATTAATAATATGGTTAATTAACACAGTTTTGCAGTAAAAGCCAAACCATTTTAAGTGAGAAACCCCAGAAAATGTCTGGATTTTTTCTTATTAAATTGGGTAACTTATGTGACCACTATCATAACATATTTTCTCATTTTCTACAGAAGTAAGAATTTTTCAGGAACAGACCATTTAGTTCTCAGAAATAAGTAGGAGACTACAATCTGATACGATGCAATTTTCACAGGCCAATTTGAGTTCAGTGGGTGTTGATGTTGCCTCTGTTGCCCTGGAAAGGACAGTTCATCATCCACATTCATTGGGCTCTTCATATCTGGGCAGAGGTTGTTAAAATTTTACTTGATGGTGTAACCATGAGAAATAAATCTAACTGACAAGGAAATAAATTTCATCTCCATAGCTTTGCCAGTTACACATATAATTTCTAATTTGCTTTAGGGTTTCATCTTGACAAATGATGGAGTGGTTCAAGGGCATTGATTGATGATGGTGTAACCATGAGAAATAAATCTAACTGACAAGGAAATAAATTTCATCTCCATAGCTTTGCCAGTTACACATATAATTTCTAATTTGCTTTAGGGTTTCAGCTACTCTTGACAAATGATGAAGTGGTTCAAGGGCATTGATTGGGTGGACAAATTCTTAAGCTATCAAGTTCTTAGAAATAGGAAACTGCTTAGCTGGATTTAGATGTCCTGTGTCTTAACCCTAAAGAGAAGCAAGCTAATTTTTCATTTGTCTACGAACAGTAGGTGCTTTTCCCTTCATTTTTTCATTGGATCAGGTAACCTTCAAGACCTTATCTATTGTTACAAATTTGAATACACTCAGCAAAAACCCAGTGCTGTTTACTCTAATGAGACCAGAGTCTGGCATTTCTATGTGAACATAATTTGTATTCCCCATCAAAAGTGATTTTTTTAATGGCCTCCTTAACAAGATAATCCATCAAGGAACTGGTGACAACTGCACCCAGTAACCTACTTAACACATCCAGTTAGACAACAATTACACATTACTGCATGTCATCAAGGCAGGGTGTAACTTGATATTAAATATAGCAAACACCTTTGACAGTGGACCACGGCTGCTTGAGAAGGTTGAAGGTGGTGACTTCTGAGCAGAAGAATTGTTTGGCTTTGGGGTAATACTGACTTGGGACTGGAGAAAACATCTACTGCACATGAGGGTAGATCAATCATCACCAGATTCAAGAAAAGGCTTGAGTTTGTGGATGGTACTCAGAGCTGTTTGTTCACGAAGGACTTCCTGAAAATTTTATTTCATTAGATTCACAGGATAGGCATATGATGGTAGAGCACACCTAGAGGAGACCTCGCTCAAATTGGCATCTTAAGTGAACATGCTGCTTGTTCTGAGTTGGTCTGTTCAAGTTTTACAGGGAAAAGCCAATTTTCCCATGTCTCTCAATTTTGAAATAAAAGATCCAATTGATAGTGTGTGTTTATGTGACTGAGATGGAACTGCAATGAGAGAAATATATTTTATATATATATTTATACTGTATACATCTTGCAAAAGAGTAAAGCAATCACTATGAACAGTTCCAGTGAACAATTCACTACAGATACAGTATTATGAATGTTCAGGAAAAAGTCACAGTTTTTCTGGACCTTTGGGAATATTTTGATTTGAGACAACATTTTATCACAGGGAAATTTGCCATCCCACAAGTAATGAGAATTTGGAAACTATTTCACAAGAAATACTGAGAATTATTCTGCATCTTATCTATGTACTACCCATATTTAAGTATTGCCAAATATTTACAATTGTTAGAAAGTCATAATCTAAGTGATCTTTAAATGCTTGGTGTTTTTAAAGAGTCAAAAGTTAATTTAGTACAAATCAGGTATTTAAAATTCACACCTACATTTCAGGTTCAGTTACAGGAAGTTTGGGATCAGTCTGACTGTTGGTTACCTTACAGACACAAATAAATCTTTCAGGGAATAGAGGAAATACCAAGGTCTAAATAATATGGAATGGTTGTAGTGTGAAAAGGCATGCTGGAGTTTGTCAGTGAGGGCCAGTCCACATTTAAAGTTCCTTTGTTCCTAAGGAAGAAGAAAGCAGAATTTACTGGCAGAGATGCAGCTTCTATCAGTAACATACATTCCTGACATTTTCCAAATAACTCACCTTGCCAAAAAGCCTAAATAAACTTCAGAACATTTGGTAGAGTGAGCTGAATCTCTTCACTACAGGATTTTGCTTAAGTGCTTATGTCAGAGGTATAATGTTTTCTTGATTCTTCTGTTTCTTATGTTTTGGCGAATAAAATCTTACTGTATAATCAAGGCTCTAATTTTCACTGTTTTGAATTATCTAATCCTGGAAATCACTATTGGTGCACAGTAACACAGAATAGTTTGTTCCTGAAATATCCCTTCAGACTTATTTTGCTTATAAAGTTCAGTTCATGCTTTGCCTTCATTACAAAAAACATACCAATGTATCTGTAACAGGCATATTTTTCAAAAAGAGGAACAACTTTTACCTGCAGAGTGGTTTTTGCTTAGTTTGGGACAATAATGTTTCTCTTTTTCATTCATCAAATGAAATGAACTGTGTTGACAAAACTACCTTCTTCTGAGGTAAAAGCTGATAGTCCTGAGCAAAAAAAAAAAAAAATCATCATCTGGAAGCAAACCGAATTTTCATTCTAACCTATTTTCACTCTGAGAGCAGATTTCCATGTAAAAATCAATAAGATATTCAAATACCTTTCTATTGCAACAGTGAAAAATTTGGTGAGAGTAACACACAAGATGAAATCAGGTGTTGGACTGGCAGGATAATAATGTGGTAGCAACCATTTTAGTTTATCGTGGGTATCAGCTGTGAGATGGCAGATCTCTGCAGCTGGAGTGGTGAAACAGCTTAGCTGGGCATTTTGGGAGACAGAGAATAACTGAAAGTGTGGCTACTGTTGACCCAAAAATAGGCAAAATCATCTGCTATTGG
The DNA here is from genome assembly GCF_014805655.1 of Passer montanus. NCBI lineage: Eukaryota > Metazoa > Chordata > Aves > Passeriformes > Passeridae > Passer > Passer montanus. The sequence goes on along the minus strand of NW_024368818.1, from coordinate 6,650,496 downwards.
TAAATGACCTCTTTGAGTCACATAAGCTGCAGGGGAAGTTGAGTCTGACAAGTACAACTTGCACTGATTGTCTTTCAGACAGGTTCCATCCAGGATAATGTACTTTGTGGGTTTGCAGCAGGGTTTTTATCATGTTTCACATATCCTGTTTGGGTACACCCTTCTGGCATTCTGCTGAGCTGACTTGAGTCTGTCCACACTATACTGCAAACTGTGGTACAGAGGGATCCTGACTGATTTTTTAGCGGTGGGAGTGAGATGGGAATATGCCATGCTCATTCACCAGTGGCCTACAGAGTATGTTAGACATATGTATAACTTATTGAATACATTAATATTCTCACTGGCTGCTTAAAATCAATTCCTTTGATGGTTCATAACTGTATTCACAATATTCTACATCTGTCTCATACCTGTAAAGTATATATGCAGCTTGTTGAAAGAGCAGGTCTTGCACTTTCAGTCCAGGCCTGTAATGCCAAATCAATGTATCTCACTTCTGTCAAATCTTCTGTGTACTGCATGACTAGGATATAATGTGATAATGTATATTAGTAAGGTAAATTATTATATTATGCATATTAATATTATAAAAGGAAAGTATAATTAAAATTAATATATAACTTTATAGCCTTACAACACAAAAATATGTGCAAAACTTTGTCAGTTTTATCAAGGGAGACATAAGCACAAATAGTATCAAAAGCGTCAGCACAGAAAGGCTACATTGCCTCTTGGAGACACTCAAGAGCTGGACTCACCCTCCTGCTATGTGACTAGATAAATGCTTGTTGTGTGACTGAAAAGCAGTTCATAGAATAATGAACATCTGGAAGTCACACAGACCACATCTCCTTGGGGATAGCAGTTTAGGATTCTTTTTCCCTTATCTAATTGGAATTTCTCATGATGCAGCTTGTGTCTGTTAGGATTTCTGCTGTGTCCCTCTGAGAAGTCTTCTCTTTCTAAGGCTGACCTAACCCTGCTCACTCAGCTTGTCCTCACACACCAAGTGCCAAGTGCCTTTATCACCCTGGTGGTCCATGTCGGGTGTCAATGTATTTCTTATACAGGGGAGTCCAAAACTGAAAATGGGACTCCAGCTGCAGTTTCACAACTGCCAAGCAGCTGGGAAGAAACACCTGTCTTGACCTGCTGGCCACACTCCTGCTTATCTCTGCTCACATGATGGGACTGAATTAAGGGATGTGCTACACATGTTCAAAATTACTTCAAACAAACATGCAAATAATCCTTTTTCCCTTATTCTCACTGCAAAACCCAGAATTAGTGCCATAACTGTCTGCAGTATAGATTTTCCTATTAACAACTCAACACAGAAGCCTTGTACCCAAAACTCAAGCATTAGTACTCATATAGCCTCATTAAAATCCTATAAAACTTCTCACAGACAAGAAAATTCTAGCCATTAAATCCTGTGAACAATGCTAATATAAAATCTTGCACTTCATCACGGCCCTTACAGACAAAATTTTTGCAAAACTGCAGTGCTAAAGGAGCTGATAATATCATAAGTTTATATAATGCTTCTTTTCCTTATTAGAGTTTCTTTGCAGGCTTTTCAGACGTGCTCCAACAGGTGATGTATGTTTTCCCTGTCAGCTCTCCTCCCTAACTAAATAATTTACTTTGTAATGTAATAAATGTCGGGCGTATGCTTCCCAGCATGGATGCTTGAATCTAACATTCCATCAGACAAGCTTTGATTATAGGCTTTTTTTAATTATGAATCTACAAGGCAGGCCTGGCACAATTCTGTCACGAAACCAGTACATTGGTGATCTTGAGGTAAATGTAAAAAAATACAGTCTCAAATATATATGAAACTATCTCCTTTATGTTCAACAGATTAGGATTTACAAGTTCTCATTTCAAGACAAAATTGAGGTTGGGTATTTCCAAATGTGGGTGCCTAAATATATTAGGACATACATATGATATAAAAGCAGTGTTCACTATATGAAGGTTCACTGTTAAGGTTGAAGAAATCTGAAAATAAAGAACCTTAGATAAAGACTCTGCCTTCCCAACATTTCTGCAAACCAAACCCCTTCTCTGCAGATTCCTGTGATTGAAAACATTGGCCCTGGGCTTTAGGACATACTATTTCAAACAGATAAACCTGTCTCTGTCATCACTGGTAAATCAGTCTAGTCCTGACAAAAACAGAACAGGTTTTACTCTCTATTTAAAAACTGAAATTACTATAGCAAAATTTAGCACTGTAGTGGTAGCAGTTTTCCAAAATTACCACCAACAAGAGATTTTTATACCTTTGAACAGTTGCTGTTCAAGAACTACCACAGAATAAAACAAAGTCCAGTCTATGTAAGCAATTTAAAAATTCTATTTAATGTATGTATTACAATTCACATGCAAAACCAGGTTTTATTCAATATTTAGCATTTCCTGTAACACACCAGGCTGATGGCTATCATCCTCTCAGCAAACTTAAAATAGATCTGACATCTTTTCTGGCCTGGTGGAGCACTTGTTATGATTGTTCTTCATTACAATTTAAATTGCATACAGTAGCACCAACGGAAAGAAGAGAGACTTTGCCTTACCTTCTTTTACCTTTGGAAGAGCAATAGTTATAAACTGAACCAGATTCTCTCACATTACTATGGACTTATAGTAAAAGTTCCACCATCTCTCTACTAACTTTTACATTACAGCAAGAAGATGGGTGCAGTCATATTTTTCAGAATATTTCTTGTCTGTGAGCTATAAAAGCATCTGTAAGGCACTCTGTTGACAAACTAGTCTTTGCTTTGAAATTATGCTTATTACAACAGTAAGGACTTTTTTGGCAGAGAAGAATTAAGAATAGTATCTTTCCCTTTTTATGAGGAAAGAAAGGAGGGATAAAATATTCACATGTATTTATATTAATAATTTAAATTTTATCTGATTCTTCTTTCAGTTTGAAATACTTCTGTTTCAAGCTAGGCAAGTTTTCCTACATAGGTATTTCCAAAGAACCATGAAGTATGTGTCACAACTCCCCTTTTCTCTTCCATTTTAAAAAATACAAATGAATCACTTTTGGACTCTTGGTTTGAAATATGCGGAAAACTTTGTTGTTCAACCATCTTTTATGCTTACTTGCCTCTGCTGAGAGCACCACCTCTACAAACACCAGTAAATATAAAAAGCACATGGCATAATGGGTAGTTTCCCAAAATAAGATCATGTAATACAGTAAAAATGACCATACACATGGAACAAAAGGAGAGCACATGCTCAGTCTAAAGTGTCAGCTTCAGCAGTGGAAACCTGTTCCTGAACTTCGATGTAGAAAATTTTACGTCAGATGAGTTGAACACATATCTATTTATAGCCTGAAGTTCTAGGACTGGTTTTCATGCTAAATAAAAATGCAACCACTATAAATATGAGTGTTAGAATCAGAACAAAGAGGATTATGGGTTTAGAGCAACATGATACATGTTTTTTTTCTTAACTGGCATAATGTAATAAATTACTGATGGACAGCTGCATTAACCTCTTTAGAAAGCCAAAGTTCTTTCCATACTTAGCATACTGCCTTCTTCCTGTTCTAATGCAGAAATTTTATGTAATTTCCAGTGCAGAACCAAGAATGAAGCCTGCATGATGTGTAGAGCACTAAATTTTGTGAACCAAATCAATCAGACAAGTCCACTGTCTTGAAGACAACTCCATTCTTTTTAGTGTAGGGAGAATTTGGTATCCATGAAAGCTTTTACTTGACTGTAGTGAGTCAGGACCTGCTCAAGCAAGCTGCATTAGCCAAGATGAAAACACAGAAATGGGTGCATGTGGGCACTGGTCTTGGTATTGGTGTCTCCTTCCAGGACTATTTATGCATTTTGAAGTGGACAAACTTGGGTAAAAATCAACAGAGGTATTTGGAGTTGCGTCCAGGACTAGGATTCTTCTTCTACCCCATCCAAAGGCAGACTTTATCACAAAGGTATGACCAGATCCTTCTGCCCTTGTGCATTTTGCATTGTTAGCTTAATGGCTGTACATGAACTTCAGCAGAAGACCTGAAAACCTCTTGTCCAGTCTGGAGCTAAGGCACTCTCTGGAAAAAATGGCTTTGAATTAAAAGAAGAAGGACAACCAGCTTCCCAATTGTTTTACATGGATCCTAACTCCTAGACTATTACACAAGAATTAAACCAAGGTGGTCTAAAACTCTGCTAACAAATTTCAGATTTCACGCAGTCCAGAATACTGTGGAAAGGTATTGTTGAACTAAGACACCAGTGTTTCCATGGCCTGAAATTCCCAAGTCCTTCTGTGGATCTGTGCCTACATTTACAGACAGTCATAGGCAGGGAACAGGTCTTCACAGTGGTGACTTGGCACCCAAAGCACTGTGGTTGTGATACCTACAGAGTCTGTTTTAAAGTAGCACTTAATTCTGGTGATTCACAGCCATGATGATTATAAACTTATTTCTCTAATCTCTCCCTCTGCTCTCCATTTCCCTCTAAAATTGGTGTTACATCATGTTGTCTGTCACCCGTCATAAACCACAAAATAATCTGAAAGCATGACCAGATCTGATACCTGTAAATCTCAAATATTCATTTTCTTTGTCTACTTCAAAAAATTTTTTATATACAAGAAAAGATCTAACATTGAGGTAAACTTTATGAAGAAATCATAACACTGTTTCAACGTATCACAAATGCTCCTTTAGAAAAACTTGCACTGCCTCATGGCAAGATCTTTTGTGGTGACTAGTTCCTCACAAAACTTCAGTAAACAGGTGCCATCTGGAACATGAGCAGCTCTGTGCTCTGCTTCCTGATGATGCAGTACATCAAACAAATCCCCCAGACACTCCTCACTGCAGGCTCAGTGTCTGTCTGGTGGTGGTCATGGAGCCAAAACTGTGAGAACCAACATTGTAGATCAGAATGAGCAGGAAAAAGGGTATGAAAATACAAGAAGAATACATAACTAAGAATGCCTGCTACTGCGTAAGAGGCTTAGATTTCACAGCTTAATTCCTATTCTTGCATTTTAAGTGGGTAATTTTCTCCTTCCAGTACAGTTATAGATCTTCCCTTAAAGGCTTTTTCCTGTGGCAACTGCAGACTGAGTCCCTGTCATCAGGCTGAGGTACAAGTTCCATTCCATCCCGTATTTCAGGTTTGCTGGCTTGGCGTTCGGCATATTTCTGAAATATGTAAACAACATTTAAGAATGCTATAAGCATCAACATATAATTCATGAAGCAGAATTTTCCTCCTCCCTTCCATTAGAAGCCTACCTTTATCCAGGTATATGGATATGTCATTGTTCACAACCTCTGCACAAGGTGTCTTTGTAACACGTCTACTAATGGGCTACACTGCCTCTGAAAACCTCCTTTCATGTTTCTGCCTATTCTTATGGTAACTTGAATATTGTCATCATTTGTGCCTAATCACTTCATGCAGATAGCATAAAAATGTCATTTTTGTGCACTGAAGTGTTCCAAACTTTGTGCTAACCTGTGGCTGGTGAAGCTGATATCCAACTGCACAGCAGTACAGGAAAAAGATACTTTCAGAGAAGAGAAATTTCATTCACTAGGGATTTGCATTTTCTAAGGAAGAAATGACTACTGGGCCTGCTTCATCCCTTACACTCTACTAGTCACACTTCTGGAACTTCTTTTCCACATATTCATTGTTTTGTAGTGGAGTAGCTCATAATGTAAGTGTGAGAAGTGTGAAGGGAAAAAGGAAGAAAACTGGACATACCGATTATCTCCTACAGAGATCTATTGGAAACCAAATACCAAGTGACAATGAAAACAGAGCTGACTGAGGATGGGGGCAAAAAAAAAATCCTGATTCTGTTAAATAACTACTACATCAGGTAGCTTCTTTAATGAAGAAGCAGGGCTTAGCAAAGCTTTCACATTGCTCTCCTATGAATAATATATACCATGTGTGCTATTGATTTAAGTAAGGACTGAATATGAAATTTGTAGCAACAGTAGCAGCTGGGGGGGAAAGTAATAAAGTGATCCATTATACTCACCTGGAGCACTTTATAATAGTAGCAGTAAAACCTGTGAGGCTGAAGTAATTCTCTTGCCATTAGTTGTCCTTCTTTAGCAATTTTTCTTGCTTCCTCATCATTTTTCTGGCAAATTCAGATGAAACAAATGAGTAACAGAGCAATCAGTAAGTTACCCAAAGCCTGACTAGCATTAGAAGTTTTATTAAACGCGCTATTCAAATCTGCAAAATTAACTGCAATTACTGGTAGATTGCAAAGGCATGATTAAAATTGCAGATTTGTTTAAAAATACTGGATTGCTTTTATTGCCACTACTGCTACCTTAGGGCTATCAATAACAACTTTCATGAGTAACTTTGGTACAATTTTGAAAACTCAGTTGATTACTGTTCTACCATTTTGTCCAAGCCACAAGCCTCTTCAAAATCAGTTCCAATACCTCCCAGACCTACTTAGTTTTATGGAGGACAAAACCACAGCTCTTGTCCTGTCCAATACAATGGAATTCAATGTCTTCTTTTTAAAAATAACTGCATGAATTCATGTACTTATTCTCAAGCTTTTTAAGTCTATGTTTCAAAGCTTTTGGTATCCTCCTCTGATTCCTTAGGTAGAATTACAGTACTCTCAGAAGATAAAATCCTCCTGTGCTTTTTTAACCTTAACAGCACTTTGACTTAAAGCACAAATGGTGTCTTCAATCACAGAATTGTATCTGTTTGCTTGCAGGATCTCAGCCTCTCAGTCTGAGCATGTTAAAAGAAAGCAGCAATTTTTTGTACATTCAAACAGAACATGCAGTAAATTCTGCTGAAGTCAGGGCCTAAAAAAAGCTATAGCATTAATTAAGTAGTATCTAAGAATCTGGTTGTTTCTTTCACAATTACTTTAGTCAGTATGCTAAGGCTCTGACTCATGAACTCTTCTGCCCATACTTAAAATGAACACTTAAGTACTGGCTAAATAGAGATGGTTATTTCAAAGAAAGCCTTCCCATTTTATACCAACAACAAAATGTACTTCCTTTATTCCAGGATCTCAATAGAGTTCATGCAATATATCTATCTATATATGTGTGTGTGAATACAAAAGAAGAGATATTAAGATAAATTGTTTACTTGTTTGTTCATCACTTTGAATTTGAATCAATAATGAACTTACCTTAGCCCATTTTATTTTCTCTAGCAAGTCCTCTAAGTTTCTCTTAACTGGAACATAATGTTTCCAAGGTTTTAATCCAATATAAAAGTGTTCATAGTACTGGGAATCTTGCTTCAACACCAGGCTGTCTCCCAGCAGGAGGTATGGAAACCTGTAAGCTGCTACAGTGCCATCTACATTCACTTGGTATTTGTACTACAGCGTGCAGAGAGAGGAAAAGAGGTGAAATGTTTTGTATCAGAATGGGAACAATGACTGTATAAATTACTATTTTAACAGGCAAGAAGTAATCATGTCTATTCATTTTCAAACTCCTTTCAGCGTTAAGCACATGTAGTTTCATGGTCTTCTGGATAACATAATGGAAAAAGGATTTGTTTTCAACACAGGGTTGACAGTTAAGAACCTTTGTGTCACATAAGATGCCTGATGGGTGTTCTATTGAAGTGTCATGGGACAGAGAAAGGGCTACAGCAGGGAAGGAAATAAAACTAATCTATACTTCAATTCAAACAGAGTAAATTTATTCTGACTTAACATTATTATACATAATAACCTGAAACATATTATTATATAAAATAAGCTGAAACATTATACTAGAAATAACCATGAATGTACTGCTTTGGCAGATGTTCTTGGCTGCTACAGCATTTCTGAAATACTGAACTTCAGAACTGAATTTCAATTGCTATATATTATAATGGCTTTATACAGGACTCTGTCCTCTTTATTTTTTATATCTTTCCTGCAGTAGAATCTGTATGTTAAAGTACAATAAAAACACTCATCTATTTTTCTAATTTGTTACTACAAAGACTCTGACATCCATAGTGTACTTGCAATGGATATAAGTTGTGTCCATTGTTTTCATATTTACCCCAAATCAAAGAAACCCTGATGGTGAGAAATCCAATTTCTCAGCCTATTAAAACACAAAAATAAGCCAAGGTGTCTCTCTAAAGGTCTTTCTTGGCTTTCTCTACAAGTGTGTCACACCAGGACATTGATTACAGATGGTTTATTTACTCCGCATGGACCTGTGCTCTTACAGCAGCATAACTGTTTTGTTTACTGAAAAGAATTAATAAAAGCAAGCTTTGTCTTTTGAGTTGGTAAGAACTTGACAACTAAATTAATCCAAAACTATAATTTGATTGCTACCTTAAAGAAGTCAAAGAAGCCCATCAGCTGAGCCTTCCCCAGCTCTTTTTCTTTTTCTCTGAAGAAGAAATATCCAGTTATTCCAGCATCTAGTAGTTCTGGATTTTCCTTGGATAACTTGACAAGATGGAGACGTTCTTCTCGGCTGTCTCGACCTCTGAATAAAGCCCGCTCAGTTTTGTTTTCCCAGAAGGGGCCTATGAGCAGTGAGTGATAAGGCAAAAGCAAACAGCAGTGAAATGTTCAGGATCTGTTCAAGGCAAATAAGGAACTTGGTTTGACAGTGGCATTACACTTGGAGACATGGTAGGACAGGCATGATTTCCCATAACCACTTATTAATCACAGGCTTAAACTCCCAATTCTGGTTTGAATTTTGGGATGAGAAACTCATACAAGGAAAATTGGAGAATTGCTTTTCCACTCAACAATTTTGTATTTCAATAACTTCAACTATCTTCAAAGCTACCTAAGGGATTATAATAAAATACATAAGGAAAATACTAATAATTAAAGCAATTCTCTATCCATAAAGCATGCCACAATAACCTAATTTCTTTAATAAAATCCATCTCTGTTACCTAGCAATTTAGTAGGTCCTTGAACAACCACTTAATGATGCCTTAAAAAGAAAATAAATGGCTATGTTGTGTCCTCTAAACACTTAGCAAGAGTCTGAAAGACTTAATCTCTGCTTACTGCATTGACCATGCCCTTCCTCACCTTTCTTCTTTCTGTTGAAAATTTCCCTAAAGGACCTACTAAATGGAGTAGTCTCTTACTGTCTCCTAACTGGAAAAGCAGCTCTACTAAATCAGTAAACACATAATGCCTCTAACTGATCATTTAATTGAAATATTTAATTTAAAAACTAATAAAGAAAAGAGGAACTGAGAACTAATTAAATAAAGATAAATAACTTTCCACTCCAGTTTTACTCCTTAGGTATTGCTTATGCCATTTGTTTGATCCCTGAGTATTCTTTAATTTCCTAAGGAAGAGGAAGACACCTGTAAAGCTGACTCCTCTTCCAAAGCCAGAAAAGCAATTCAAGAGGTCTCACTCTGAAGTATTTTTTCATGTAGGCAATTTTTTCTAATTTGAAAGAGGCTGCAGCATAGTATCAGCTTACTTCTTTTAGGATTCAAATTATTTTTTTGTAAACAGAACACTGGGCCACAACACAGTCAGGAAACTGGTTAGTTTGATTAGAAGAAACATATTTGAGCCCTTTACTGAGAAGAAAGGACTTTTAATTACATTTAGTAATTCTTTTGCCAGGTCACAGTAGGCATCTTCTGGATACCTTTAATGTAAAATTCACATTTATTGCAAACTGGACTTCTTAAATTTTGGTTCTAAATGATACACCTGCTTAGTGGCAGTGTTGAAAAGTGTTTGCAATCTGTAAAGACTAAGCTGCTTGTATTCAGAGACTTCCCAGGGCACTTTTAACTGAAGACTTCAACACGTTATTTGAATGCAACTTGCTTCTTCTATGGAAATCACAAATTCTTTTGAAATGCAGTCTCTAATTCACCTGTATTTCCTTGAATGGAAAGGAGATCATTAGTGACTCCACGCAGGGTTTCCAGAGTCGAGTGGGTTACATCATACGTCGGCAGGATGATATCTCTGGAATCCACAGAGCCACACCAGGAGATGACAGGTACAGGCCCAGGGGTGTCATTAGCTTTCCGATGCTCAACTGGCCAGTCTCCAACATTGAGATAAAACTCCACGTCAGGAAGACGAACCTAGATGTGTACCCAATGAAAGGATAATAACACAGAGAAGCTGTCTGTCATTCTTACATCTCTTCCTCAGTTCTGCCATGTCACGCAGACTCAGTACACCTACTGGATAGTTCACAGATTTAGCTGTGCTTAAAGCATGAATTCCAAGCTTCTGCCCTGCAAGCAAGTTTGAAAGGAACACCCAGAGGCCACGAAACAGCTCCCAGTTGGGCCTTAGCCCTTGGAGCTTTCCAAGCATTTTTATTACTGCCAGGACCCCCATGCATTACTCCTAACACCCAGTGTTGTCTTGATGGAATGTCAAATCTTACTCCAGGAATTATACCTGTGAAGATACAACAACAACTGCAGTACTGCCATATTTAAATATGTTGAACCTGGACAAGAGACGACTGAGAGAGGATCTTGTCAATGCTTACAAATATCTTAAGAGCAGCTGTCAAGAGGATGAGGCCAGACTCTTTCCAATGGTGCTCAGCAACAGGACAAGGGGAAACAGGCGTATACCTAAACACAGGAAGTGCCATCTGAATATTACGGAAAACTTCCTTACTGTGAGGATGACAGGGCCATGAAACAGACTGCCCGGACAGGCTGTGGATATTCAAAACCCACCCCGGAGATGATCCTGTGCAACCAGTTCTGGGGGAACCTGCTTCAGCAGGGGAATTGGACTAGATGTTCTCCAGAGGTCCCTTCCCACCCCAACCAGTCTGTGGTTCTGTGATATTGCTTCAATAGTCTGACATGATCCAAACCGATACCTTCCTGGCCAGTGACAGGAGCATTTCATCGGAGAACATCTTGAAGTCTGTGTACTTCCCTAAGGAGCGCCGGTAGATGTGATTATCCAGGATAGTGTAATGGACAATAGCACCTCTTGTTTGGCTGAACTTTGCTGGGATTTCCTTAAACATTCGCTGCAGGTCAATGGTGGGAAATGAAATGAAGTCTTTTGTAATCTGAGGCTCTTGGGATGGACAGGACATCATGTCCTGCCAGACTTCAGGGTCTTCTACAGGACAGTCACAGTATTCATGATAAACTGGTTCTGTGGAAAACAAAGCACCCAGCATCTGTATTCATGATTCTACAGCACACATAATTTATACATTACAATGGCTTGGCATTTTTATACCATGCTTTCTACAGTTTTCCTGAGAAAACAGCCTTCCTACAATTTCTGGAATTCTGCAGTGGAACTGAGAAAACAGCAACATTCTTCTCTTTTCAGAAATGCAAGACTTTGTATCATCAGGGTGAAATTATTCTGCTAAATGAAGCTCCATTTCTGTGAACCTGCCATGCACATGGAGATTCAGAACTTGAGCCATCCACAGCTACCACAGCTCAGGTACTGCAGTTTCAAATATATCCTAATTCAGAACTTTGACACATTACATTATATCAAGAAATACCCTTACCTTTCAAAATATAAGGTGATTGAGCCACATGCTGATCACCATAAAGTATCTCAATTTTTAAGCCTTTTGTGACACTTGCGTACATCCGATACCGCATAAGGAATGTACCATCATTTCTATCCAAAGGCCGAGGCGTGTAAATTCTGGTGACTTCTTTTGGAGAAAGTGCTTTAATTACCACTTTAAACTGTGTTTTTCCTGGCAAGAGGAAAATAAAACCAGACAAAATCACTTAAGCTATTAGTATTGCATCTAGTAAATACAGATAAGGAGCAAACACCACTGAATTAAGACCACAGAATTTAATTTATTTTTCACAACAATTCACTTCAATTGTTTTATCATACCAAATTGGTAAAACTAGTTTCCAGTGATTAAATATCATGCTACCAAATATTCTTAGTCACTGCACACCTCTAAATGGAAAACCTGCAGGTGTAGAAAAAAAGTTAAATATTTTATTATAAGACAGAAGGAAAGGCTAACAGTACTTTGAAGCTAAGATTAGGTTTTATTCTAAGTTTTCAAGTTAGTGCTCTGAGGAACAATAATTTCCTCTAGAGTAAGAAAGACAGGAAACCAAGTTAAAGTAACAGGAGAAAAGAATACTTGCCAGCTTGTGGAAAGGCAGTTGCAGCATGCAGGAGTCACATACAAATTGTTCAGCTTTGGACTGCTGCTGACTGTCTTGCACATTTAAAGTCCCAGCTACTGAAAAGCAGGGATAAGAGAATGATAGTAGAGATGTTCCCTGGACATCTGTCTGACCTGTGCTTAAAGATCACCAGCATTTCATCATTAATGCACTAAGATATGGAATAATTTATGGACAATATGAGTATGCATAAACATAAATCCGTTATAGTCTTTAGTTCTATCACAAGTGGTCATTGCCAACTTTATTAATTAAAAAAAGGAGGGGAGGACAAATTATTCATTGTGACAGTCTAAGCATTGTCAACCAAACAAATACAATGAACGTTACCACCATGTAGTATACAAAAATAAATGAAACGGAAAAAATCCAGATAAAATCAAGATGTTACTAAAACCTGAATATGTCCCAACAGCACTAAATGGCTGAGATGTCAAAGTTAACTCTATATTTTTCATCCACAGATAAATGCACAGATATGGTAAGTACCAGTCTTTTAATGATTAATCAAGTCTTCCTTAGATCACTGGGTCCTGAAATTGGATTCAAGCCAAATGCCGTGCAAGAATATTCAGATTAAATGACTCTCCCAAAGGAATGAACATCTCTACCTCTAAAGGTCACTGCAAGTCACAACCATCATTTAAAACCTGCTTCAAAGTAGCTGACTTCAACCAAGTACCCTCTCCCCATGACTATCCCCTAGTATTATTTGGATGAAGAAGTATTCACATCCAGAGTATGTCATGAGGTTCACAAAGAAAACTGTTTCCTGTTGGTATCACATCTTTGTCTCCTTGTACCCATTTTATTAAACAGCATTTTTACTGGGTATAGTGATTTCTCACTGAAGAAAAGTAAGTTTTCAGCTGTCATAAAAATGAGTGAATATTGTGAAATCAGAAGTCAAATATTACTGAATTTTATATCCTTGTCCTCACCTACAGGAAGTAACTAAGTGGGTCTTTTATCCTGCTGGTTATGTACATCCTGCTCTAGACATGAGGAGCCCTTGATCTACCCAAAGAACATGCTGGGTTTAGTTGGTGGCACTTTAGGCATAGGAATCATTTGATAAGGGAAGTGACTAATAACAAAGCTCTCTGGGAAAAAGCTAACTCCACTGAAAGTGAAGGGGAAGAAAAATGAGACTGAGTATCTCATCTAAGTACAAACAATTCATTGGAGAAAACAGACTTATTTTTTGTAATTTACAACATTCATTGTGTAATAGGGCCAAGGCCTCTACTGTATACTTAATCATGACAGCTTTTTGCTGATTTTTGTTTTTTATTTGGAGGAAGTTACCATGGTACTTTCACTCATGTTTTTTTGTTTCTCTCAATCCAATGGAATTACAAAAGAAAAATGCATCCTTGTTGAATCAGCACCGCTCGTACTTCTCTGCTACCCTGAAAACATGTCTGGGACAACTTTTTAAGTACAAAATAATTTCCCAGTACTGAAAGACACTAAAATATAGACACAGTCAAAATGGGATACTTTAAGAAATCCAGATAATGACACCTGCTTTACGCATTTTTTTTCTTCTGTGCAGCTTGCAAAAGAGGTAGACCACACATAGAGGAACAAGTGACAAAATGGAGGGAAAGAAAGAAAAAGTAACAAAATAATGAATTTAGGCAAATTGCTAGAGAAGAACAAAAAATCCCTAGTCACCCTATTTCTGACATGTATGCGGAAGAGAAATTAAAAGATCTGAAAAGAAGATTTTTTTGATTCAACTGTTTTACCGGAATTGTTTGCTGGTTACTTTCACAGACGGAAATCACAAAATTGACGGACTCACTAAAGGGACACATGAATTATTAGCCTACACTTTCAGAGAGCTGGATGCAACAACATATGTCCAGTAACAAACACATACAGGTCTTGTGTGTGACCATCAGAAAAGCCCAGGGGTCGTGGTAACCAAAGATCCAAAGGGAGGCCCTGCAGTGCCCAGGTATGAAAGTGAACTGAAACGTACAACTCTGTTTGCAGCACTGGAATGAGAGCTGGAAGAAGCATGCCCTGCTCTCTGAAGGCATTTGGTGAAACCTGCAAGGATACCTGGGAGGCCTTGAAAAAATATTTAGCACAGTATAATCTGAACAACAGTTAACAGCTGATTTTATCACAGTCAATAGTATATAAAGACATGGTTGGCAGTTGTTAAACCTAGGATAAAACCTAGCAGAAAAAAAGGATAAGACTTATCCAAGTAGCCGAAGGAAAAAAAAATATGCAGTTTACACTAAAAGAAAGTTCTGTATTTTCAGCAGGGATTTTCCTAATCTTTGAAATAATTTTCCAGGGAAAGAATGAATTCTGCATCATTCGACATCTTCCTACAAAGGCAGGTCAAACAGTTACAGCCTCTGGGTTGCAATTCCAGTGTAATGTGCAACGTAGCACACCAATTCTGGTGAACAGACTAGATATTCAGAAAACAATTCTGGATTTTAAATCTACTAATTATGCTATACAAGTTTTATCATGGATCCCAGTAAGTCCTGACTCACTTGACTGAAATTCTAATGCACACAAAAACCAATTTAATAGATTTGGACACATTTCACAAATGTGATGCCTTAACTGTAGCTCTGCTGCTCTGATCACAGTGTTTCTGTTTTGCAATGGGGGTGATAATATCAATTTTTTGCTATCTCAACAGGTATATTTTGAGTTGTTTTTAGTTTATGTTGGAGTGGTGCCTGAATGAATATTGTTAATTGCAGTTCTCAATTACATTTTACAGATTTGAACATTTTAAATCATTACAGAATGGAAGTTTATAGCCAGGGTCTCTATGAATACTTTAAACAGTGCTCATGCACTGGAACATGATGAACTCTACCACTAATTTTTTTAAGGATCCTTGGCACCCTCCTAAACAATTCCTGGCATGGGACAGCAGATAGCACAGGCCAAGGCAGCAGCTCTTCCCTGCTGGCAGCACGCATGCTCTGTCTTTGACTGGAGGCCACAGCGGGTCATGGGATGAATGGAGATCACTCCATGCCAGATGGCATTGGGACTTGGAAACTTTCCTGAGACACTGAATTTATTAACATAAATACGAACACACACAAACACACTGCAATCAAAACTAGGTTCTCAGTACCCATGTCCTCCCAGTTTATCTTGGAGGACTTACACTAGCATGAGAATCCAATTGAACTTCACACCTTTCCACCTTTAGCAACCTGTTGTTTGAACCCAGGGCTCCCCCTGTGCAGCTGCTGTCAGCCTCCATCCCACTGGCAGTGAGCATAAAGTCACATTCTGGACTGCAACTACAAAACTGCACTGACATCCAGCACCAAGCTGCAGATGCAGAAAGCCCAGACATGAAATATCTGAAGTATCCACCCTCCTGTCAGACTGAAGACATACCCTGTATAACATATGGCTACTCCTTAATTCTGCAAGCAGCAGCTTTCTAACTATCAAGACATGAAGAGGCCATACATACCTGGTATGCCCCCTCAGTACCATCTACACAGCAAATTAAGTAGCTTCTACCCTATGTAAATTAGCAACACAAGATTTCCTCTGGGGCTATTTCAGAGTTATCTTCATTATGGAATCTCTGACACAAAAGTAATTTTTATTCCAAATTTAAACTATTAACACAGAGCGTGTGGAGTTAACTTTGCAGCAGCAAACAGCTGACTGGCATCATACCACTGGCCTGCACGAACAAACCCAACTCCCACCCTTAGGAGAAGTGTTACAGGATGGTTTGTGCTTAGCAAACAACAAATGAAAATTACTCCTTAACGGAACAGCAGCAGGATAACAGAGCCCAGAGAGCTCTGCTGACTGAGACAGAAATTTTAAGCAACTGGTGTGTGTGCGGCATTAAAAATAATTACGTTACCGCTTCCCAGCAGTGTACTGGGATTTTACGTCCACTAGTTCCAGGAACACTGGTTCTTTCTGGGCTTACGGTTCTTTGCTGCAAATTCCATACTGTTTAGAGCAGAGGAGGCACTGGGCAGCACCAGAAGAAAGGAGGCTCTGACCATGTGCTTCTCTCGCCATCCTGCGCGTCCCGGGCGCTGCGGGACCGGGCGCGGGGGCAGCCCGGGAGCAGCGATGGCACAGCCACCGCACAGAACGGGGAAAGGAAGGAAGGAAGCAAGGAGGAGGGGAAGAGGGGAAGGGCTGGGCACCTCCAGCCAGGTTCTGCGGCGAAACCGCAGCCCGGGGCAGGACTTCCATTCCGCGCCGCTGCCCGCGCCGGAGCACACGAACGGTACCTGGCGGGGAGCGGGAGAAGTTGCGTCCGGCCGCGCTGACCGCCTGGATGTAGAAGTACCGCACGGGCACGGTGAGCCCCGCTTCCAGCCCGGGGCCCCACACCAGGCTCCGCTCGGCGCTGACGGGCTCGGCGGGCTCCGCAGACTCCGCCGGCCGCAGCAGCAGCCCCGCGGCGCCCAGCAACAGCAGCACCGGCAGCGGCAGCAGCCCTCGGCCCCCCATCGCCCCTCAGCACCCACCGCAGCCGCTCGGAGGGCTCCGGGGCCTCCTCGGGCCCCGCCCGCTCCCCGCCCCTCAGGGCGGCCCGACGGCGCCGGGGCCGGGTAGAGCCCGAGGGAGGCGAGCAGAGGGCCGGGCTTTCCCCGGGCGGATGGATCCGTGTCCGCCTTTCCTGGTTCTCCTCCTCCTCCGGGCCGTCCCGCCATGTCCTTAGGGAGGATGGGGGGTGAAGCCCAGCCCGTGTGGGCTGGACCGTGCTGGCGGCGGGAGCGTGCTGTGCCCGCGGGGCTCGGGCACGGGCGCGGGTTCGGAGCCGTGCACTTCCCCGGAGCCGCGGGATATACAGCCCTGTGAGAATGCTGTGAGAGCGGCTCGGAGCCGCTGGTCTGCGGTTGCCTGTCCTGAGGGGATTTTCTTCCCTGCCCGTGGGCGCTTTGCGGGACGCGCTGAGGGGCAGGTGATCGGGGGGTGCGTCCGCCCCCCTCAAAGAACACGTTACCTGTGGTTTGGGATACAACTCAGGCGGCAGCTGAACAGCTGGCCTGGAATTTAGAGGAGAAAATTCGTCTTTCTCTATAGCTTATTGTTACTGCCTTGTATCAGCTGATGTACAGATTGATGTAAAAGGAAAAAAAAGCCCCGAAACCTGACATAATTTAAAATTCCTCGGTGTTTTTAAGATTTCCCATAGCAATTGCTATGAAGGACAGAGCAGGGACCCTGTTAGGACGCACTGACACACGGTTCCTGTCACTGGGCTCAGCTGCCTGTCCCAGAGAGGAGGCTCAGACCCAGGTGCTCCTGAGGCCTGTGGGTGAGGTGCTGCTGGTGGCCCTGTGATGCTTGGTGAGAGGGGAAAGGGATCACAGTATTATCCTCTAGAAAATGTAACAACAAAATAATTTCATGGATTTGAAATGTTGGGTTATGAGTAAAGAGGGTAAAACTCCAATGATTTGTCTCCTAAGGTTGTTTTATTGTTTTTACCATTAGCTGCTACTAGGAAGTATTTCAAGGCATGAGTAGATGGGAGAGCTTACAAGGCAGTAAGAGAATTAAATCAAGCTTCTGGGCAAGCCTGGATTTTCACATGCAAAGCAATGAGAGCACAAATGAATTCTGCCTGGTTTTGAATAACATGAACTTCAAGTCTCTGTGCATACAGACCATGAAAAACAGGTTCCTTGAAGGGGGAATTATCAAGTCTGGTTTCCTCCTTGCTTTTGTCTTTAGTCTCTTCAGTTCCCTCACTTCAGATATCCACAAATCTCCACGACATACCGTGTCTGATACTCCCAACAGGTGCAAGAAAACTTGTGTAGTGTTCCAGGGTACAGGGCAGGGCTGAGGTCAGGTGGGGACATCAATCTGCAGATCAGGATCAGTCCCTGTGAGGGGAATCGGGGTCAGACACCACTTTGGGATTGTTGCCTGTCCTGGGGTTGTCAGCCTGCAGATAGGGCCAGGCTCAGCAGGGAGAGCAGAGGAGAGATGGAGACCAATGACGTATGCCATCAGTGGGACAGGGACTGATGGCCCCAGGCTGGCCTGAAGTGGTGTCCATGGGCAGGGAGAGCAGGGGGAACCCTAAGCAGGTGGGGAGGATCAAGGCCTGATGGTGCTCTTGGGCTCCTGTCCCTGGGAAGGAGCCACCCCTGTTCTGGTATGGGCTGGGACCAGCTGTTGGGAGCAGCTCTGAGGGAATGGCCCTGAGAATCCTGGTGGGCATGGAGGGACATGAGCTATCAATGGCAGTAACAGCGGCCAACAGCAGCCTGGGCTGAAGGAACAAGGGCAGAGCCAGAGGTCGAGGGGAATCATTATCCACCTCCACGCAGTACTTGTTAGACCACATCTAAATCCTGCATCCAGCCTTGCGCTCCCCAGTACAAGACATCAATAAACTGGATCAAATCCAGGGGAAGCCACTGAGATGGCAGCACTGGCCCTGTGAGGAGAAACTGGGGCAGCTGGACTTGTTAAGCCTGTTAAGAGATACCTTCAATGAGGGGGTGAACCTCACAGAAGCCCCCAGGAAAATCATGATATGGTGCAGGGCAGAAGGATGAAAGACAAGTGGCATGAGTTGAAAGAAGAGATGGTCACCCTGTAACATTTCCATGATATAGGCTGAGGCACATGTTGCCTAGAGAGACTGTCCAGTCTCTGTCTTCAGAGATTTTTCAAGCCTCAAATGGATGAAGCCTTAAAAAGCCAGCCCTGACCTTGAAGCCAATCTGCTGTGAGCAGGAGGCTGGACCGTAGACCTTCTGAGGTCACACCCACCCTGACTTATCCTTTGGTGAAACCATGAAATTTCTGTCCCTTCTTTCAAATGTCATCAAGATGGTAGAATGCTCAAAGATCATCTGGGTACATGCATGGCCTACTGGGTGGACAGAGGTCTACACAGAAAAACCACCTTGGTTCACAAACCCTGTTTTCCTCCTGAAGCCAGGTTGAAGGACTGCTCAGGTACCACAAATACTGGCTGTAGTAATTAAGGCTGAAAGACTGTGATTAGTCTCACACTATTACACGGCACGTGGCAGCCAGGTTTCACTCAGGCCCAATTGCAGCTGAAGGGATCTTCACGTGGAGCTCATCACCTTGTAAAACTACTCATCAAACACTACCCTTGGCCCCTACGTGGAGTATTGGCACCTCAAGGCAAGCTGCAGGCACATGGCTCTCTAAGGGTTTAATGTATCTACTGTAAATATTCTACTATGGATGGAAAACTATTCTGTGTGCTGGAGACTCGTCAGCTGGCAGGACAAGAGAAGGCAGCACATCCTGCCTGAGCCCAGCAGCTGCTGTGACTGCTGGCTACAGCTGCAGGCAAGGCTGCCTGCCCTGCTCAATCCATGGCTCTGCTGGCCAACAGCACCCTGATGATGTTGGCAACCATATTAAGATGCTGGTTTGGTTTTTTTTAATAGTCTACTGCATTCACAGCATGTGAAAAACAAATACAGTGCCAATAATTATTTCATGTAAATGCAGAATTTATTTCAAACCAATCATTTGAAATGTGAAAATGCTGTAAATTATCAATATTTATAGAATTTATTTTTGCCAAAGAAAATCTTGGAAGAGTGGAAGTGTCAAAATTTGGCTCTGCTAAACTGAATGGAGCTGATTGCTATTCAAAGGTATTTCTCCCTATGTTCTCATGCAGTTGACTGTTTGAATACTGTTATTCAGTGTAAATTTTAGTTTACAGATCCTCAACAGGCTGCAGTCTTCCACTACTAATTTACAATCCAAAGCAGTTTTTACTTGCTTACATTAAATCAAGCCACCTGATTTCCTGTCATACACAGCATAGCAAATGAAAAAAAAATTATGTCTGCAAGGTGAGGACTTAATCCAACTGCTGTTGAATGGTTAGAAAATATTTACAAATAAAAATGTTCTAAACCATCCACATCTAGTCAAGAAAAACGGTATGACCATTTACTTCCTTTGTACACATTTCTTTTATTATTCTTTACCTTATGTAGGCTGGTATCCCAAATTTTTGTATAAATTTATTTTGCAGAAATGTACAACAGCAGAAATTCCGCACAGATAGTCAGCTGGTTTTATTGTCTTACTCTACAGAATCCTGTACACACCGAGAATAGAGACATTTACAGAAAAACATAATTTCTCTTTAGAATACCACTTTTTACAAGACTGCAATTATACAGTAGTCATCTCCTTCCAGCATTGCCTATGTCAGCATATGTTTTTATTCTTGTGAAACAGGCATGTGGCAGAGATCAGTTCTGTCTATAAATATACAGTTTATGTTAGTCCTTCTATGTACAACAAAAGACAAATTACCCCAGCAAAAAGTCATGATACTTATATATCAGTACAGATTTGAACTACAGACCCACTTCTTTAACGAAGCTTACAGTATGAAAAAATAAGGATACCTCTTACCTACTGTAATATTTTCATCTTTTAGTTTCTTGTGGAGTAGACAGTGATACAAGCATTGCTTGCTTTGTGTAAAATATATTATTTTAAAATACCAATATACTGTCCTTCAAGTTAGAAAAATATAATTATGTCCTACAGAAATTTTATTGGATTAAAAAGCATATAAAAATATGGACCATCATTTCAGACCATATATGAAATAAGAAATAAAGCAGAAGAAAATGTATAATTATTTTAAAATATATCTTCTGGCTCAGTGAGCCACTTCTGATTTTTCATAAAAAGAGAACAAAGGTTATTTAGAAATTTTATGGCCAGGGACAAGTTTTAGCTACTGAGTAATAATACTACATTGTTGTTGTGGCTGAAGAAGAGCCAATGGAACATGTTTACACCCATTCAGTCTAAAGGATGAAGAGTACTGTGGTCACAGCAGAAACAGCTGAACAATACCAAAAGGGGATTGTAGTTTAACAAAGGCCAAAGCGCCTTTCTTACAGTTTTTATTTACTTTGCATGTAAAAAGCCCCCAGTCTGTACGGTGCAGCAGTGCCCCAGCCAAGTGCCCTGTCAGGCTGCCCCGGGTGCTGCCCTGAAGGAGCCCAGTGGCTGCACGTGCCTCATCCCAAGAGCAGCCAAGCAGAAGCAGCTACAGAACTCTAGGACCTCACAAACTGTTTTGGTTATTTTTCCATTGGTAGGACAACTAAAGATTCAACCGATGAGGTTAATACAGGAAACCAACAAGCTAAATATTTTTATATTTTGAATTGTTAAAAGTGTATGTCTTTTAATCCAAATTAACCTGTTTCTAAGACCAGAAATCTAGCCAGTCATGTCAACTGTAACCAAAGCTGTGCTGGTTATGAATCTTTCATGTCTGGAAAGCAGATTTCCATGCTCAGCTTTCTTTCTTTTGGTCAGTTTCTCAGTGATGTGTCCTATGTGGAGCTGTTTCTCCTACAGTAGAAGTACTTCTGCAACTCACATTGCTCACTGCTCTTGCAATGTGAAAAGTCCTGGTGTGGAATCTGCCTCAATAGCACAGCAGAACAAATGCCACTAGGGAAATTATTGCTGTGCTTCCCAGGAATGCAGGAAAAGAACATTCATGTAGAATATGCTGTAAAGATTTAAGAGGTTTCATTTTGTAAGGATATTTGTTCAGTGGGAAGGATTCGCACTATCATGTTTGATAATGCGGAAGATCGGAGAAACAACAAATTATCAGCAAAGTAACTTCTTGGTTTTCTGTTAAGTTCTGTAAGAAAAAGCAGCTCAAGCTAGAATTTATCCATTCCAGCACTGCGTAGCTGGCAGGAACCTAACTACTGCTTGCTGACTCAGAGGAAAGCCATCCCTGGACTTACACTGCCCAATGCTCCACAGCTGTTTACCTTGTATTATTTGGGGAAAAGATTTTTTAACATTGCTTTTCCTTGTCAAGAGAAACAGGAAAGGTGAAGCCACACATTTAATACAAAAATCAAATGCTCATCTAATACACCATACTAACTCCCTTGAAATTAAGGAAGCTGTACCAATTTATAGCAGCACAAGAACAGGCTCAGCCTATTTGACATGTTTTTGCCTGCCCAGAAACTACCACGCTATTGTGCCCTCTTAGTACCACAGTCCCTTCATAGCTCTGATTCTTTATCTATCTCATCTAGGTAATATTCATCATCAGTGGTGGTATCACTGTCTGAGTCCGAGTAGGCAGCTGGGTCCTCCCCGTAGGTATCAGTCAGCTCTCGGGGGGATGAGGCAGCTGATGACATTTTGCTCCCAGCAGAACTTGAGCTCAGAAGCTCAGCCCTGTTCATTGAAGAGCTCTCTGTATCTCTGAAAGCACCAGGGTTATTCAGTAGACATGGTCTCCATAATCGCCCTTCTGTGAGTGACCTCTTGATATTTTCCAGGAAAGCCAGTTGTTGCTCTTTGCCAAATATACCAAATTCCACAGAGGGATACATTAAATTTCTAGTGCTGTAACATTTCTCATCGTCTGACGCCCAGTTTTCATTCTCATCACAGGACAACAGCTCTGAGTAAGATTTAAATCTCTTCCCATGTATGCCATCTTTGGGTAGAATATTGCTTCCTGAGGCAGAGGTCTCAAGGGAATCTCGAGCACAAATGCCCTCAGAGAGGTGACGCTCACGCTGACATTTCACATGGCTCTTGCGCAACTGATAGCTATTGAGGTTAGCGTTTTCTAAGGCAGCAGGCTGAGAGGTATTTTGACGCTGACCAAGCACTGTCTGGGAAGTCAGGTTTTGCTCTGGACATGTGTCTGCCTGCAAGCAGCTATTTACATAGGTGTTGGAGTTTTTGTCAGTTAAAAGTAGCGAGGGAGGAGCACAGGTATGACTGCTAGCTCTTCCTTTCTCTTCATCCAGTGGGTATGAGGTAGTAGCACTGGGAGCAATGGGCCGGCTTTTGCTTTCTAACCCGAGATCAAGTGTTTGGGAATTCTTATTTCTTGTGGTTACTGCTTTATCTGGAAATAGGGTTGTGAGTCTTGGCCTATTTTCCACTTTCACTGCAGTTTTTTGAGGACTGATGGCTTCCTTGTGGGTATATGAACTTGTAAAAGGCCTCCTTTTGCTGTTAACAAGCAAAGAAGGATCATTCTGATTTTCAGTCTTCTTATTATCAGTTGTTCTTGGTCTTGGAGTATTCTTGTCAGAGTTCAGACCGTGATTCTGATTTTCATTGTCCAACTCCAGGAATGGCTGGTGGGAATCCGTTGAAATCAATGAGTCAAGGGACATGTTGACCTCTAAAGAAGTAGCACTTCCATCATTCTGTGAAAAAATGTTACTTATGTGTGGTTTGGGGGGTAAATTTTTACTTGAAAATTTGCGACTTGTTTTGTAAACAGCTGCCAATTTATTTTTAATTGAAGGTCTGTTTTTCCTTTTTTCTATATCTTTGACTTTGTCTCTTGTGCAGTCGGAGAGAAGCTTGCTCTCCTCTTCTGCACTCTGTGTTATGTTCTGATCTTGTGTAACCCTGGGGACTTTATCTTTAATGTTCAGGTTGCCCTCATTACACCTCTCTGATTCCTGAAAACCACTGTAAACCTTACCCATATGAGAACTCTGTGAGTTTTCCTCTTTTTTAATTTTTGAATTCTTTACTTCATCTGTATCTGTGCTAGCCACTCTGTCTAGCTGAAGAAATGGATCAGCACTGGAAGCTGTGCTTACCTCAGATGTTTTGCTTGGAGACTCTGGAAGCACTTTGCTACAAAAGTTTGAACCATTCTCTTTTTTTCTTGAACTGTCAGCCCTTGACTGCAGCCCACTAAATTTATTATTACAAAGAGGGGTGGTTCGGCGTAGGACATCTGCTCTCTGTTTAACTTGGGCACTATCCCTGTACATATCTTCCACAGGAGTAAGTGGCACATCAGCATGCTCTGTGTTACCACTCCTTCCCAGGGAACTCTTCTCTCTGGAGCGGAGGAATAAACTGTTCAGATTTTTCTTGTTCACTTTTGGGGGCTGAGAGCAAGTTTCAGAGCTTCCTTTCTGTACAATATTTTTATTCGTTGAATTAGAATATAAAGGCTTCTCTAAATGTCTGGCTGGCTTGGGAGGGGTTGATAAAGTGGACATTAGTGGTGTGGCTCTTTGTAAAGTTTCTTTCTTTTCTTTTACATGCATTTCTGCCTTTTGGCTGCTTGAAGCATCAGAAACGGCCTTACCTGACTTAGCCACTATTGCAGTGGATTGTGGGCCACCAAAAGAAATTTCTTTTGTCACCACATCAGAAAGTACATTTTCTGTTAATGGAAGACATGCTGAATTATCTTTCTTGTTAGGTACCACACTCACTGATTTCTCAGAGCTAGGGGATAAATGAGAATTCTCTTCTTCACTATCAATAGCAGTTCTTAAATTCTGAGGTGTGACCAGAACTGAAGATAGTTGGTCAGAAGAATATGAAGACACCTCTTTTTCTGAAGTAGTAGGGGAAAAAACATTTGCTAAACTCACATGACCTTCATTTTTCTTGTTTTGTATTCTTGGTGACTGATCAGTTTCTTTGGGACAAGATAAATCTGCATCCTCTGAATTATCTCTAAAGAGGCTACAAAATGTTTTTGAATGCCTCCGTGGTAGTGTGTAATAAATTGAAACTAGTTCATGATACTTGACATGATCTTCATCAACACAAACTGTAAATGTGCTTGTGGTTTTATATTTCTGCAAAAAATTTCCCCCTTCCTTATAATCTGAAAACACAGCGGATTCTCTTCTACTTAGATGCTTACATCTGTCTCTCAGATCAACTGATGTACTGCTACTTACTGAATCACTACTACTTTTGGTTAAAGGACTGTGGTAATCTTTGTTACTTGTAGTAGCATTTAATGATGCTGATGTTAAAAAGGAACATTTTGGGTCTAAACAAGACACATCTCTTTGATTAGAATAAGAGGTGTCAGCTCTATGCAGAGTTTCAGACCTTAAACAATCGTATGTTGTTCTGCTTTCTCTAGGTAAAGAGATGGGTGTCTCTGACATAATACTACCAGCAATGCTAGCTGATTTTCTAGGCAAAGTGTAATAAATAACAAGGGGATCAGAAGATTTGGAGCTGTTTCTGCCAGGGGACCCAGTAATGCTAGAGCTACTGCTATGTCTTAGTGAGCTGTCTTGCTTGTGAAACCTTCTGATACAAGGTGAAGTAGTCCTCATTTTTTCAGTTCCTTTTTCAAGGCAAAAATAACTTAAACTGTTTTCAGAGGTATTGGGTTCTCCATCAAAGCCATGCATATAAATATTTCCAGAATTTCCATTTCGTGGAGAACTAGTAGTAACTTGTCCATTACAGTCCTTAGTAACTGAAGTGCTTGCATTTTGCAGTGTTTTCTGTGAAATCTCTTTGCTAACACTTGTCCTACTCACTTCAGCTGTTTTCCCCCCTTCTGCTCGAGATTCAGTAACAGTGCTATTTACTGAAGAGCTAGTTAGTGTTCCTAAGCATTTAGCATTGTCTTTATGAGAAAGTGCTTGTGGAGAGTTTTGTGAGAAACTAGATGAGAGCTCAGGAGGGCAGGACAACATGCCTTGACAGTTTGCTAATTTTTCAGTGGATAGAGCAGAAGTAACATTCAGTAGTGCGGACTGTCTCTTTGGAGAAGCTTTGTGAAGGGCTTCTGCATTCCAGGTATCCTGTTTGATGCTCTCTCTTTGTGCTGCATAATGCAGATTATGCTCCCATTCTTTCTGACTTGGAAAAAAAGGTTCCTTCCTGCTCCCATCAGCTGGCAAAATACAGGGAGGCTGACTGAACACACTGTTGGGTGGGCAGTCATTTTCCTTCATTTCTACATTTCTTTTATCAGCATTTGATGTATAAATTTTTGCAGTATCTCCTCTGGCAGTGGCTTGGGCTTGTCTCTTTGATGTCATTGTGTTAAAGACAGATACATCTCTTTGCCACATGGCAGAAGCATTGATGTAGCTTGTATCTGCTTGTTGAGGAACTGATGGTAACAGTGTGTCTTCACCTGGCTGTTTCACACCTTCAGCCTTTTCCAGGTGTGTAAAGTCTGCCTTTGTACTCCTTTGGGTAACAACAACTGAATTCCTGTTCAGTCTTGTAGGTTCTGGTTGGTCCTTTGAATTGGGAAAGACTGACTCATCAGTTCTGATACCAGATGAAGAAACAGAAGAGGTACAACTTAGCCAAGGCTGACAGCCCTCAGTGAATTCTGAAAAATTTCTGTTTGCACTTCTTGTCATCCTTTTGATACTTGTATTTTCTGGAGAGTACATGTGAAAATCATTCTGCAGGCGCTGTGAACCAAATTTGGCATTCTTTGCATGTGCCCACTGCTGGTCATTTAAATTAGCCATAAATGTTTCAAAGCTGGCATCAGGGGAAATAAACACATCATCACTGTAACACTGAGGAATATCAGCCCAAGAAGGATAGCTGTCTTTTCTTCCATAAGAACTTTTTTGGTTTGCATACAACCTCCTATGAGGAGAGGTGTCTCCATAGTAGGATCTAGAGAGATTATTTTCTGATTTATATAAAGGATAGTTTTCCCAGTTATCAAAGGGCAATGGAGAAGTAGCTTTGTCAGGGCAACTAACTCTACTGAAGCAATTACTGCTTGAAATAGATCTTCTGTAGTGGTGTTTTGAGTGGTAACTTGGGTATTTCTTAGTTTCTTGTAAAGAGCTGGGATATCTACCACGGTCTGTAGCATGAAACTCCATAAGTGATTGAGTTCTAAACATTGTTTCTGGAGTTTGTTCTGAAGAGTCTGGTGTGTTGTTCCATACAATGGAAGACAGAGGAATTCTCTTTGGGTTCTGTCGACCAAACCTTGGTACAAAACCATTCTTGCTCTCTCTTGCCAATGGATGCTGTAAACTAGATGCTGAGAGCTGATCAGAAGATACTGATGATGGACATCTCCGAAGGGAGCACACAGAGTAACTTCTGCCAGCTGTATCCCTGTTCATACAAGCCTTGTGCCTAAATCCACTGTTGTGTGTTATGGAGGGGGGATATAAGCTCCCTTCCGAAGAGCGCCCAAAAGAAACCGCAGAGAGCCTCCTGCGGTGCAGACGAGGATTTCCGTCGACTGCATCACCATAACTGCAATCTTCCTGAAAGGCTGTTTGGTGCCAGTTTATATATGCACTGTGTAACTTCCTTGGTCTGATGAAAATCTTGTGTTCATCTTTGGCCCTTAGTGTTCTCATTCCATCTGGGAAGAATGTGCTAGGCATGTCACTCCAGTCATTTCTCTGTTGCCCCCTACTAACAGTCTGCCTCTTTGAAGTAGGGAATGCGCTACTACTTTGGACATTTGATGCACTGCTTGTAGAAACGATCCTGTCCAAAGGGTCTTGGGTTTGTTCCTGGGCCAGCTGGTCATCCAGATCACTTAGAACTGCACAGGGAAAAAAAAAAGATACTTGGTTTTGTTTTCTTTAATAATCTTCTGACTGCTTATGTTAAAATGTTTCATGTACTACATTAATAATCAGAACTGGCTTTAAAAGGAGTCAGCTTCTCAGCATTCAAAACCCTTCCCAAACCACACATTCTTCCTCCATAGGACTTTTCAGTAGTCACCCATTATGACTACAAGAAAAAAAATGCTCTCCTCCATGACTGCTCTTTATGTAAATGTTAATCTTTATGCCATTTAAAAGAAAAACAAAACAATTTGTAGTCTGAGCCCTCACTCACTGTATGTGAGTGTGTGTGTGCGTAAACCTTCCAAATATAATCTCTAAGCAAAAAAATCCCTGAAAATACTTCACTAGGCAAACACAGACCTTTCTCTGTGTTCGCCAAACACAGTTATGACATAACTATAAGAAAACAGGATCCTGCAAACCATCAACCAAGCATATTCAATAGTTTGGCATGTCCACTGTTTATTTCATTAGTAAAATAAGTTCTCTTCTGGATTGTATGAGCACTGAAAATGGCATTTTCTGGATAAGAAAGGGTAATTAAATAGTTAGGAAGCTGTGATTCAATCTAGCAAGAAATATGTATTTATATAAATATATATAGGCAGCCTCATGAACCGGAATTAAACACTATGAAGCTCAATTAACCAAGATATTCAGTCAGAAGACTGATAGCAATGTATTAAAACTATTTTTATTGTCAAAAGCAATTATGCCTTTGCTAATTATATTCTGCTATTTTCAAAATACTACAAATAACATACAATGGATATGATTGTTTTGTTACAGAATTTCCTAAACCACTTAAATACATAAGACTGAGTGATCAGTCATTATAGACCTGTGCTAACACTACCAAAGCATAAGAAAGCGTGGATAAATATGTATAGTTGGAAGTAAATATGATCCAAAGGTACTAAAATTCTCCATTTTTCCTAAGTTTTTCTTCAGCACACAAAATAGAAGACTCCTGAGAAACCCAGCTTAGAACAAGAAAAAGAGGAGTTGTTTCTGAATCTTCCATTGGGAGGACATGAGCCAAGCTGAAAAAGAACTTGCAGCTCTTGACTGGGGGTATAAAAAGGCTCCCAGAAAACTCACTGAATGCCATAATGCCTCTTGCTTCTGCAGTTTGTAGCTTTACAGTTTATAAAACCAGGCCAAATAATTCATCACAATCAAAATTATGGATGCAGGAAAGATGCAATTCTCATGTAACCATATGTCTGCATCTGAGGGGGTACAGTATGGGCTCCTGGCAGAAACAGCAGAGACAACTGTGCACAGTTACGTGGGATTCTTCTGAACTGTACCAGTATGAGATTAAATGCACTCTAAGAGTGATCACTGACATCTCCTGAAATCAGTGCTGCAGTAGACATTCTGCTGTCAGACAAAGACAACAAAAAGTAGCCACTCTGCTAGAAATGAGCCATTTTTTACAGCCTGTGCTTTTGCAGAAAATTCTCTTAAACCACAGTAATTTCTGGTAACAATACTATCAAGCAATACTGAAATAAGGACACACACTTACCACTGAAAATCTCCTTCTCTAGCTGTTCATTCCATTCCAGTGTACTTTTCTCCATTGTTTCATTTTGGTTTGTATCCAAAGAATGACCACTTGTTTCAGCTGGCATTGGGGAATTACACATTTCAGCCTGTTAAAAATTGTAAGGTAACCTGGTTTTAGTTCTACATGTGGGTTCAAATCACATTTCACATATCGCATCACAAGCTGTGTCACAAATTCCAGAGGTGAGCAAACTCTGTCAGTCCATTAAATAAAGTATTATTAAAATACACAACTGAGGGTTGTAAAATTGCATACAGTTTATAGACTTCTACACATATAATAAGGAGAATTACTCATCTTGTCCTCATCCTGTAGCATGTTTTGCATAAGGGAATAGTTTACTTATTTTATCCTAATGCATCCTTATTGCATTATATCTCTCAATTTAGTTTTCCACAATTACTTCTTCCTTGACCACTGTATTTTAAAATTCACCCACTGACCTCCCAACAGAGATTTAATAATTTAACACTACTGTCATTTTCTTATAGGAAGACAGCATTTAGTGGTAAAAGTGGGGAAAATGTCATCCTATTCCCCATCTGTGTTTGGATGACATGTTAAACTGAGAGGTTCTATCCCACCCATTTTTCTCTAAGCTCACAGTCTCAGATGGTGGAAGTGCAGACAACTGTTTAACTGCTGAATTATTTCAGCTGAAACTCTTCCTCCTTTTTTCAAAAAAGCCCACCCTACTACTTCTTTTGTTCATCATATTCATAATATTTTACTCACCTATCTATATCTTTATATAATATGTTTCTATAACAGATAGGATTCTGTGATAAGATCTTTGCTCAGTCATATATTAATATAGATTATCCCTTTGTTTTTGAAATATGAGAGAAGGGAGGTGGCCAGTTTACATCCTCTGTGGCTTTGATTATACACTGTATACCTTGGTTATACCACCCAGTTGAAGATGAGGAAAAACATGTTAGTAATACAGGGTAATAAAATAATTAAGATAGAAAATATAATCCTTGGAAGAAAATCTGATATTTCAACAGCATGCACTTAAATTACATCAGAAATAAATCTGTTTTATCCTTAAAATGAGCTTGTGTTATAGAATGGAACATCCATCCATCCATCCATCCATCCATCCATCCATCCATCCATCCATCCAAAAAAACCCCAACAAATTCCTACTTCAAAATTTACATTTACATGGTAACTCTGTGCATGGAAATGTTGCACAAGAGGTTCTAGATTACTGCCTGCCCAGGCCAGCTACTCTTTTTCATTCTTGTACAAATGAAATGAAACAAAGTAAATATACTAGATTATTGTTTAGTGTGAGTTTTGATCTATTTACAGGTTGGTTACAGTTGCCAAGATATGTGAAGGTCCTGACCTAGGAAAATATCCATGCAATTATTCTGTCATTATGAGAGAACTGAAATCCAGCAGAGCTAGATGTCCTAGCTAGGAAAGCTTTGGATTTTAACAGACAAGCTCAGTCTACTGCATGGAACAAGTTCACAACGCAAACATTTTACTCAACATTTAAAGCAAGAAGTGCAAGAATACTATTTAAACATATGTTAAAGCAACACCCTACACCAAGGGGACTGCTTTTTGAAAAATTGCACAAACATTGCAGACAAGAAATGGATAAGCTACTTACCGTTGCCATTTCTTCCACTTTTGAGGGTGGGCTAGCAGAACTGTCATATCTGTAGGCAGAGGGATTTAAATGTTGGTTTTGAAAACAAACTTGCTGTAATTTCATCAGGTAGCAAATATCCAGCAGCTTCTCATTTTAACAACTATTGAGAAGCATCTGAAAAAAAACTTGCTCTATGAAGAATTCATCCTTACCTCCCCCCTGCCAATATCCTACAAAAATAAAGTGCTCAGAAAATGTACCATTCAGTTTGGCCTTGTCAGCTTGCAAACTTCATAACTGCACAGCCAAAAATGAACTCAACCCACTGACATCTCAGTGTCTGCAACACAGCTGTTTCAATCCAGCATGATGGTACGATGGTATTCATTCTTTTTCCAAACAACAATAATTTAGTAGGTACTAGTCATAGCCTAAGTTATATACTTGTTAAGTTCTGACTGGTTTGCATCTGCAGTTCTATTGTTTTTCTCTTTCGTTTTACCCTACTCAGACATAGAGCTGTGCTCTGTCCCTGCAAAGGAGGAGAGACAGACAGCAGATTGGTTTGGGTCTGAACTTTGGAACCTTCAGCTATTCACCCAAAACAGCCTTTATTTACCAATTTTTAAGACATGGTAGAAGGCTCATCTGCTTTCCTAAGCTATTTAAGGCTGCAAGGGCTTGGCAGAGTACTGGCTCGAGCGTCCATGAGTAATGCAGTGGTTAGAACAAGCCGAGAAGCCCCGAACAAAAAAAGTACTCTGTTTGATGGGGTGACTTGCAGACAAATACAAAATAAATGAAAGAAACAAGAACAGGACTAGACGTCACCGAGTCTATTCAAGTCTGCAGATCCTTGTTTTACAACTAAGCAAACCCAGTCCCTTCAAAAGCCCTGAAGGAAATGTTGTTCAGCCTGTGCTGATTGCCAATTCTTCCTCGTCTCAGAAACTGTTTTTTTCCCAGGAAGTTAATTCTTGGGAGAAAATGAAGTAGGGAAAGATGGTTCTGCTCAGTCCTGTTTGTCTCAAAGTCTTTTTGAATGACCTTGTTCTTAGGCTCTTAAAGCCTCCCTGTGCTCAGGTAGACTACTTTATTGTGCTTCAACAGCAAGTATAAACCGGCTTGTTGGCAAGTTCTTTGTGGCCCAGCCTTTCCTCCTGAAGTGCTTTGTCATTTGTTTGCAATGTGCTTGCAGGCAGGGAAGAACAGTTGAAAGGTGCAATTTGTTTTTGCTTCTGTAATTGTGAACTGTAAAACCAGGATTCCTCTCTGACATGGGGTCCAACTGAAACCAAACAAGCCTGTTGACTTCAGCGGGCTTAGGATTCGGCTAGACAGTCTGAATCTAAAATTCCTAGTTTTTCCTTGTACTCTGAATAAAAACAGCCATTAAATCAGGGGGTTACCTCCCCCTTTGAATGAAGTTGACAGAACCAGAACTTAGAAATGTATGTAGCTTTTCCTTTAAACTTAAATAAAGTTGTGTTTTAATGCTTCTAAAACAAATTAAGAACGAAACTTACATTTCAGAGCTTTTACAATGATTTCCTGAAAATTAAGTTCAGTAAAATCCTGTGGCTTAGCAAGTTATCATAGTTTTACTTATATGCATAACGAAAATGCAAAAGCTTTGTTAGAAGCTTTCTTCTTCAGCTTTACTGTGCAAAGCCACTCTTTGGCAAAGCCCAAGAGCACAAAGCTCTCCCCACTTGATGTTGTATTAATTGCTCCTTGCAATGAACCTACGTGAAGTAGTCATATTAGTTACAAATGTCTTCTGATAGTCTAGGCAAAATTTAAATTTTCATTTGCACCTCTGGCACTATTCTAAATTCATCTGTGTCTTTATTGCCACTGTTCTCTAGAAATAACTGCTCATTGCATCCTGCTTTATTTTTCTCCCTGCTAACTTACACTGATGAGGTTATTTTAATATTTTCTTTATGCCAATCTCTCTATTTCCCAAACTGCCTTATTAGTTTCTATGAACTGTTTTAATTTTTCCAGCATTTCAAAAGTAAAGTTTTTCTTACTTTCAGAGAAATATTGCCTAATTTTAGGAAAGAGTAATTCAGTTTCTTTTTTGGTTAATGACACTGAGCAATGTTTGTATTATTTTACACACAATGCATATACACATATTTGTAAATATTGTCTATTATTCATAAACAGGAAAGAAGCAAAAATTATGTTCAAGTTCAGAAATATTTGCTATCTGGAAATTACTCCTCAGTATGGAAAATGAGAAATTATATTTTCTACTTTTCCACTTACATACATATGTATCTTTTTATGACAATCAAATGGAAGATTAAAAGTAAAAGATGACTATCACTACTGGTAACAATAATGAAAATCCATGAATTAAAATCTTCTGTGAATTAGTATTTCCACAGAGGAAAGGCACCTGTCTTCTCCAGGCTACCACCAAGCTGTCTAATGTCAGTATAATCCACTTTCTTCAATACCATTCTTATTGGTACTACGTAAAAAGCCAACTAAAAACCAAACGCATAACTCACATATGCTGAAAACACAATTAAACAGCATTTTCATCCAGGATGAATCACACTTACATACATAGAAAATAGTAAGGATGAATTCAAGAACGCTGACACCTTTGAACCAAAAGTGATCAAACTGCCTTCAGAGTACAGTTACAAACCTTTTATTAGCATCTTCTGTATGTCCATGTGAGCGCACTCCTTCCTGCAGTATCCATAATTTATTCTCACAGTAGAACACCACCGCAGCTGCCGAAACTGTCTCTCCAGAACTGAAAGGACCCTCTAACCAGCCATTAATGTTTAGCCATTGAAAAGCTTCTGCCAGTTAGGATTACTTAAGGATTTACAGAGCTGCGTCCTATAGTGTTTCACTAGCGCTCCAAAATAACTCTACCTGGTGAGAGGCAGACTGTTTCAGTGCTTTGCCTATGCATAAAGCAAACCACATGCCACGGCAACACCTAGAAGAGGGTGGGGGAAGTTTTCAACAGAGAGGCGTGACTAGAAAATGTAGCAATCAGCTCAGTTACACGTCAGGATTGACTTGTTTATTTTTCAAGTTATGCTCGGTCAGAAATCAAAGGCATCTGAGCCTGAGATACGATAGATTTTCCATGGAAAAGCCAGATAAACACACATGAGAAAAGCTGATCTAATGAGTAGGCACAGTTTGTTTGGTTTTTTTTTTTGCCTTCTTAAATTAAGAAATCATTTCAGTCTTAGATTCTACAGCAAAGCCTCGACCTTCATGTGTGCATTGGCTACCTCGCTGTGCACCAGGGTAAAGCACCCTTGAAATCTGATTCTCAGTTACACAAGTGTCCCTTTATTCTTCAGGGAAGACTGTGGCCCAGCATTTCTGTGTTCCAGGATAAGGGGCATTACCAGGTCACAAGAAAGAAGAAGGAGAAGATGACAGGTATGGAGCAGTGTTAACATTGCATATTCTTTTTCTGTGTTGTGTTGTTATGTAAGAGAATTGTTACTAGTGAAAATCCACAAAGCTAACCTCACAGCCTCTACTTAAACCTCTCCTTAAATCTCCTGCTTTGATACAAACACTTCACAATAGCAAGCTGCTCTGTTACAAAACCTACGTATCTGACTAATCATAATTTCTTTAGAGGCTTGCATTCCCTGTCATTGTTTATTACATCTGTTCCTTGTCTTGCCATCATGCCAGCAGGGAGCCCCAGGCACAGACCAGAATACTAGTCTGAGACTCACTGAGTGAAAATCGGCTTTTTGTACCAAAGATCTTGCACCTTTATACTTAGTTTTCACAGCACTGCACAATGCAGCTCTACCTGTGATTGCCAGTCCCAAGCATTACCCTGAGATGCACACAAGAATAGTAAGACTTCATTCACCTGTTGCTGACATATGGCCACACAGGAAAAAAGTTAAGAGAGATCAGGCAGCCTCACCAGCCTGACTGTAGCTTCCCCCACCCCTTTTCCTCTGAACAGCAGCTTCATCCCTGGGAATGCAAAGGAGAAGGATGCTCTTCAAACAGCAGCTCGAGAGCTGTGTATGAGACCAACTTTGGTTCAGATTCAAAAACCAAAGGAAACCAAAGCAAACCCAAGTACAGAATCCAAAGCACCGACAAAGCATGGAAGGCAAAAGGACTAAGAGCCGTCTGGGTTGCCTGGCTGGAGCTAAAGCTGCAGGGCTGCCTCTAAGCTGCCTCTGGGCTAGAAATGGTGGGAACTGATGCATAGAGCTGCCTGGGGCCGGTACTCTCTGCCATGACTTGGGAGAGCTATGCTTTCCTATTGTATCACAGCCATAGGGCACCAGATCCCCATGCACCTTACACTGTGTCCTCTTGAGAGGGAATGAAACAGGATGCAGCTGCTCCTAAATCTACAGTCTTTCATATACTTTAAGTCTTTATGCAAAACCTGAGCAAAATAAGTTTAGCCAAGAGAGTCTACCTACTACTTGTGACTTGACTCTTTCTTCTGACACAATACAGATAATCTCTCATTACAGGACCTAGTAAAATCCCAATCTTCCCAATGATGTAAAAAGCAAGAGACTGAAAAAATAATTTAACAACATTTTCTAAAAATTTTTAACTTTGCTTTAAACCACAGAACAATTAATATACTTTTCTAAAGCTGGAAATAATGTATGCTCTGATTATAGCTCACCGTGGTTGCTTCTGAGTCTGGGTTTTCCTTGATCTTCTAAAAGAGGAAAGCCAAGCAAAAGGTGATCTGAATCCCAGAAAGGAAGCTGAAGTGTTCTTTTGTGCTTGAGGATTTGTGCGGGACGACATGTTTATTTCTTTATGATCTAAAAATGTGATAAAAAGGAGATTTGTTTCGAGTTCTTAATAAAGACAGTATTAAAATATACATAAATGTTATGTCTCCATAAACAATTTTTTTTGCTTACCTTTTATGTCAGGTAAATCCAGTTTTGACATTTTTGGACAGACAATGTGACATACTGGTTTATAATGACTAACTAGATGACAGAAAGATAAACAGGTCTAAAGTTTCAAAATGTATTATTTGTTTTGGGTGATGCATGTGAGATACATGAGGCTGATTTTCACAAAGTAATCAGAACTCAATTTCTTGAAAATCATATCTGTTTTAAAATACAGGCAAATCAAACATTTGAAAATTGAGGCACCCACAATCATTACTCGCTTTCTTTTTATGTTTGTAAGAAATATAAATGTGACAACCCAGAATATACAATGACCTAACTGACTGTAATGTCATAACACCAACTCAAACTAACATGTCCTCTGTATCATAGATTTCCTTACATGGAATTCCTGTGGCCACATGGAGTACTTTTTTTTTCCTGCTACAAATTGCATATCACATCTGTATTTTCAGTGCAAGTTACCGTGAATGATTTCTTTGGAAAGGTTATGACTTGTTTTCTTCAAATGGAACATAAACTCAGTCTGCCTGTAAAAAGCAGCTGGCATTTGGTGGAGGATGAGTATCACTTAGAGAAAAGGGAAAGAAAGGGCACAATCTGCACCACACCACAGTGAACTGGAGGACATAAGGAAACAAGATGTCACTCAGGATAAGGCATTATTTTTTTTTCCATTTAAAGCAACACACGCCTGAAACAATACAATAGCCTGAAAATAGCTTATCCAATGACTGTAGGAAAAAGCAAACCCAGAAATTAGGGCTGTCATTTGTAACGATAGTAAGGTGCAGCATTTTGGACATTTTCCAAAATTAAGTGCACAATTCATGTAATGTGATTTAAATCTCATGTGTATACGTGGCTTTCCCTCCAGTGACAATCTCTGTGTCCTTCAAAATGCCTCGTTCTTTACCCTTTCAGAGCCTGATCTCTTGGTGGCATTGACTTGACAATGCAGGTGACATCAAGAGAGTCCTAATAGCACTGCCATAGCCAGGATGTCTACAGATATAGACACAGCAAGGCTTGCAGATAGAAGTAGGATCTTTTATTTAGCCAACTTATACAGTTGGAAATATCAGACAAGCCTCTGAGGCATACAAGCCCTCCTTCAGATCTGAACTAGAAACAGGTGCTTTCAAAGTTAAATGCCAGAGAACAATTACACAGAGTTTAGTCAATTAGACCATCTCTGAAAGAGAAAAATAGTAGGTAGCTGAGGACTAGAGGGGATGTTGGGGATAAAAGGTCAGGAAAGACTGAGATCTGTTCTGTGCAGTTCTGTAGTATGAGGAAAATGTTTAAGGTTTCACTTTTCTTTTTGAAATACATGACTCTGCTTCCAGTTGCTGTGAAGTACAAATAGGAGGAGGTCAATGAAAAACATGAAGAAGTGTGAATGGAATAAAAGCATATATTATGCATGAGAACTATCTGGATGGAAGATGAAAGACAGTAAGAGTACCATGCTTTTTATAGAGACACCATGTTTCTTGGGCATGTTGATTTTGGATGGGCATCAGAACCTATGAAATAAGATCTCAAAAAATTGCTTCCTGGTCAGGCCAACTTTTCAGGCTTTGACACTCACCCTAGCATGCCTTTAGCCTAGTGTTACCAGGAAAAGTTTTCCACTGGTGTGGTCAAACTTTTCTCACCCAAACTCATCTACTTATTCCACATGTCATTTAGGTGCTTTTAGTTTTTTAAGAAAACTAGGCAAAACCAAATTTTTTTGTGCTGGTTTTGGCTGATATAGTTAATTTTTTCCATAGCTGTTTGCATGGGCTGTGTTCTGGATTTGTGCTGGAAGCAGTGTCAGTAACACAGGGATGTTTCAGTCACTGCTGAGCAGTGACTGAACACAGAGTTAGTAGTGTCAGTAACACAGAGTTAAGGCCTTTCCTGCCTCTCACCCCACCCTACAAGCAAGTAGGCTCAGTGTGCACAAGGAGCTGGGAGGGGACACAGCTGGGACAGCTGACCCCAGCTGAGCCAAGGGACATTCCAGACCACACAGCACCATGCTCAGCATAGAAAGCTGGGGGGGAAAGAAGGAAGGGAGGATGTTCAGAGTGACAGTGTTTGTGTTCCCAAGCAACCATTGTGCGTGATGGAGCTCCGCTTTCCTGGGGACAGCTGAACACTTGCCAGCCTGCAGAAAGTGGTGACGTAATTTTTTTATTTGCTTCCTCATGTGCAAGGTTTATCCTTTATCTATGAGACTGTCTCAACTCATGAGTTCTCTCACTTTCAGCCTCCTGCCCATCCTGATGGGGATCAGGTGAATGAGCCACTGGGTGGTGCTTAGTTCATGGCTGGAGTTAAACTAAAGAGTCCTTTAGGATACCCAGTGTTAGGCTGGAAGTGTTTGAGATAACACCAGGTCTCAGTGGAATGTGCTAGACTGAATGTCACTTTCTTACTGTTTAGCTATTAAATGACAGGCTCCAGTGCTTGCCATGGGGCTTTCTTGCCAGGCTGTAAATTAGAGCCTAGTGCTTCTTGGCAGAATGGTTATGTGCCATGGTTATGGTGTACCTCTGAAGGAATTTTGTGACCAAGAATAATTCTTTGAGGTATACACCTCAAAGAATCTGTGGCTGTGCATGTGGTCATGCTGGAGAACCTCAAAGTGTGTGGCCATGGATAAGCCCACAACAGAGCAAGTACTCCCCTGCAGGGACTGCAGCCATGGGTAAAGCCACGTTGGAGTAGGTGCATTTCTGAAGGCATTGTGAAGGCATCCTCCATGGAGGAGGCCATGCTGGAAAAGGCACATCTCAGATGGACTGGGGCTGTGGATAAGTCCATACCACAGCAGCTGTATCCCTGGAGAGACTATGGCTCTACTTGGAGCAGGTATACCCCTGAGACACTGCAGTATATGTGTAAGTCTAAGCTGGAGCAGAGGCAAGGTGAAGGCAATGGGGTGGTTAATGGTGATATTCTGAAGAGTGTGGGATCTGAGTGATGTAAATGGCATGGAATAAGGAGTAAAGAATGTTCTGGGTTTGGCTGTGATAATTATTTCCATAGTAGCTAATATGGGGCTATGTTCTGGATTTGTGCTGAGAACAGTGTTAATAATTCAGGGATGTTTTCCTACTGCTGAGCAGGGCTTACACAGAGCCAAGGCTTTTCTGCTTCTCAGCCCATCCCATCAACGAGTGGATTGGGGGTGTACAAGGAGGCAGGAGGGACACAGCTGGGGCCAGCATACCTGATGGATATCCCATAACATATGGCATCATTCTCACCATATAAAATCTAGGGGAAGAAGAAGGAAGGGGGGACACACACAGTGACAGCATTTGTCTCCTCAAGTCACCGTCACATGTGATGGAGCCCTGGAGATGCTGAACACCTGCCTGACTGTGGGGAGTGGTGAATGCCTTCCTTTGCTTTGCTTGTGTGCGTGGCTTTTGCTTTATCTATCAACTGTTGTTGCCTCAATTCACTTTTAGCCCTCCAATTCTCACCCCCTCTCATGGTGGGGGAGTGAGTGAGTGGCTGTGTAGTGCTTTGCTGCCAGCTGGGGTTAAACCACAACCTTTTTGTACAATGCAGACATCACAGTTTTGATTGGGAAACTACCACTGTATTTACTGTAATTATAGCAATTTCATTTTGATTAATAAAAACTTTTTTCACAGTGAGAACAATTAATCACTGGAACAGCCTCCTCAGGGACATAGTAGAGTCCCCATCACTAGAGGTCTACAAGATGTGACTGCAAACAGTGCCAAATAATCTCATCCAGGTTCCCCTTCCTATGTGAAACTGGACCTGAAGATCTTCTGATGTCCTTCCAACCTGGACCATACTATGATTCTAACTATGGCATCAAAATATCAGGGATTTTCTGTTGTGAATCCCAGCTCTGCTTTTAACAGAACCTGCTCAAAGAAACATACCCATTTTGAAAATACATCTTTAGTAAAACTATGATATGAGAAGAAGGTCAGTGCAATTTCAGAAACTCCTTAACTATTACACTCTGACATGCCATAAGACATTGGTTTGGTGACCATTATTATATAGATAAGGAAATGGACAAATGCAACTCACTGATGTTTTTGCTCTTCCTTAGCTGATGCTCTAATGGTGGTTTTAACATTCTATTGACATCAATGTAATTCTGAAATTTTCTTCTTTTTATTTCTTCAAACCATTCTCCAGTCACTCCCTGCAGCCCTTTTTCAGACTTCCTTCTCTTCAGAAGTTTACTAAAAAGAAAAAAACACAAATTAAGCCATTTTAGATATTACAGGGCCATCGTTAGGAACTCTCCCTGTTTTTCATTAAAGTATTTACAGTATATCTCTACATATAATGACTTTTACAAAGGCAATGAGACATGATACATTCACAGTAATCACATTTTAGTGACAGCAACATTCTACTGTTTAGTAGAGAGAGAGAATGAGATTATGGGACCAGGTTGAGTGGATGACTCATATGCTTGCATTATTCTCTTTCTTGAGGGAGTGCATCTTTTTTCCTTGCAAGAATAAGGCAATTCATATGCATTCTAAAACTAATTGAAAGTAAGATTAAGTTGATCCAAAATCAACTTAGAATAAATAACACTCTAAATAAAGGAAATTTTGAGATATTTATTCAGTCATTTAAGTAGAAGTAATAAGAAGATTACTTTTATTTTCTAGGGGTAGATCACTGATGCCCTGACAATGAGGTGTCCACTACACATTTTCAATGCAAAGTAGAGCAGTAAATTGAGAATTCAGTTAATAGATATTCATGAAACATGTTCAACAAGTTTATCACATCTTCCTCTTTCCTTGATGCATAGTGATTCTGCCTGTGTTCAATATGGATGGAGGCAACTAATAATGAATATGAATGTTCTGCCACACTGAGGTGCGCCTGAGCAAGCTACACACTGCTGCAACTGTGGCTGCAACTGAAGAAGATACTTAGTAGCAAGTTCAGATTTTAGACCTAGAGGTCATAGGAAGGAATTGTTTAGCTGGACAGAAAAGAACATGGTACAGTTGCAAAGGATTGGAAAGGGACATGCAAAGTTACTTTTGTTTTCAAATTACATTACACTAGTGTCGAAAGTATAGATGCAAATACAGCAAATCCACACCCCCAACTGATGCTGATGGCAACAAAACAAGACTTCGTGCACAGCCTGGAGAGGTAATACCAATGTTTGAGCAAGGCTTTAATGTAAATCTGCCTCCTTAATCAGTGGTAAAAATCTGTGTCCAGGAATACAGATGCTCTCAGAGAACATAAGTTGCTTCAGTTATCAATTTAAATAAAAACTCATCTGAGACCATACTACTTCACAAAACAAACTTAAAATTAAACAGCTAGTCTGGAAATGGATATATTTTGATCTGGAATTTATGGAGTTCATTGTCCATACTAGTCCCTACTGTGCATCTGGTGGCATCTGATGGACAGGAAGGCTGGAGGGAGACATTTTTGGGATATGAGTATTTCCCTTGAAGAAGATTACACAGCCACATGCACAAGTACTAGCCATTCCAAATAAACTTATTACAAAGGCAAAAATGTTAATCATCGCAGATGTTACCGCACCATGGGAGTGACTAAACACCGTAAATGCATTGTGCAGCCGGGAACGCAGCCTAGCACTGATGTGAAACAGGAGGGGATGAACAATGTGCTCTCAGGAGCCAACTCCATGACCTCACTCCTGTGGCGCTACCCAAGGGGACCCAAGATACTGGGAGGAGTAAAAGCACGGAGAGGAAGGCACGAGCTGCTTGGGGAGTAGCTGCAGCCACAGCGGCTGCCCGGGAAACAACCCCAGGGCAGCTCTGCTGCAGTCCCGAAGGAGGAGAACATCTGTCGCGATCCATCCCCGCGCGCTTTCAGGACGCACGGGGCCGAAGGGCTTTTCCAGAGGGCAGAGGCTCCGGGATCGCCGCTCCCGGGCAGCGGCGGGCGGGGCCGGGGCGCCCCCCGGCGGCGGCACCGCCCAGCGCCCGCGGCCGGGAAGCGACGGGACGGACCGGGAAACAGCTGCGGGCCGCACATCTACGCATTCCAGAGCAAAGGGGAATACAAAAACCCCACAATCATTCCATAATCGACCATAGCCAGGCACTGCACGAACGCGCCTTGCACTGAGGAACGGCGTTAAAGTCTTGCACAAACACTGACTGCACTGTAAAGTCTGTACTGGTGCATGCTTGGCATTATGTGTAGTCATTATCTGTGAATATGCTGCTTTTGAATTGTGCTGCCATGCCCAGCTAATCAAATAAATCCTTTAAACTGCCTGTGCATATTTATATTTATATGCAGGCCCATATATGGAACCCTGTATTTGTAGTTATTTGAGTAACGAATAACAGTTAATATATAGGATACATGATATGTAGTTGCAGTATCGCACGAGGGTTAAGTATTTCTCCTGTGCGATGACTCCCAGCCAAACCACAGCATTTCCCTACATACCTGCTCTGTCAAGTTTACGTGCCCCTCACGACACTAATGAACACCAGCCGTGAGCCAGAAGGAAAGCCCATCTCGAGAAACAATTACAGCAGGAGATGGTATCTGCAGTCAGTATTGCAATGAGCCTGCCTCTGAGGCAGCACTATTGTTACTTGGATTGCACATTAGGTGTTGAGACACTGCACCTTAGGAGTGTCAAAACACCTACTGCCCTCTAAACCAAATGCACCAATCCTGCTTCCCAGTCTGCTCCATCCATCCTTACTCCTCATTTGCACACAGCTATTTTGTACACTTGGAGCCACTACCTTTTGAGAGGAGACAACGTGATTGCGACTGGGAAAAGTATCTATAAACTATTGTGGGATTGAAGGGAAATCCATTCCCAGGATTATTTACAGGAGACTGCTCCACAAACCAGTGCAGGCAGCAACCCTAAATGACCTGCCAGGATCCTGCTTCCCAGTCTGCTCCATCCATCCTTACTCCTCATTTGCCTACAGCTGTCTTGTACACTTGGAGCCACTACCTTTTGAGAGGAGACAACGTGATTGTGACTGGGAAAAGTATCTATAAACTATTGTGGGATTGAAGGGAAATCCATTCTCAGGCTTACTTACAGGAGTCTGCTCCACAAACCCTAAATGTGGAGTGCAGGCAGCAACCCTAAATAACCTGCCAGACTCATTATCTTTTCCCATCTATTATTCCACACAGCGTCTAAACCAATGAATCACTCAGGAGCAACTTCTTTGCACTGTTTTTAAAAACATCTCTTCCTTATTGGCACAAGGATGTCCCAGTATTTCTTACAGACATCTCCAGGGAAAAGTTACCCTAAATGTTTGTATGCTCTAGACTTTCATGTGGGTTATCATAAATACTGTCAATAGATGTGTAGCCTCCCCTGCCACTTCCTGTTAGGATAATAAGGAGCTTTAATTGCTACTGTAAGAGGAAAGGCATTTTCCTTACCATCTTCACTCTGAATGTAAAGAGGAACACGTGTTCAAGGTTGTAGAAACTGGGTTGCCAAATAGGACATTTGGAGACAGCACTTGTTTGCAGAGGACAGAGGATTGATTCAATCCCACTTTTGCTAAAGCAGAAATTATTATTCCTATTGAATTTAGCAGAGCAGGATTTGGCCCTAAAGGACTCTTACCACACACCTCATAAATGAACAGATAAGCAGCAACTACAAAGAATGAGAAATTGCACAGGTGAAGAATAAACAGATCAAATTCACTCATTGGATCAAAGCTCTCAGTGTCTGAAAATGCAAGACTGAAAGGATTACAGAAAAAAAATACCACACACCTCATAAATGAACAGATAAGCAGCAACTACAAAGAATGAGGAATTGCACCAGGTGAAGAATAAACAGACCAAATTCACTCATTAGATCAAAGCTCTCAATGTCTGAAAATACAAGACTGAAAGGACTACAGAAAAAAAAAACGTGTTGAAAGCATTAGATAAAAAATACAGCAGGGCAGATAACTTGCAGTAACCTAAACCAAGCTCTTCTCCTTACTCTGTTCATATTCCTTTCTTT
The DNA here is from genome assembly GCF_014805655.1 of Passer montanus. Classification (NCBI taxonomy): domain Eukaryota; kingdom Metazoa; phylum Chordata; class Aves; order Passeriformes; family Passeridae; genus Passer; species Passer montanus. The sequence goes on along the minus strand of NW_024368818.1, from coordinate 6,606,798 downwards.
GTCAGGAAGAAAAGGCTAGAGGTCAATTAAAAATCAATGCCTGAAGAACCTGTTGTTTCTTAATATTTTTTTAACTTCAACTTATCCCCTTCCCACCACTTTGTACATTACGCTGCACTGGCAAACTGTACAACTCCATCACTTCTATGACCAGCTATTTTTCCAGAAAACTCTGTTGTCACAGCCACGAGCTCTAAAACACTGTCCTGGGGCAACTTTATGCTGGATTGTATCCTCACTGTTCGGCCCAGAAATAAGTTCTGCACCTTAAAAACTGGATCTGAGAGAGAAGTCGGGGAGAAGGAAAAGCCGTCTAAAACACTGTCCTGGGGCAACTTTATGCTGGATTGTATCCTCACTGTTTGGCCCAGAAATAAGTTCTGCACCCTAAAAACTGGATCTCAGAGAGAAGTCGGGGAGAAGGAAAAGCCATGGATTTTTTTTGGAGGCTGTATTAAAACACAGAGGTAAGCAATGCTCTCGGAGTTCTCTGCTCTGCAGACAGGGAGTTTTCCCTTGCTGTTTTTGCTGGTTTTTCCTCTTGTTAGCTGAGGTCAGAAGGGTTTTCTTGGATCTGTTCAGCCATTGCTCGGTCCAGGAACACCAAGACTACCATCCAGGGGTCCCCCAAGCTGCACTGAGGCCGGGACACCACACCTGAGCCTGGAGAGACTGAGAGAAAGCCGAGGACACACCCATGAAAAGGACACTGAACTACAAAGGACTCTTTCTGAATGTGCCATCTCTTCAAAACAACAAGAGGTTCCATTGTTTAATGTTTTTCATTTTCTCATGTTTGTGAATACTTTGCTTGGTAAATAAACAGACTCTTCTACTTTTCTCGAAGCAGATTTATCACAAACAGGTGGGGGGAAGAGCTGCTGAATCTTGCCCTTTAGAGAGCATCCCTTTGGAAATTCCCTTCCAAATTTGTCCCAAACCAGGACAAATGCATATGCAAGTATATTTTCTTACTTATAGTTCCTTTTAATTTTACGAAAACAATTTAAAGACATACTTCCAAGTTGTCATCTTATTTAGAAAAAAAAGGGAAAATAAGTATTACTGACCAAGGCAAAGGCTACCACAGCTGAAATAATTTGAAAAAAATTATTATCTGCCATTTCCTAGAAACGTATAATAGCAATAACAACAACATTTTGGTTTCCAAGGTGCCAGAGAAGCTCCTGTGGCAGGTTAATTCTACCAGGAAGAAAAACAATGAGTCAACACACTCTTTCCTAGCATGTCAGACACACAACAGGTCTGTTTTCTAAGGCAGTCTTTATTCTTAGTAGCTAGTATACTTTTACTCACGTTAAAGCATGTTTTGTTTATTTTTCTTTCTTACTGTTGACTCTTTGGCTAATAAAAATGAACCAAGTCAGCCTCATTATTACATGTAAGACTGCACAAGTAGATGAATCACAGAGGAGAAAAGACTCCCATGTTTTGGTTGTACATACTACAAGACAATGCAAAAAGATCTAACTGAAAATTCACTTATTTTTTAATTTGATATTTGTAAAATTAAGCATTTCTGCACTAATTCTCTGAAAAGTGAAGGTCTCCTCTATTTCGATGAACAAAATGTGTTGCCAATCAATAACGCTTGAATCTAACCTGCTAGGTCAAATTTAATTTTCTCTTCCCCTGAAATAATACTTTTCTACATGTTCATCCTTTTCATCCTTCTGCCATTTTTGTGATTAGGTATTCATTTTATAACCCCCATTAACCCACTAAGTTGCCCTCAGATGTATTTATCTGGGTATGTGACCAATAGATCTAAAGATGTGCATGGGCACAGAGGATGTGTCACAACAATGCAGAATAAAGAGTGTGTGGGTTCAGTGTCTGTGACTGACCAGGACCCAAACACCAATAAATGTAATGGAGGGACTTGAACTCTCTTGAACAGGCACCAGGTCAGGCTGCAGGAGAGAGAGTCCCCTAGTGGTGACAACCCTGCGTGGAAAGGAGCAAGTGAAAGTGCCAAGAAATATTCATCTGAAGGCCAGGGGTGCCCAGCACTGAACTGTATAGAATGTTTTCAATTTCACTTTAATGGTCGCATGACCTTGCCAGCTGATAATTATCCCTAAATTTTTATATTCCAGTAATGTACAAAACCAAGAGACAGAAGGCAGAAGGAGGTGAAAAGCAAATAATCTCCTCTAGTTTTTCCTCCTAGACTGTACATTTAATAGGCAGAAGTACTTAAAACACAAAGATACCACTTCTGCACATGAATTTGATATGCAGTCAGAAATATCCTTTAAACAGCAAGTAGGGCTACATAAACAGATACCTACAAAGAGAAATATAATTTTGTCCTTAGAACAGTTTTTTGAGAACAGGTATGAGATTCATACATTAAGGCCTGCTGTGTGTGTCAGAGATACAGTCAGGGAATATGTGAGTTAAAGATAGAACATCTTTTCTGCCCTTACTAAAGTTCTACCTTTTCTGCTCATGGGGAAAACCCTTCCACTTCCACCTCTCCTCCTCTTCATTAAAAAGTAGAATAAATCACAAAATCTGCAATTATTGCACTATATTAAAAATTTATTCTTTTAAATTAAAGCTGATCACCTGTTTTGAGATAGCCTAATCCAGTGGCATTGTGTGCATTCATTACACACAATCCACAAAGACAGTGAGACTATGAGCATACACAAAACATTGGACTCCCAATGGACATCATCAAATACTTTTACTCTATAAACCACAATGGCTTTTGTGTCTACAAATCTTTAATTTCAGCACCCTTTGTACAGTGACCAAAAGTTACCTATTTTCTACAAAACATTAGCTTCTCATATTAAACTATGTGAAATTAATATACTGACTTACACTAGCTGCTGTTTTCCTTCATCAAGTCCAACACTCCTTTCCCCCTGAAGCTTTTGTCTGCTTTCCTGAGCAAGAGCATAGAATGACACTTTCCTTTGAAATGGAAAACTAGGAAATGTTGTAAGGGCAAGAACAAAGGTTAATTCTCATGCTGACTGCATAACTCCTCTCTGTTCTGGCAGCTCAGAATTCAGAAGCTCTCAGTTAAAGCTCTGAAATGAGAAGCTCAATGACTGCCTTCAAAAAGGTAAGTTTTCAAAACAGAGCATTGAAAACTGAGATCACGGGAGCTGAGGGTGATTAATCATGCATCTCAAGGTGTAACAATGCCTCAAGACATTACTTTTAACATTAAACTATTTCTTTAGCAGCTACCCTGGGTTTACAGTGAAAACATCATTTCAGCCCTGCTGGAACAAACAGAAAACTCTGTAAGTACAGATCTTTTAGCAGTTATACATACTTAGAAAATGAAAGCTTTTAGTCCTCTGGCCAGCTGGTCACTAAGAGGGAAGGAGGTGGAATACCACTAGGAATGTGACAGCTGCTGGTGACTCCAGCTTGGGCTGACTCTCTGCCCTTCTTTTCACAACACATGCAATAGAGGGGAAAGCTCTATTCTGTGAATGTTTCATCGATTAGTTACAATGTCTCTGTAGGTACAAATGACAGTCTAGAAAAAAGGGTGTTACATTGCAAGCTACCTACCAATGTTGTATGGTAGTAACACAACAAACTCATGATGCAACGGAAAGAAAAGCCACTTATCATCTTTAAAGTGTGTCACATAGCTTCTGAATGGTAGTAATTAATGTCTCTAATGAGATTACTTCATTAATAGGAATTTCTATTAATATTAATACATGCTAATAGAGGCAATGGATATAATTCTCCATGTAAATATTCTGATTTATTTGCAGTCATAGATGTAGTCTCAGTCCAAAACCACTGCATATCACGAATAAGTTGTGAGCTTCTGAATTTCTGCCCCAGAAATCTTACATAGAAATGTAAGATGTATACCATGTGTACCACATGATGGGTTGGAAGGCTGAGGATCAGGTCTCTCAATAAATCTGAAGCTAATGATTAACAGAGACATATTTACTCTGCCAGGGCAGAGCTGCTGGTTGATTACAATGAACTTTTATAAATATTGATAGCATGCAAAGAGACAGTCGTCTATTGCAAGTAATTTACAGCTCAATCATGTACTGTAAAGTTAACTGCCTTACAAAGATATAAAATGCAGACACTATTCCTCATGTTATTGTTTGACTTTCGTTATGAAAAACCTTTCCTAACAAATAATATAAGAAAAAAAACCCCAAAACCAAAAAAAAACCACCAAAACACAGGCTAGGTGAGCAATCTGTAGGAGGGGAATTGGTTTCAAATTAAGAGCAAACCTCATCTCTACAAGCAGGTTTATGTATGATGGCCCATGGGGCTGCACAGAGTTCTGAAACTGAGAGGCTCCAAAAAGGATCAGACATTTGCTTGTACAGAGCTAAGCCTGAAGCCTAGGGCTCTCAAAATACACCTTTGCAATCTCAGATAATTGTGCAGAGTCTCACATTGAGCAGAGTTCACAGTTCTGCACAACAGAAATATGACAGGTCAGTGTACCTGCACACAGTTTATGTGTTACTGTAACACTACAAAAGCCTCATTTACATTGCTTTAAATTAAGGAAATAGGTCATAAGAATTAATGAAAGCTTTAAAAGTTGACGCAGTGAGTGTTTTTCATCTGGAAATGTAATGCTTATATACATGTATGTAATATATACTTACACAAAGATCCTCTGCTATAGTACCTTAGACTCATAATTCATCACAACTCTTCCACTGGAAATGGAAATATTATAGTATAATAATGCTTTAAAATATTGTATTTACATGTGTATAATTTTACGTATATTAAAGAACACACAAATAGACACATATAAATATGTCTTTAAGAACACACAAGTCTATTATGGAGAAAGAGACTGCAGAGCACCCCAGACACAGTGCTGCAGCTTTTCCTCACTGCAGCTTTCTGCACTCAGACCCATGCTGATCTAAAAATCCAAAGATATGGCCACTAGAAGTGCTACAGCTCCTTGATTATTCCAGCAACAAAGTATATTCAATGTAATTTATGTGCTATAAAGTGTAAACACACTGTACTTTTCATCATTTAGTCTTGGCTTCTGTGGTTTTGATGTGTTTGTTCACAGTTAATATGGTACCAGTATATGGTTTTATTTATTTCTGAGGTAAGACTGAGAAAAAGAAGATTGTTTCAGCTAAGAGTTTAAAATGCAGACATTTAAATACAGTTTATTATAGTTAACAGTGTAAACATAATAATTTAGCTGCAAAGAAGGATTAGAAATACATTTCCTGTGAACTTTTAGATGCACATGTCCTCAGAACAAATCCAATTTTCCCTACCTGCTTTAATGAATTTCTTGTATTAAATATTAAGTAGTGAATTTTTTCAGACTGTAAGCTCCAAGGAAATTTGTAATTTGTCAATTTAAAACAAGTACAGGAAAGACCAAACAGATGTCAGGCCTTAGTTTAGATAGTCCTGTGTTAAATTTCTGGAACAGAAAAGAAAATGGGGTCTCTGCGTCCAAAATTCAAAACTCCAATGGGCCAGACACCATTTTATTTGAAAACTAGATTTAGAGAGAAAAAAAAGATTTTAAAGGATAATTAAATTCAGTATACACAAACCTAAATTTAAAAGAAAAAGAGATGGATAGCCACAACAATTTTAAAATGCCATCAAAACAGTATCTGACAGAAACCAGTGAACATCAGCTGGAGTCCTGACACAGCCCAAGCAGCTTTGCCCCCAGCTGTTGGCCAGGCCGAGAGCCACGTCTGCAGGAGGTGCAAGTGCTGCATGTCTGGATGCATGCAGGAGTTTGAAGCACATCAGGGACCAAATCCAGCAGAACTCCAGTGCCTTGGGCTTCACTAGGGAAAGCAAGTGCTGCAGCCTTTGACAGGCCTATGTGACACATGTCACCTGAGCACACCACCTGAGCACAGCTGTGCCAGTAGCACAGGGAGATAGCCAGCCACTCTGAACACGAATCAGATGTGTTTCTGCAAAACACTTTTTTGAATTACTGGCATAACCAATTTATTATTTCTGAAATGCATGCAAGGACTTGAAGGTGTTGGGACAGAGTTTGCAGAAGTCGTCAGCATGAGAAAATCATTCTCATCATACAGGCACCTTAATGACTCTCTGATAGCCTATTATGGAAAGCTGTCTTCTTCCATGTGATGGCAATTTCCAATTCCAACTATAATGCCAATTATTAATTTTAACTTCTGCACTTGAATTGTGAAGGAGACAGAGAGTGTTGAGAATACAGAGACATTACTGTTGGAAAGGTCAAACCCGGAAAGTGTGCAGACTTTCTACAAGGTGTGCAAGACTTTGGGTCACAAATCCATGGAAAACCTAAAAAATTGGACTATTCTGCATTTGCATTCTGAATTAGTTATTCCAGAATGACTCCCCATATTGACTGTCTACTCAATAGTTAGTGCTTGCTTGCTCTGCTATGTCCGACCTATTTATTCTTGAAAGCTGGTCGCTTTATCTGTATAGACAGAGTTCAATGAATTCTACTTTTACCATTAAGCTTGGACTTGGAAAAAGTCTGCCTATGATTTAACAGTAAGTCTTTGCTTAAATCTCATCAGTTTCAACACCATCTTATTTTTGGCAGCCCTAGTGACATCAGAAAGTGAGCTCAATAGTAAAAATAATAATCTTTGTGATTTTCACTTTTACGCTGTTTGGTCACTTGAAAATGCAAACATTAGTCTCAGCAGTCTGCAAGACCAGGCACAAGGACTGCGTTTGAATGAGCACGGGTGAAGGTGCCCTGAGAATGTCCTTCCTGCTCCTGGTTTGGCTGCCTGGGCCCTGGACCAGCTTGGGGAGAGCAGAGCTGGGTGTCCTTAGACAAAGATGTCCGAAGACCAGAGGCCTCAGCATGGATGGACCCTCCCTCCTTCCCCGGGGAGCTGCCTTTCAGCCATGCTCCACTTACAGCCCTAGCTGCATGCCCAGCTCAGCCTGGGCACAGCCTCTGCCTCGACCCCCAGGCTGGCACCCAACTCGGCCTCAAGCCCGGCCACCTCACCCCTGGCTGCCCGGCCATCACGGGGCCATGGCTGACCCCGGTCACTGTCACCAGGCCTGGTCCTGACACGACTTCTCGGCTTGACCACGGTCCTGCACCATCATTCCAGCCCTGCCTTGTAGCACCAGACTGTGGTGGAGCAGGCCCGACCCCAACCCTGAGCGTGACTCAGCCCCACAGGCCGGCCCCGGCCCCGCCATGCCACCACAACGATGGCTGCGGTGCCCGTCTGTGTCACCGCGGACAGGCCCTGCCCTGCCAGCCCTGTGGGGAGCCACCGTGCACCCAGCAACCTGAAAAAAGAAGAAATACATTCAGTGCCCTATAGGCAGGCTCTTTCAAACGTTACACACCTCAAAAGGTTCTTCCTTCTGTCACCACACACATCATAGAAACCCCATCCTCAAACACCAAGTGCAAATCTTTAGAGGAAAGGATTGACACTGAAATTAGTTCACTATGAAAGGACAAGACCAACGAGCTGGCAGCAAGGCTGGTCCAGATTCTGCTTTGTAGGTATAAAACTGGAGTTACAACACAGACTTTGGTCTAGTGAGCCCAGATGGACAGAGTAAAAACCAACAGAGAATATGGCACACACAGTGCCTACTTGCCCATGGCCATTTCCATTTCTCTTTCTCACCCTGTGTGAAGCCCCAGTCTTTGAGTCTAGACCCCACCACAAGACAGGACTATTAAAAAATACAATGAGGAAAAAACTTGATATGCAACTTACCAATTGCATTTGGCTACAGTACTCCACTCAAACAAGGGAAGTCTCCAAATGGGATTCTTATGATAGTAATTGTTTACCAAAGCAAGTAAAGGTTTTTAAATCCCCATCTTCCCTGCGCTTTTTGCTTCTACTGGCACTTCTTTAACATATTAGCCCTTCAGGGCTTCAAAGACCTATTTTCATTAGTGTTTACAAACCACTAAACACACCAGTGGCACAGTATCAGTGGTAAGTAATAATAGTATCTCCTCCACATCAAGACACAATAGAACACTTGCGCCCTGAAACATTCCTGGGTGGAGTATCTCTTATGAAAGAATTTCTTTATTAATGCTTTGTTCAGGAAGGGAGCTCCACTGGAACAACAATATACCCAAGTAATGCTGTCCTGGTATCCTGTCTGCTCTCCTCACCCATGCAGCTCAGGTACTTTGGAGCTGATTTTAAAATTCTTTGTAACTATGAGGAGTTGAGCCTTAAATCTATATTTCTAGCACCAAAGAAGTTATTCTTGGTCTCCATGAAGGCAAAGAGGACTACTTCTGTGACTATGACAAAATAAAGCCTGCAATGCTCTCAAACTGTAAGCAAGACAATATAATTGAAGCACCAAGTACGAATATGCCCAAATAGATACAAAACTGAGTATGTCTGCACTTCTGCAACAAATATCTTCCCAAGAGAAGAAGGTAAAAAAATACATTTCCAACACAGGATTGTATTCCCACCATCTATTGCCAGACCTGTGAGAGTAAATGGCGGTCAGGAGAATACAGTAAGGAATTACTTGCAACAAATGAACTCAGTAAATGATCTGCGTGAGGCAGTGAGAACAGCTGTGTGCCTGTAACAAGTAACTATGTCCAAATTATTTCATTTAGAGACTGTCTAGAACAGTCTAAGGAGAGGACTCATCTTTCCCACAACACTCAAATGTTGTTAATGGGTCAGCAAGAGTGGAGCACTGAGTGGTGCTGACTGTACCTCCCAATTAATTTAATATGCTTTTCATCTTCAAATTTGAGGGTAAATTAAAATAAACCTTTGTTTTGCTGCTGTCCATTCTCATAGTCATCTTCAAAATAAATCTACTAACCACCCCCCCCGCCCAAAAAAAAAAAAAAAAGCATAAACCAACCTGGAAAAGAGCAAAACAAATTAAACCAAACAGAATGAGTGCTCTCCTCTCCCACAAGCTCCATTTCCCTTTCCTCTTTTTTTCAGTTCCTATTCACAGACAGTGGCTGATGTGCCAGATATGTTCTAGAGCTAGCAATTATTTTTTTGCTATTCTTCTATTCTTCCTACTGAAAAAAGATCCTTAAATAATACATGCACAGTTAGTTCTCAAAACATGATCTAGAAAGTAAATTGCTGTTAGGGAAGGTAGGTTCATTTCCCTATTCTGTGGGTCAGTCTCTCGGTTATTTTCAGTATCTCATTTGTAAGTGAAGATAACAGTATTTCCCTTTTTCTCAAGAATTAGTGAACAAAAACAGCACAAGACTATTGCATGCAGTTGTAACAGGAGCATTACATAAAACAACCAAGTCTCCTAAATAAAATTATTAAAGAATACAGAGCTTTTGTGCCCTTTTACATAATTTTCTATTTATCCATAACTCTTCTACTCTCTCTTCCAACTGTTCACTTTCTGGACAACCTGCAACTGTACCAGCTACCTGTTCCCATGCCACATCCCCCTACCTGCTGCCTCCTTTAAGTAGTTGGCTCCATGTCTCCTGGCTCTTCTCATCTCAGCTGCTTTCTCTGGGCCTTGATGCAGTTCCAGGGGTGGAGGTGCATCTCAACACCCAGAGTTCAGACACTATGAGACATCAGAGATGCAAAGTTGACTGGAATGACACCTGCTTGGGCACTGTCTGCTCTCCACACTCTGCAGAGGGAGGAGCTGCCTTGGAGATAAAAGGCATTAGCTCCACCTCTGTATCCCATAGCTTCATGCCCTAATGCTGCTGACTTCCTACAGGGACTGCCAGTTCCTCTGCTACCTGCCAGGCTCTGAAGTGCTGTCCTGAAGAGATGGAAGGCAGTCAGCCTCTCTTCACCTGGCCCATTTGCTTCACCAATAAAGGACAGAAAAGAGAAGCACCTTCAGGTTTGTTTGTACCTGCCAGGCTCTGAAGTGCTGTCCTGAAGAGATGGAAGGCAGTCAGCCTCTCTTGTCCCTGCCCATTTGCTTCATCAATACAGAAAAAAGAAGCATCTTCAGGTTTGTTTAGCCTGTGGGACCTGGAGCTCTCTGTGCAAGTATTAGCTCTCAGTTCTTTTCTTCATTTCTGTCCCCAGTATCTAGTTTGGCCTGTGGGACCTGGAGCTCTCTGTGCAAGTATTAGCTGTCAGTTCTTTTTTCCATTTCTGTCCCCAGTAGCTGCAGAACAAAGCTTAAGAAGATGAGCTGGGGGCACTCTGAAGTCTTGAAACCATTAGTCAAAAACATTAAATGTTTTAATGTTGTGATTTTCAGGCCTATTTCATTACACACAGAAAATTGATCTGTGATATTAATAACTGTGCAAGCATTCAGTGCACTCTTATAGAAACGGAATTGTTGGGGAGCCATCTGAACATGATACTGCACTGCAAACATGCTGCATTCTTCCCTGGCATCTAATTGTAACTGTTGTATTTGTGACAAGGCACCTCCTTCCACAAGCATCTATAAAATCATCAGTTTCACTAACCAGGCTTATTAAGTAACATTTAATGACCTGAGTTGGATTTCTGCCTTAATACTGCAAATACTATAAGGGAATAACACACGTATATTGATATAAAAACCCTAAATTCCATCTCTCTTTGCACTAACATGATAAATGAAATTTTCTTTGAATTGGTATTATGAATGAAACTGAATTGGATGAGCAAATAAATCTGAAGGCAAGTGTTACCTAAGTTCATAACTAATAAGTTTTTTTTTTCTTTAAAATTATTATATACATGATTAATAAGTTTCTGAAATATTTTCAGTGTATATAGCAGTGAGCAGCCATATAAGTTATACCAAAGCTGACTGTTGCTGCTTCTCTGAACTTGTTTCAAGGAGAAGGAGGCAGGTACAGCTGGTTTGGGGTGACTGCTCAAAGGTATTGCTGAGAGGAGCCACGAGAGGGCACTGGAAAGAGAGAACCGGCCAAAAAATGCAGTCCTGGGAACCAGCAGGCCGGAACTCAGCTCTGCTCCCTGCCCATAGCAAGAATAAATTAAGGTCCAACAGGACATAGAGATCATTTCTGTATAAAAGCCAAAGCTATACTGACAGGGGTCCCAGGCCAGGCTTAGAGGTCCGAAGGCTTCCAAGGGAGCCAAGCAAGGTCCAACTGTACCCTGTGAATGTGCTGGGGCATCAGGAGCAGCAAGAGGGGAAGCACCAAGCCGAGCTGAGAGCTGCACAAATGTGCACAATTGACAACCTAACTCACACGTTCCTGCTCTGTACAAAGGCTACAAAGAGAAAGAGAGACGAGAGAGGCTGTATAAAGCAAGATTTCCCCAGAAAATCTCCCCATTATACACTTCATTTCACAAAGGCATGGGCTGACTGGATGAAGAGAGATCCAATTCTACCCAGTGCAGGTAAGCAACAAGAAAAGAAATGTACTTGTCAGGAAATAATTGCAAGCTCAATACATTTGATGAAGTCACAATTAACCACAGAGAATGTCAGAATAAATATTTTGATTTTATTTCTTATTTCGTCTTTCAAAATTAACTGGTGTTAACATTTTTCAGTATAACAAATGTAGCTTGTTCCTGCTTTTTGTGTTCTGGAATTGTTATAAATAGGAATGACTTTCAATTTTTCATTGATCTTTTAAGAGACTGGCAGACAGCTATGTGCTTGCTCGTATCGACATCAAACAGTATGGACAAGATCAGCACAGTCATTAGAACCTGACTTTGGTCTGCCAGCAAATGGTTCATTCCCACTGTCAGTCCAGTCTAGATTGCTCTATACAGGAGCATGCTATGTTGTAAATACAGATGGTCACTGTAAACACTTTACCAATTTGTTACTGACCACCGGTTGTTATTGATTTGGTCCCTGGCCCTGCCCAACTCCAACTAGCTCTTTCCAAAACCATGCTCAAGAGCAGTTTGAAGGGCAACTCACTTCACTAACTTTGTGCAAAAAGAGTAGTCTTAATGAAATTGCTCTTTCCATTCCACAGCGTCTCCTGTATGCCTTGTTTGATTGACAGCATCAATCAAATAGCTTCAAAATCACACTTTGGAAATATCCTAGGAGTGAGCTGCCACAGTTCTCAGGCATTCTTTCAAAACTTTTGTACTGCAAAAATGTCTTTGAAGTTAATTATCAAAATAATAGTAATAAGAATGACAAGGAGGCAGGCATATGGGACAAAGGGGAAAAAATGCAATTCTGTTTAGAGCCTCTGAAGCTCACTGTGGTCATATAGGAACTGCAAGATTTGGCCCTGCAGGGTGATCACTGTTATTACTTTGATTATAGTAGCACAGGGCAACACCACACAGACTGGAACCTGTCTGCTCCTGATGAGAGTCTTCTGGCCTGAAGAGCTTACAGTTTAAATAAGACCAGGTAGACAAGTGGGGTGAGGAAGAAAGTACTTTTATTAGGTCCAGGAGAGATTAGGAAACTTGCCCAAGGACGCATACCTTTGACAGATCCAGGGTTTAACCTAGATTTTCAGTATGGCGCCTTGGTCATAAATACTTCACCTACCTTCTGCTCAACTTGTGAATGCCTCTTCAGCTGAGATTTAAACAGACTACATCTCAGTAAAGCATCACCAGAAACTTCCTGTTATACCATGTTTATTTTGACAACTTTCACATAAATAACATTTTCTATTGACAAAGTCCTAAGTGCACAGAGAAAGAAACAAATACAAATTTGGGGGCAGGTGAAAGTCTTGACCTCAAAAGGCTTCACAAGGCTTTCTACAATATTGGAAGTTTCAATGCATTTGCTTCAGGTTTAGTCCCAAAAACTTTAGAGTTTTAAACTTAGAACCCTCCAGCTATGTAATTCCCTATATCCAGCAAAACTTTTCTCCTTTTTGGGAGGGTAATAATAAGACACTTGGAACAGAAATGAATCAGAAAAACAAAAGTAATACCAAATTATGGAAGAAAGAAATTGTGAAACTTAACTCAGTCCAGGTGCACATGCCATGGAAAACCAAGACAAGTTTTAGATGTAAGTCATTGTTGACACATAATATTTAACCATGCTCATCATAAAATCCACTTTAGTGAAATAAAAAATACACAGTACAAAAATCCACTTGACGCAAATGTTACTCATTAACATTCCCTCTGTATCTTACATGAAAGCAATACTTGTGAAAAGTGCCCACTTGCAAATCTGAGAGGACACTGCCTCTCACTTAACAATGTGCCAAAATTCATACCTGCGGGAAGAAATTATAACCTTTAATAATAAACGGCTCATTTTCCAGCATAATTTCTATTAATTCCTCGACCTTTGCTTTCACTATCAACACAAATAGCTTTGATGATTGCACAAAGGGGAAATACCAGCTAGAAACAAGGTCGAGGTGTCCTATATCTTGATAAGGCAGAGAGAATTCAATTAAGTCGCTTTCAAGAGTCTTGTGAACTACCTTTCAAGCAGGTGAGCGCCTGGCTTTGATTCCAAAAGCTGCTAGGATCGACTCAAAAGCCGCAGAGTTGCTACGTTTCCCTGCAAGGTCCGGCACAACTTCCCCGTCGCCGTGGTCTCCCGGGTACCGGTGTTTAGCCCACACCCCATGCCAGCGGCACGGTGAAGCACAGAAGCGGCCTCCTCCTCCTCCTCCTCCCCGGGGAAGGAGAGGTGCCACGGGGAGCCGCAGCCGTGACTCAGAGCCGTCTTTGTCACAACACGCATTTCCCAAACGTCCCGATGCTCCAGGTGCCCGGCCGGACGGCTCCGGCGGCAGCCAGCGCTGCCGGGAGCCACTGGCGCTCCCAGACCGCGGGCAGCACCGCAGCCCCACGCCGCCTTGGCCGGCACAGACCCTTCCCCGCGGGGCGCCCCGGCCACCCCCTTTCCCGCTCCCCACCTCCTTTCCCGCTCTCCCCGGCGGGATGAGCGTCTCCCCGCGCCGCCGGGCTGGGGCCGTGCGCCCTCCGCAAACCCCGTTCCGCGCCCTCCACCTCCGCACGGGCGCGATGGGCACCGCCGGTACCTGACTCTGTCCTTCTCTGCCCGCCGGAGCTCCGCGTCCCTCTGCAGCACCTGGAAAATCGCCCTGGCTTCCTCCTCGTTCAGAAAGCTGAGATCTGGCCCCTGGGGCGCTGCGGTCATGGCTTGGCTTATCGGCGGGCGGGCGGGCGGAGGCGGGCGGGCAGCGCTGACCCCCGCGCAGCGGGCAGCCGCACCAGCATGGCCGAACGCGGGCGGGCCGCGCACGCCGGCACCGCGGGACACGCGTGTCCCTGAGCGGCGACAGCCGGCGCAGCGAGCGCTCGGAACCGCCCCGGCCCCGGCTGGGCAACTCCCTCGGCAGCGATCGCAGCGCAGCCCGGCGGGGCGGGACGGGGCAGGGCAGGGCAGGGCAGGGCTGGGAGGAGCGGGGCGGCGGCAGCGCCGTCGGGGCCGAAGCCGGAGCCGGAACCGGAGTGGGAGTTGGTGTTGGAGCGGCCGCTCGCCCCCTGCTCGTGTTCCCCGGTTGAGTCGGGCGATGCGCTGAGCGCTCGGCGCGGTGCTCGCTGTGGCACTGCCCAGGGAGCACACGCCCGCACGGCGGGGCCGCTGCGGTTCCCCCGGCGCTGACGGCGCGGTTCCCGCCGGACAAGCCCCGCCACGTCTCTGCCCGGTTCCCTGCGGCACCCGAGTGCGGCCCCGGCGTTCTGCCCGGGCGTCGCTCGGCCCCCGGCAGCTCCTCCGTGGAGCACGCCGCGGTCCGCGGCTGCAGGAGGACATGCCCGTAGTTTTGCGGAGTGGATGCAAAGCGGCAGCTTTTCCACGAGGGAACAACGGGACAGTGTTTCCTATTTACTCTCCTTTAAGGTTTCCTGAAGAAATTATACGGAACTATTCTTGTTCTTGATCTGGGAGTTATAATAACATCTCAGAAGTAATTTCATCCTGACTCCTAACATGTCTAATGCAACTCAGTTCTGTTGGTCAGAGCACCATGAACTGCTGTATCTTTCCTACGTATGTGTCTGACTAGTTTGCTGTATTAGTTGAAAACTTTTTAAAATGTCCTTTGTAATTTTTCCATCAGATAAGAGCTTTATTCAGGGCTGAAGTGAAGATGGAGAAGGAAAATTATGGTGAACTATTTCAGGCTGAGAAAGTTGAGGCTCTTCAGCCTGGAAGGGAAGATTTGTTGTGCAGACCTTGTAATAGTTTTTCAATATATGAAAGGGTCCTACAGGGAAGCCAGGGAGGGGAGACTCTTCCTTAGGAACTGTACTGGTAGGACAAGGAGTAATCAGTACAAACGGAAAGAAGTGAAATTTAGTTAGATATTAGGAACAACATTTTTTTACTGTGAGAGTGGTGAGATATTTGAACAGGTTGCTCAGGGTGGTCGTGGATGCCCCAGTCCTGGCAGTGTTCAAGGCCAGGTTGGACAAGGCCTTGAGCAACTTTGTCTAGTGGGAGGTGTCCCTGCCCATGGCCGTGGGGGGTTGAGACTAGACAATCTTTAAGGCCCCTTCCAAACCCCTAATATTCTCTGATTCTATGAAAGAAAACACAATTTTTATTATGGCAAAGCAAGTCAGTGGAAAAAGGCAGGGAGCTGGGCTGTGATGCACACAGCCACTGTCCCAGCCTGCAGCACATGGGGCTGCAGGAGAATGTTTCCCCACTAGGGAACTGAGTGGTGCAAATGGAAAAAGGGCCTTAGAGCACAGCGGGAATAACAGGTTGCAGGAGGTTCCTTGTTTTGACAGAGCTTCTGGCATCATTTGTCTGACCCAAAGAGGAACTTACCTGATTCCTGGTAACCAAACAACAAAAGCAAGGCTGTGAGACAATTGATGAAAATGTAAAAGAGCAAACTATGAAGAATTATGATGAGAGGGTGTGTCTCCAACAGAGAAAACACAGTGAATTTTTAATAGTGTATAGGAGACACTACTGGATAAATTCCAAGCATTTCTAAGTTGTTTCTAAAGGCACAAGAGCCACAGCTGTCCCTGGTGCAGGAGGAGAACTTCCCTCTAAGAGTAACCATCCTGTCCTTCCCATTCTGTTGCATTGAACATAACAGAGTGACTGTTTCACCAGCAGAAGCTGAGTGTATGGAGTTCTCCTGGGGATTCTCCCAGGCAGTGAATTAGACATTACTCTCTCTTTCTGACTGGCACCTGCAGGATGGGAAGCAGTTGCTCACTGTGCTTCTGCATAACACATCACACTTGTGCTTCTGCATCATTCAGAGCTGGGGCAGAACATGGTAACATTTTTTTTCTGTACATCCATTGCAATAAAGCTCATCAATGCCCACACTTGCCTTAAAAACAATGTTGCATCTTATTGGTGAGTTGTGCTCTTTTTACTTCTTGTGCAAACTTACAAGCTGTCACTAGTCGTAGCAGGAGATTGGACTAGATGACCTTTAAAAATCCCTTCCAAACCCAACCATTCTATGATTCTATGGTGAAAAATAAATACATACATTCAAAATAAATAGAAAGGATGTGCATTTTCTTATGGTTTTGCAACGGAAGTTATGTATTACAGTTCTTACAAATAAAGGGTGGCATTTCCCCACAAATTTGGTGACTATCTGTAACTGTATCTATCGTGTGTGTAAGTCAAGAATGGACTTGTATTTCTAAGTTTCTGCCATTCTTTTTCTTAATTTCTACAAATCAGATTAATTGGTGCATTTTTCTTCCCATCATTAAAATATTTGTTGGCATTTTTTTAGTGCAGCGGGAAACAGGGACAATATATTAATTTAATATATAAGAATGTATAGCCTTTCAGGTAATAAGAATGAATTTTTTTTGTGTGTACAAAGCAATGGAATTGTTTAGAAGAGTGACAAGTACATACACTAATGGCTTTACAGGGATGCTTCAAGACTTCAAAATGATAATTGTTTCAATGGCTTTTATTCAGAATATTTAGAGATTTGGGCATAGCCATTTATATGATAATAAGATCTTCATTTTACACAGCATCTTTGGTCACATCACATAACCATTACAAAGTGTGTGTTGGACCAGGACTAGAAACAGCTCCTATCTATAGAGTCTTTTACCAGAAATTTATTTTGTGAAAAATAACCACTTTTCCAAATGTCTTTTCATTACTCCAGCTCTCTTACAATTTATATATTTTCCATATATGGATCATGATGACAAGAAAACGCTGCCTGTATTCCTGTATTTAGAGTCCCTAGCACCTTATGTGCTTTAATTTCTGCTTGATAAACCTAACATAAGGTACATGCTTTAAATTTTTTCCATGGTTTTCAGTTAACAGCTGTTCCAGGAAGATACAGAAGTGTTTCTTGTGAATAAGTAGTGTTTTCCGGTTTAAAAACCTGAAACAGAGGGCCAAAATAGCGTGTGAGAGGCTGCAGACATCATTAGTAATGTTAATTGCTGATGCCACTAAAGAGGATGCTGACACATATACTTTAATTACAGGGCAAATTCTTCAAAAATTGTGTTTCACAAATACTGCTGTACTAATGGGTGTTGCTAACTTCACTTATTCTCAGTGGAGGAATTAAAAGCGTAGGGTTCTGGAAAGCCAGAAGATTGATTGCAAAAGTTGGTCTGTACCTAGGAATTGAGAGGAATGTGCAGAAGGGTTGGTTAAATCTTGTAGCAATTGGCCTTGAGGCTCGTATCAGCCTTGAGGCTTGAGAGAACTGTAAGGTCTTGTCTGTTCCTGTTGCACTAATTACTGACTAAATTGTCAGCCAGATTAGTGAAGGCTGGTTTAATTAACTCCCTGCCTTAAGTGAGAATGGCTTTGTGACAAGGCAAAGAATAAATATGAAGCGTCTTCCATTTAAAATGTACTAGATCTGCTTATTGTTTTTGAAATAAATATTTCTAACACTAGGCTAGGTGAAAAATACTCGGGTCATACTACTCGTAAGGACAAAAGCAGTGCCTCTCCTCTGTTTAACAAGCCCATTGTTTACACCTCCATTTATTGTAATAGTCATTGCTTATTGATGTGTGTTAACATCTGGAGATCCATCTGAGTTTCAGAGGACATGGAGGCTTGCAGTGTATGGTTCCCAGTGCCACAGGTCAGTATCTCCACTGAGCACTCCTGAATGTCCTCCAGGATCTTTCACTGGGCCCTCAATTCCCCCTTTGAAAGAGCTTTGACCTTTCATTTAGGCATTTCAGCTGTGAAGCAGTGCACTTTGAAGATCGCCTGGACATCAACATCCAAAAGCTATTTGTGTTTTTGTAGCTGTTTGTGTGCTACACGGCCTCTTGTGAGGCAGGGAAGGAGACAAGACCAGGCTGAGCAGGCTGCGGGGTGCAGACCATCACTGACCACCCTGTCAATGCCATGGGCAGCAGATGTGCTCCCACAGGGACGGCCAGTCTTCAAGGTACACTGCGTTCCCAAGTCACATCTTGCAGCCTGCGTGGCTACAGACTGTTCCTTTTTACAATCTCCTCAAGCACTTCCTCATGCTGAGTCTGTCATTCACCTGCTTCTTTTTCCTCCTCATCCCTGGAGTGTGGGCTGCTCCCTTCCCCCACTTTTAAACCCTGCTCTGCCAACACAGCACATTTCCTCACCTTACAAGTACTGCTTGCTGCTGCTGCCTCTTGCTCCAAGATCTTCCTGCCCCATACATTGCCAAGAAGGACTTCTCAATTTGTTTCCTGCGCAGGGTTGTTTCTGCTGAAATAGACTTGTTGATCCCTTACAATGGCATAAGGACATCATAACAAAATGTGATCTGGTTTCTGCCTACCAGAAGAAAGGTAAGAGAAATGTCCCAAAAGCATATTAGCATTGCATAGCAGCAAGGAAAGGTGGGTCATGAGAGAGATCTCTGAAATGGTGGCTTCAGTCTGACCCTGGCACTTCATGGCACTCTGTGTATATGCTGCTAATTTGGACAATGAATCCATGACCCCCTTTGTTTTGCTTTTTCCTTACGACTGACTTATTCCTCCCTTGTTTTTAGAATTCAGTTAATCCCTAATTTAATTTGCAGTACTCACTTTCCCTGGATGGGAGAGAAGAGAACATTGTGAGTAAGATCCCTGACAGGGCAAGACAGATTGGGCTTGTAGGGTTTTGCTGCAGAGAGCTGCAGCCCAGAGAGGCATATGAAACAGATTGTTACCTTTACAGCTCTGGAGTATAAAACCACTTTACAGCTCTGGAGTATAAAACCACTGCTTGGAATGGGAGGGTGAACATGTTTGGTTAAAATTATGCAGGGTTTCTGCTTTTTTAGAGGTCTGATGTCGTGGCTGTCAGAGCCATAGGTTGGCTACTACTTCATGTAACATCTGCTCTCTTGGCAGAAACTAGGCAACCTTCTCTTCCTCCTTAACTAATATGTGCATAAACATAATCACCAGAGGCCAATACCTGGGACACGGCAGGATTATACATTTAATATATTTGGGTCATATGCCAGTGCATGCAACCTATTAAGACAGGCTTGAGTAAAGGTACAAAGAACCAGGCATGACTAAACAATAAGGAAGAGATGTCATCAGAAGCAAGAAGGCAACCTTTAAAACACTGTAGTCATATCCAAATGAGGAAAATAGAACAATTCATAAATCCTGGCTGATAACATATTTAAAAAAAAAAAGGAGAAAAAAGAAAAAAAGTATCTGGGAGGAACAATTTGCTGAAGATCTCTAAATGAGGACTAAACCCTTCTTCAGCACATCAAGAAGCTCATCAGAGAGTCTGTAAGGCAGATCAATGAATGCTATATAAAAGAAGCACTATGGAAGACTCAGTATGACTTCTAAAAACAAAACTCTTACATGACAGTGCTGTTTTTGAAGGATGGCAGCAAATATTTGGACAAAGCCAAGTTGATGTAATCTGCTTGTACTTTTAAAGACATTTCATAGTACCATCATCAACGGGTTCCAAGGAAACTTAGTATTATGAGATTAAATAAAAAGTCATTTTATGGGTCAATAACAGGTTACAACTTGGGAAATAGAGGGTAAGAGGACAGGTTACTTATTATAGTGGAAGGTCAGTGGTAACAACTGGTCACAACCACTGGTAACCATTGATTTGCTAAAGCTCTGTGCACACTCTTAGGTGACCTGGAAAATAAATGAGCAGTGAGGTGAGCAAGTTTGCTGGTGTGGTGGTGATATGAAGACATTCAGGATAATAGGGACAAAGGGATACTGTGAGGGACCACAAGAGGCTTTTGTAAGACAGAATGACTAGGAAATATTGTGGAAAAAAAATCCTGGCTTCACATAAAAGCAGCTTTCACCAGTAAACAATGGACTCAGCTGACTATTACTATTTGGATTCAAGGTCTTTATGATATGCATAACTTGTGAAAACATCAGAGAAGGAACCCAAATATTGTAATTTATTATAAAAGGAAAAAACTCCATAGTTTTCCTACAGCTTATATATGAGTATGGAATTCTGTATGGAACATACATTATATTACATATTCCTATACCATAGATTTCTGCATATATATTCTGATTATAAATTCATATATGTATTCCATATAAATGAGGGAATTAGAATATGGAGTTCTGTATATTCTGTATTTCTATGTGTTATAGAAATGGTGGAAAGGAATTGACTTTGGTGTTTTTTCAAGTATAAGAACGAGGGGCCATCATTCTGGATTCCAGATCCATGGCTGTAATCAGGAATATGTTTCACATGGCTGTGGAGGGCTCCTTGTCTTAGAAAAAAAGTTCCTGAGGATTCCTCTTCTTTTATGCCTAGCTGTTCTGCTAATGTGATCATGACCAGCTGCCGTGAGATTTTGTTAGACTGTCTGTCCTCAAATAGCTTTTGGATATTTACTACTAGAAGATGTAACCTTAGGAGCCAACAGATGCCCTCTTGATACCAAACTGTTCTTCATCATCAGAGTTCTAAAACTTTTGCAGTTTACCAGCAGCAGCTGAAAGAGGGGTGTAAGACTTGAAGCAGAGTGCATACAGATGGATAGACAAGGTGGCTCTGTGTGATGGGACAACTTTATAGGATTGGGAATAGACCAGTTCAAATGAGCTGTGCATTTGCGCATCCAAACTGCTTCCAGGAACTGAATTAAAACTCAAAATTTCTCTAGTTGTACCTTAATTTCTTATCAAGCCAGTTTTCATGTTTATGCTAGATTCAGGTTTATGTGAACCAGCACATGAGAAACATACGGAAGGCATGGAAATTCAAGTGAAATCTCATATGACATACTCAAATGTCCCTGTGCTTCCCTCTGCATGTGCTGTTACATAAAAGTCATCCCAAATCTGACTCCGCATCTGGCCTGGTTTTGGCTGGGATAGATAGGTATCTTGTTGTGCTTTGGATTTAGTATGACAACACATTGATGTCTTTTGGTTTCTAAGTAGTGTTTCTATCAAGTAAAGGACTTTTCAGCTTCTTATGCCCTGCCAGCAAGAAGGCTGGAGTGGCACAAGAAGTTGGGAGGAGACAGAACCAAGGCAGCTGACCCTAAAGACCAAAGGGATATTCAATACCGCATGACATCATGCTGTATATAAATTAGGGCAAAATCTGGCCAGGGGCTGCTCTTAGGAAATGGCTGGGCATCACTTGGTAAGTGGAGAGCAACTGCATTGTGTATCACTTGTTTTGCATATTCTAATTCCTATTATTATGGTAATTAACACTACTATTATTTACTTCCTCATCTGATTCATTAAACTGTTTTTATCTCAACCCACAAGTTTTCTCACTTTTACTCTTCTGATTCTGTGCCTCTGGGAGTCAGCTTACTTGCTGGATGGGGTTAAAGCAGGACAGCATCATGCCATCTATAGTCCCAGGAACTGCTATAGTTGTGTAGAGTGATACATTTGTTTATCCACAAAAAAACCCCCAAAACCCTAATACAATTTTAGAGCAGCCAGCTTGGCTTTACCACAGACACCTGTCTGCCTTCAATGATGACTGCTTTGGGGATGAAAGGCAAGCCATTGATACCGGCTATTTTGACTTTAGCAAAACTATCAAGACCATGTTTGGTTGTATCTTTGTAACCATGTTTGAGAGATATGGACAGGATGGATTGTCTATGAGGTTGATGAAACCAATGATTGGACCATCAAGCTCAAAGAGTTCTGTTTAGTAGCTGAAAGTCTAACCGGTAGCCCGTTAGGGGTGGTATTCATCTGCATTAGATTGTGCCTTGGTGGTATTTACCTTCTTCACTCATGACCTGAGTGATGAAATGGAATATATCCTCATTAGCAGGTGCCATTAAATGGTGGGAAAAGATGGCATGCTGGAGGGCAGGGCAGTTTTTCAGGGGGATCTCAACACGCTAGAGAAATAGCCTGACAGAAAGAAACTTCTTGAAGTTCAAAAAGGCAAATTTAAAAAACTAACCAATGAAACAAAAAAGCCATTTAAAAAAGGCAAGTAAAGCCTCATCTAAACCTTTGTGATAAAATGCCACACTACAATTTGAAAGGCTAGAACAGAGTCCTTCAGGAAAGGACCTGGGGGTCACGGTGAACAACCCAAACATGAGCCAGCAATGTGCCCTTGCAGCAACACAGCCTAACTGCATGCTCGCCTGCTTTATTAAGGGTGTAGCCAGCAGGCCGGGGAAAGTGACTTCCTTGTGAACACAAGAGGCTCTGTCTGGAATGTTGTGTCCAGTTCTGTGCTCCCAAATACAAGAAATATCAGCATACAGGGATATGTATTTTTACATATCCAGCAGATGAGTATAAGACTGACCAGCAGATGAGTATAAGATCTGGAATGTTGTGTCCAGTTCTGTGCTCCCAAATACAAGAAATATCAGCATACAGGGACAAGTCCAGCAGACGAGCATAAGACTGACCAGAGGGCTGTAGCCTGTGGCACATAAGTAGAGGTGAGGTAAATGGGTTTGTTCAGTCTGAAGAAAATGTTAGGACAATTTACTTGTATGCAACTTTTTGGTGGATGATTACAGATCTCCTTGGAGGTGCAACACAAAAGGACAAGTAAAAATGGACATAAATTTGCTGAAAAAGTTCTAATTCACCATTATTTAAAAAAAAATTCCTGGATTTATAAATTTGCTGAAAAAGTTCTAATTCACCATTATTTAAAAAAAAAATCCTGGATTTATTTGGGTTGAAAGGAACTTTTAAAGATCATTTTGTCCATCTCTCCCAGCCATTATTTAAAAAAAAATTCCTGGATTTATTTGGGTTGAAAGGGACTTTTAAAGATCATTTTGTCCATCTCCCCCAGCCACGGGCAGGGACATTATTGTTCACTAACTCAAGTTGCTCAAAACCTCACCCTGCCTGACCTTGAACACTTTCAATGATGGAATCATGGCTGATCCAGGTTGTTTAGGAAAATTGCAGATGTGTAAAACTGGGGATGGCACTGAGAGGGCGTTCAACCCGACAAGGTCCCAGAGTCCATCTAGATTACTTTATGCGTCTGTGATTGCAAGTGGTTTATAGCACATATGTCACATTTAACTCAAAAATCATCAGAGACAGAAGATGCTTCTGTGTATTGACTGCAAGATGTAAATGTAATCTATTGTGAGGAAGTTTGTTTCATTGTATATATCAGGTCATCTCTTACTAGAGACTAATAATCAGATTATCAGAGAGAGTCACCACCAGCAACTATGATTAGTGTCCTTAGAATTTAATGATTGCCAGTGCTGGGTGGAGAAGAAAGGTAATAAATTTAACAAAAAATATTACTTCAATTTTCATTTAATTAAGAAAATGAAAATAAATGAAACACAATTTAAAAATGTCAAAATCTATAATAAAGTTGCATCAGAAAAGTTGTTGAGCTAAAATCATATCATACTCTGTTTAAACCCTGAAACAAGTACAATTATTAATGCCCCAGAGAAAACTCTGGCTTTATTTACATGCTCTGTCTCAGAGAACAAGGTACAGCAAGTATGATACAGCTAAATCAGAATGCCTCTGTGAATATGCCAGGGGAAATTAATATAAATTGTGGCATGAAAATGCCTTTCATTCCAGCAAAGCATCAGATTATCTTGAACTTAATTATATCACAGATAACTCTGTGTCATTTTTAGCACTTAACTCCAAGAGTGCTTTTATTGCAAGAGAATCACAAGAATTAGGCAAAATCCTTCCTTTACTTTACCTTCCTTCATGTGTTTGCATAAATACACCTACCAGTTGAGGGGAAGGAGTATTCACATCCTTCTTTTAAATATAAGTTACTTTTGATATAGCAGATCAGAAGAATAAAGACCATTATTGAGTAAAAAATGTTTTACTTTTACTTTGTGTATAGCAATTAAGTTCCATCTGAAGGACCAGGTAAAACATACACTTGTGCTTCAGTGTACCACTGCCTAACTTATCTACACACATTGATGGTGAGTCTAAATACCTACATCTGCCAAAGAAAGTAATTATTTTACTAAATATAAACACGAGTGCTGCAGACAGCTCCCTTTAAATGAATTAGCCTAATTACTTTTATTTTCAATGAAGAACACCAAATGGTTATAGTACACAATTTATCTCATTCTAAAGTAGACATTTAAATAGGTCAGATGAATCATGCCTTAAGAGATGCTGTTTCTCTCTATTGAGTGTAAAGGGAGTCTGGCATGACTAGCTCCAAATTGTAAACTGTATACATTTAAAGTGAGGTGAGAGGAATCTCATCCCACCTGTTCGTGCACTTAATAAAAGAAGAATACCAATACAGTATAAAATTGAACAAGCTATCCCCAGGCTTTAAAACAAGTTGTTTTAATCTTGAAGCAATCTGGCTCTTAATTTAGGGTTTGATTTAACTCCCACTGAAGTCCATAGCTGTATGTTTTAAGGGGAATTTAATGAGTCTTGTCAATTACTGCTGTTCACTCTCTAATCAAGTACACTTAATTAAATTCAAGGAGAAATGGATACTTAATGCTTAATGAGAAACGATATTCCATAAATACAGGTTATATTTTGAACAGGATTTTTTTGTAAATTAGTTTTTTCCCCTTTCATCTTATAAATTAAATATGTGGGCAGTATAGATAAATCCTTAGTGATAACTGTCTTTAACAATTCTAATTCAATAACATCAGGCAATACATATGTTTTTACCTTCCACAGGATTATTAGGTCTTTAATTAATACCTGGAATATATTAAATAAAGTCCAGCAGGATGTTATTGCTCTGTTTAAGTGACACCTCTGAAGCTTGTTTTACACTGTCTCTTTTGCAGAGCTCCTCAGTGCTGCACCCCAGGTAGCAATAGGCTTATTGTACTATTTATAACACAGAGTGCAATGGAGTTGTAGTTTGAAAATCTGATAGAAACGTATCAGAGATGGAAATGAATGGCTATCCAAATGAAACCACTGAAAAGTTACTGTGTAGCTGGGGTGTGGTTCCAGTCCTGGTCTTCATGTGGGGAACTGAGGAAACAGTGGGTGTGCATTACATGACTGTGACCATGACGTGTAGCACAGGAGCCTTTGCTGGGAGAGATGAAGCCAGAGGATTTGTATTCTCTTTTCTCCTCGATGAATTCCTGCTAAATACCTACCTGCCTTCACAGTTCACTGATTTGATGTGCAAGTGGTATGGAGGTCTTGAAGGAGGAGAGGGAGGGAACGCTGTGAAAGGAAGGAGCTAGCACCTGAGTGAGATTTACAAACCCTGGAGTTAAACACTACACATCTATTATCTAATTCAGTTTCTATTTCTACCTGTAAATCTGCTTCAGAGTAACACATGTTTGAGAAGACAGAACATTACCAGGAGCTGCATGAGGGACAGGAGGCTGCCTTGCTTTGGCTCTTTGCTGAGAACTGTGTGTTTCAAGTTCCCCAGACAAACCTTGTTTGGCAACTTGAATGCAAAGGCAAAAGAGTTCAGCTTGGAAGGATTTTAAACCTACTAAAAATGAAGTAGCAAATCTGCATATTAATAACAGAATTAAAAGAAATGAATCAGTACAGAGGGGCTGAAAGCAAAGGACTCTCTCCAGTGCATCTGGCAGTAAATGAAGAGGATTTAAGTAGGTGGGGAAACAGAAGCAACTTCAATACATTAGAAACACTGATGCAAAATGAAACGTTTTTTCTTTTATTTAGCCTACCCCATTCTTGTGGTGTGAGATTTTCTGCTAAACAAGCAGCTCTCCTGTAAAGTAGCTCTGCTGTTCCATTCCTAGCTTTCATCCACACAATAATCTTTATTGTGGCACCTAATCCAGCCACTTATGAATAGTTGGTCTGTGTAAGCCTGTAAGGGAGAGTTGTGTGCTCTGCAGAGCTCTTTAGTGGGGAGCACTGGAGATGACAGCTGGTAATGTTAGCAGGGAACTTCAGCCTCTTTGGTACTCTCCTTCTGGGTGAATCTGTGCTTCAATTGTTCTAATTGTGTCAACCTGTATTTAAAAACATTTGGTGCAGACTAAGTAAAACCCTGGGTCCTAAAGGGATGCAGAATTAAGAAGTTTTTCGTGTTCCAATTGGAGTAACTACATTGGTATTTTTCTTGCAATGCACCACTTTTTAAATGAACCATACAGACTTTGTATTTCATGCTGAAAAGAATGTGAAGTTTCTGTGCATTAAAAAGTGACTGTGCTATGAAATCCATTACTAATTTTTTTATGAGGAATAATGGAAAACTGAGAAATTGTATCAATACACCACAGGGAAGGCATTACTACACACACACACACACACACACACACACACACACACACATATTATAGTTATAATATTCAAGTGTATAGTCAAGTTATGTTGATATAACTGCAGCATTTTCTGGTATTTTTTGGTACAGCCATCAGCGACATGCTGAAAAATTTATATATGTTCTCATTTTCTGTAATACCATCAATAAATTTTTCCTTGTACTGGTCTATTTCATCAGATGAAAGAATCACACACAAGTTTGATAACACTATAAAGATAGGATGAGTCTGATTACTTTAATTACTAGCCCAGAAATGCTAGTAAAAGTAATTTTGATGGCACAAGAGATGTCAAAGCAACTTAATCAGTTTTAACTTCTCATTTTATTTACAAGCTTACAAAATCTACATAGAAGCTTCTTTCTCAAGAGCAAAAGAAAACTACAGAACAAACATGGCACAGCCTTTAGCAATGTCTTGGCTTTGAATGCAAAGGGATTTATGAGATGTACATGTTCAGTAAACAATCGCATTTATGTACTTGTGTGGGTTTGATGGTGGAAATATTGCCACAGGGTCGGCATGGCAACAGACATTACCAAATCAGTGGAATTGCACAACAATGATTTTGTGCCATATATAGAATGGAAATTCTATCTGCTCCCATGGGCTAATTTTGCAATGACTTGCCTACCCTGCAGGCCCTTGTATACCAGACCCATTGCAGTATACAGATCCTTATATAGTGGTGCTAATCTTCCATTGGTTAATGATTCCAAATCATTCTCTTCTCTTGAGCTGTGGGCTTTGGGAGTCTGTGGGCCCTCAGTCATGGTCAGTCTCCCACTACCAGAATTACCCTTCCCCAGCTGAGGCTGATTCAGCACAGTTGGATCTATTTATTCGGCTGAGTTGGATTTATTTTGTCCTTATCTTGTCCGTTCTGCCAAATTTCCTGGTGGCTCACAGATTCTGCATTCTTTGCATCCAGAATCAGTGGTACACTCTTCTTTCTATGTTTTAGTAACTCCCCTTGGATTTGAGATCATTGAAGCTTGTCAAGCCCTAAACCTTAACAATGCAGTCCTACCAACAACTAATTTGTCCTTCCAGAACCCAGACATCCCTTAGAGCTTGGTAGCTGCTATCTGTTTCATGGATTAAATATCCTTTCTTGTTACTAGGCCTGAAATTACACAAATATCAAACATCAAAGAACATGCTTTCTTAGGAAAAATTTTATATATGCCACATTTTGCAACACTGGGACACCTGACAGCTTGTTTTGGGGATCAATTGCTGCCCCAGGAAATAGAAAATGGTACTTATAGAATTGACTACCACAATATGGCAGAATGGACTACCCAAGTGCTGCAGCACATTGAAAAGCGACATGTTGCGTCACCTGGGTGACACACTATTACTCAACAACAGCAGCAGCTGCCAGCAGCTGGACAAATAATTAATATGGAGGCAGTTAGGAGCTGCCTATCACTCTTAACTTCTCTCCCATGTATGGACAGCTTGTGGTAATAATATCTACATTTTGTGAGATCTTAAATGTCATGATCTTGTTAGGAGCTGGATATGCTGTCCAGGAGATGGGAATGAGAAGATTGGTAATGTAAAAGCAGACAGTTTCTAAGGAGGAGCTCAGTCCTGCTATCCAGAACAGCAAAAAATTTTCCTCTCTCCTTAATTTCCTTGGCACTGTGATGCTTGGTAGAAGATGCTCAAAAACAAGAAAGAAATAATTATTTGCCTTTGCAATTAACCCTTACCATGCATAATTAAGTCAGAGTACCAGAAATGCTTTTCCATTCAAACACTCTCTCATTCAAGGTGAGAGGCAAAACCAGTTCTTCCTCCATGTCCTGATGGGGACACGTGTACCTGTTTTCCATCAGCCCTGGTGGCAAAGAACAGAGCTCTATTTATTTAGGACAACAAAAAGACTTTGTCAGCCAAGGCAAAAGTAGTTTGTGTGCTGTAGTGGCTGACCTTGAGTCTAGACCAAATCTGTTGCTCACTTCTCCCAAGAGAAATGGGGGATAGACTTGGAAGTGCGAAAGCTGAAAACTTGGGTTGAGATAAAGAGTTTAACAGATGAAGAAAAGCTATTTATGGAAGCAAAGCAGAATAAAGAATTAATTCACTACTTCCCATTGGCAGAAGGTGTCCAACTACTTCCTGGGAAGCAGGACCTCACCAGCTGTAACAGTTACTTGTAATGGCAAATGCTTTAACCACAAACATCTCTCTTTCCCATTGATTTCATAGTTGAGGACAATGTTGTATGGCATGGAAAATCTCTTCAGTCAATCTGGGTCATCTGTCCTGCTGTGTTTCCTTCCAGCTTCCTGTGTGCCCCCAGATTATTTGCTGGTGGGGCAGAATAGAGGCAAAAAGGAAAAAAAAAATTAAAAAGCAACCTTGGGGCTTTACAAACAGTAAGCAGCAACATCCAAAACTCTGGTGTGTTACTAACACTGTCTTAGTCCCAAACAGGAAACACAGTAAACTGTGAAGAAAGTTAATCCCAGCCAGACACAGTGCAAGGGCTGAACATGTTCTGCAGCTGCAAGAGCTGGTGTGGAGAGGAGAGGAGAGGAGAGGAGAGGAGCCCTAATGCCAGCAGACACATGGAGGAGCCTGATATGTGTGGGGATGGTGAATCACTGTAAACCTACAAATCAATTAAAAATCATTAACTTTTGGATGTCTGATTGATGCAGCCCGTGTTCTCTCCTTGTCTCAAGCAGATCGAGTTATAAATGTATCTGTGCATCTGTTTTATTTGCATTCAAAATTCAACGCATCAAGCACTATACCTTGTGGTATAGTGATGGATAGTGATGGATATATAGATGGACCCAAGCTGTGTTTCAGTGCTGACATCTGTTTTATTTGCATTCAAAATTCAACGCATCAAGCACTATACCTTGATGGACCCAAGCTGTGTTTCAGTGCTGGGAATATGCATGGAGGAGGCTGATAGGGAAGCACAGGGCCAAGGGTGTGTGGAGGATCCCAGTCCAGGCAGGGCAGCAGAGGTGTCGTGGCCAGCACCAGGAGTGGCTCCACAGCAGGGGTGTAGAGAGGGGTGCGGCCCCAGGCATGGCTCCAGAGGTGAGGCAGGCAAGAACACATGAGGTCCAGGGTGGGGTGGAAGAGCAGCATGTGTGCTGGCAAAACGCCCAGGTCCTGGCTCCATGCCCAGAAAATGACAAAAGAGGGAACCAGGAAAGGACCTACCAAATGACCTTCTTACCTGGGAAACCTAATTATGGCTCCAGCGTGGGCTGTGGTGATACCTTGCTGGTGCAAGGTGAGGATGGAAGCAACAGTGAGGGTTGAGGGTGGAACAAAACAGGCTATGAGGAAGGCAAATGTGTGGAGAGATTGAGTAGGAGATTAGGAAGATGCCAACTAAGTGTAATCTGATGTTAAAGCAAAATTTTAAATTGGAGCTTGCAGCATCCAGACCCAATAATCACCGACATCAGTGAATAGGAGGGAAAGTCGGAGAAACTGATGAAAAAGATGAGACAGCTGCAGATATCACTCACACAGAGGCAATGCCTAATGTAACAAAGCCTACTAGTTGACCCAGCAAGATACTTGGAGTAACTTTGAACTGGGAAAATACTTTTGATGGGGTCATTGATTTGTGTCATGAAGGTAAAGTATTGACCTAGTTGTGTGAGGCTTTGGCTCCACTCTAGTGGATGGGCAGACTAGAGTGACTCTTAGAATAAGGAGCTGGTTTGGTTGCATGAGAATCACACAGCACAGGTGTGTGAAAGCAACAGGAAATTAGAAGGAGCATTACAGACCTCTAGAACTGTGACCTGAAGGAGAACCCAAAAGAAAGAGCAAGTCTTCATCAGTGGCTTACAGCCCACTTCAAATCTTTTACTGGATTTTTAATTCGTATTACTTAGTGACATATAATTCTCTGTCACTGCTCTCTTCGAATGACATACTTCTCTTTAACAAAAAATAGTAAACATCAAATTGTTTTCATGCCTGTATTCCACTACAAGAATACACCAATAAAATCTATTCTTGTAATTCAACATGTATCAAAAATTTTGAACTCAGACCTATCTGGAAAAAGAGATTAGGCTTCTAAATATGGAGGTTACCCACCTGCTATTGTGTATTATTATTGCATTTAAGAAACAGGATTTTGGGTAGATGATTGGCACAACCAGGCTATGCAGAGATAAAGCAGGTTTTCCTTCCAGTGAAAATGATCCAACAAAATAATCCTGAACACTCTCTAACTGCCTCAGTTAAGGGTACAAGCAGTTTATGTATACTGAGATATTTGCAACCTGGCTGAGTAGCTTGTTAAATGGAGATCTACTTAACCATATGCTTACTCTCAATAATTTGTTAGTAACTTGATGAAAGAAGATCTTGTTCCAGTGCAAAGTGACTGTCAATTGCAAGCATTGTTAATGACAATACCAGTGTATTGTATTCATGTGGTGATAACCTAAGCTACTCTTCAAAGTACAAGGCAATGGAGTCATTGAGGATTTTTCTTATCTTCTGTCTAGTCCTCAGTCCCCTGAATATTACTATTTCACCCACTCCTCCTAACTGTTTTCCTGATAAGGAGATAAACCCCGTATTTCCAGTGCAACTGCATATGATTACTGAGTTTCTGGAGGGTTTGAATCTGTTTATTCAGTGTTCTTCAAGTCAAATTGCTAGTGAATCTTTTTCCATAATGTTTATGTGTACCTGTAGGAAGAGTTTGTTTCTCTGTCACCATTACACATAGAAGCCTTTGCAGAATAGTAATGAAATAAATTTATCTCACTAAATGGGACATCAAGGCAGATATCCATTTAAACATTTGTGAGTGATGACACTTTAACAGGTGTAGAGCTTCAATATACCAATCTACATATCCTACCTAGTATGTATCTGTACTATGGATATTAGAAGTGGCAAATGAGATAAAAAAACTACTGTGGTATCTTAGAAAACACAGATAAACTTTATTGCTCTAATCTGAAGCTCTTGGAATACCAAAATGACAAATTACTAAATAAATGCATAAATAATTGTAAAATTATTTAAAAGCAAGCCAGCATATGTCACTGCCTTTGAAGGATCCATTACCTGAGAAAGAAAAAAAGTATCTTTGTTTATTTTGAAACTCAAGAGAAGAGAGGAATGTAGATATTACCAGTTCTCATCTCTTTGTAAGTCCCAAAATCAGACCTTGAGTCAGAAGAGAGGCTTACAGAGGTATATGACAAACACAGTTTTTATGTCTTTAGTGTGCACTGTGAAACTCCTGCCATAATCTGTTCTGCCTCCTTTCTTTTTTTTTTCTTTTCTCTTTTTGCTTTTCTATTAAAAAAAAAATTTCTTCTTTCTTTCTGTATTTACATCCTGCAGAGGCAAAATTATCTGGTTAAATGAACAGGATAATAAGACATAAACTTATGTTCAGATAATGGTCTCCTGCTTCTGAAGAAAATCATGAAGTAAACCTAAGAAATGTATTTTGATGTCAATCTAAACCATGTTTGGAGCAAAATTTACACCTTGTTAAGGTTAATCCTAGACCTCAGAATGTGCAAGGAGATCAAGCTTCAAGGTTTCCAGGGCAGCTTCTCTCTCTTTAACAGGAAGAAGTTAACCAACCACAGGAATGTCAAAGGAGACTATTGAGATACTTCAAAAGTAATACACTCTGAATGCTACTTGCACATTTAAGCTGCTAGAGACAACAGAAATGGTCATAAATATAGAGTTCATATTTATGCAGATTTTAAAATAAATATATATATTTATATATTTATTTAAAAATCTGCAGCTCATAGTAAACTTAGCTGTTCACAAGAGATTTAATATTCTGATACAGCTGTTTCCTGGCAGGAGTGCAGAAGAGTCTCTGTGAACCCATGCTCCTCCAACACTCCTTTGCAGTGTGATGCTCAGCTGCCAAAAATCAGGGAAATGCATTGAATCCCATAGTTTTGTGTGCAAGCAGGATTTGAAACCAGATACTGCAAGGAACCATTTACCTGAACTCCTTGGATACATGCTTTGTACAGTAGAGATAGCCTGTAATTCCTTTTAAAGATGCAATTTGCTATGTTTATCACAGGATTAACTGGGAGGAGCTGCTGACTCCCTCCAAGGCAGGGAGGCCATGTAGAGAGACCTGGACAAATGAGAGGGCTGGGCAATCACCAAGCAGCTGAAGTTCAGGAAGGGAAAGTTCTGGATTCTGCACCTGGGATGGGGCAGCCCTGGATGTACAGACAGACTGGGAAATGAGATGCTGCAGAGCAGTGCCACACAAAGGGACCAGGGAGTCCTGGTTGTTGGCAAGTTGAACATGAGCCCCAGTCAGTTACCTGCATATTTCAACATATAACAGTTGCCTTGCCTGCCTCAGAATCTTGAGGACTCAGAACAGCTTTTAAAAATCCATCTGTAACACCAAACTGCTTTTTCTGCTGTTTTTGTTGCCAACTGAACCCCTCCCTGGAGCTGCAGTAATTGGATTTATTGCAGAAAGGCATCCAGAAACAGGAAGTTTCTCTTTAATATTACTGCAAGGAATGGGGTGGAGTGATTTGAATGAAGATGCAAAATAGCTGTTATCAAGAGTGAAGATCAAAGAGAAGGTGATGAATGGGTGGTTTCGGGTTGTTATTGCTTTTGAGAGGTGACTGAAGGGAAAACAAAGCAAAACACACACATAAATTGTTGTCAGTAAGTTAAAGGTATTGGTCTGGATTCTTTGTACAAGTTCACTCACTCTGCAGTCCTTAAAACAATTAAACAATAAGGAAAATAAACCTTTTTATTATTTTCTGTAAGAACATAAATAATAACTCAAATGCCTCTTCCTTTTTCCTAAACTTAAACTGAAATCCCTCACTGTGTATCCTGGCTTGTCTCCTCTGATCTTTGGTTTCTTTTCAAGCATGTATCTTGCTATCTTCGTATCTCATTCAATATCATAATATGCCATATTATGCTGATGTATATTATGCTAATTTTTTGGCCCAACAGGCAGTAAGCACAGATTTACAATGAAAGACAATAACAATAATAAATGGTAGGAAAAACTAGAAGCTTTTTGTGAATCCAAATTTGAATCCATATTGTTTTCTTCTGAACCTGTCCATACTCTCCCAAGCAGAGAGGCAATGCCAGGTGAAAGAAAACATTCTTACCAGGATGTGCTTCTGCGAACACTCAATGTGATTAGATGTGCTCATTACAGTTTCATTTATCCCTAAAAGGAGCTACCTTCCTCCCATGCCTAGAGCATTGCAATCAGAATAAATCCTAAGCCTCGTGTACATCTACAGCCAAACTCCAACGAGCATTAGATTTCAAGTTTTGCAGTATTTTCATTGTTGTATTTAAAAGGAAGCAAGTGTTCTGGGGCTCTTCTCAGAGAGGCTAAGCTACTGAGATGTTCTCCGCTTCATTTACCCTTTCTGTGCAGTCAAAGTGCTACTGTTTCCCTGATGTCACAAGGCTGGATGCTTTGGAACCTCCAAACTGACTGACAGAGGCTGATGTGAATGAATGCATGCAGTTTTCCTCTGTGTCAGATGAGGAAAACCAGGGCATGGTGTACTCCCTTTGAAATTTTCTGAGTGACACAGCAGTATAAATTCCTCAGACTGTTTCCAGTCTGGGGCAGAAAGTTGAGCACTGTTACCATTACATCTCTACATGCTGGACAGCTGGACAGCATTCACACACATGACAGAGCACTGGGGCTTTTGTTGCTTTTGCTTTTGGTCACTCCTATTTGTGCCTCACAGGATAGCTTCTAGCTAGACAGATAAAAATACCTAAATAAGAATCTTATGATAGAAACAGTTTCATCATAACACCCAAATTTTATGAGTAGTAAAAAATCAACCAGGCAGCTATCATAGGTACATATAAAGTTGAAGAGTTTTCTTCATGTATAATTTCATGTTTGATTACATTGAATTTTAACTGTTATTTTATTACCTAGCTAGTTAATCTACAGTCTTCACAGAAAATCCTTTGACACAATAGAACATACTGCGGAACAGTGAACCAGGAGTGCAGAGTGAGAGTGAGGCAGGTGAGGATAGTGTTCTCCTCCTGGGCAAGGACAATCCCACAGTGCCTAAGCAGGGCAAGCAGAGCTGGTCCTCTGGTGGTCACCTAGCTCAGCCACCTGCCAGTGACCACCAGACACACAAGTTTGTGGTGATCCAAGGTCCAAGGCCAAGCCACGTCGCCTGTGGAAGCCCGGGCAAGGACAATCCCACAGTGCCTAAGCAGGGCAAGCAGAGCTGGTCCTCTGGTGGTCACCTAGCTCAGCCACCTGCCAGTGACCACCAGACACACAAGTTTGTGGTGATCCAAGGTCAAGCCATGTCGCCTCTGGAAGCCATGAATCTGAGCTCTGTGGTAGGAAGTTTCTTCTGACAAACCCCATTGAGTGGCAGAGCCTGTTAGCTTAGACTGGGTGGCTGTGACTGTCAAGCTCCTGAATGTGGCAAGAGCTGTGTAGAGCTTTTATGGGTTCTGTGTTTGTTTTTATGAGTTGTTGAACCTGTCTAATTTAAGTCTGAAACAGAGATGCTAATTTCATTAAAGAACACCAAACATTTTCTGAACTGGATCCAAAAAGTAGCCACCGAAAGATCTGTTAGAATTGTTTAGGCTTTAGGTTTGCCTGTGAATCAACCACATTTGCTGAAACCTGCTTCCTGAGTGTTGTTATTGATGGTGATTTAGAGGATTGCTAAATGAAGTGAAACTGGAACACTAAACTGCTGAGAAGCTCAGTGAAGCTTTTTATGTCCATGTCTTCACACGCCTTTTATCAAGTCTTTACATTTGGTGAACATTAAACTTTTTGGGGAGGGATAGGGGGCTGTCAGCTCTAGCTTGTAGGCACTTTAATTTCCTGTCATATTCCCATTACAGTGAGTGGAAATCCAGTCAATTCAGCTAATGGACTCTGAAGGGGGAATCAGATGTCTCTTTCAAAATGAGTCAAATAGCTGTAGAGTTTCCAGTGGGATTGAACATAAGCATTCAATGTTCTAGGACATAGAAGCAAAAGGCTGGCAGATATAATGTGGGGTATATGGGAGATCTATGCCCGCATGGAGAAGCAGCTGGGGCTCAGGCAGGATGCCTTACAGCACCTCAGATGGCAACTAAGCAATTGAAGCAAGCCCCTCCATTTAGATGCCTATATATACACACATATCTGTCATCTGGAGCAGAATCCCACACCTGAGGTTTGATTGTTCAGAAATTTTAAATCATTATGTTTGCCAAACACAAGTAGCCAGAATCTCCCATGAAACGTGTTAATGGCAACTAAGCAATTGAAGCAAGCCCCTCCATTTAGATGCCTATATATACACACATATCTGTCATCTGGAGTGGAACCCCACACCTGAGATTTGATTGTTCAGAAATTTTAAATCATTATGTTTGTTTGGCAAACAAAAGTAG
This sequence comes from Passer montanus, assembly GCF_014805655.1. NCBI lineage: Eukaryota > Metazoa > Chordata > Aves > Passeriformes > Passeridae > Passer > Passer montanus. The sequence goes on along the minus strand of NW_024368818.1, from coordinate 6,570,713 downwards.
CCAGAATTTCCCATGAAAAATGTTATTTTTTCTTAACATAGTTTCTGGTTTTGCTTTTCCCCGTGTTCTTACAACCAGAGGAAGTACAGAAATGTTATTGTAAGACTTAGAAATCCAGCTATTCAGGCACATGTCTTTACTCCATCATCAAGAACTGGCCTTTGGTAGGGAAGTGTAGACAAATCTGCACAGCTTCATCACCACATCCTGAAAGAAACCCTTCTGCCCTTTCCTTGCATTTGTGATTATGAAAATGAGGAGATTTAGCACAGCAGCTTTTCTGTCTCTAGTTTTTAGAATGCTGCAGTCACTCTGGAGTTTGGAGGTCACATGGCTACTCATGCTATAGCGACAGTATCCTTTTCACCTAGGCCTTGTCAGCAGCTTCTACTTGAGAAATCTAATGCAACTGAAATAATAGAGCATGAAGACAAATTTATTTTTTATGAGACTGCAGTTATTTAAGGGAAGAATTCGGGCTAGTTTTTAGAATGCTGCAGTCACTCTGGAGTTTGGAGGTCACATGGCTACTCATGCTATAGTGACAGCATCCTTTTCACCTGAGCCTTGTCAGCACCTTCTACTTGAGAAATCTAATGCAACTGAAATAATAAAGCATGAAGATAAATTTATTTTTTATGAGACTTTGCAGTTATTTAAGGGAAGAATTCGGATTGACAGCTTTACAGTTCATGCAGCTGTTGCCCATACAGGTCCACACAGCACTCCTGCAACTACAGGGATTGTCAACAGGAATGGATGAATGGTAGGGACATGGGCATGGGTCCAGTCTCACCTCTGGCAGCATAAATAGGCACTACCAGCGTAGTTTATCTTCAGTTTCCTTTGCCTTCCCACATTGCCTCTCTGTCGCTGACTTCCAGCCTATATCTCTTCTCTCACATTTGTCTCATGACCCATTATTATAAAATATCAGTCTAATGAGTCTAAACTTTTGAAACAAATTTAACTTCTACAGTCAGAAACGTGCAGATAGATAAGGCGGGCTGGGTGGCTTACGCTTCCCAGCCACAAAAAGAGGTGTTATTAAATCATTATAAATAGGAAGGAAATGTACACTTCAGAGTTGAGCAATACACCTGGTGAATAAACTAGAGGATCAGAATAATAAACTATGACTCTTTCTCCAAATGCAAGAATAATCAAGCACATAAAAACAAGGATAATAAGGCATAAGTGCCTATTGCATAAATGTGCTGTGCCTTTTTTTAACATATCTGACAAACCAAACACACACTATGCTAATGATCTGGGCAAAACAATACATTAATTGTCTCTTGAAATTATCCTGAAATACAAAAAGGCCAAGAACTGTGCTAAATAAAAATGTTTTTTTTTTGTTTTTTTTTTATTTTTACAGAGTGCCTTGATGATTAAAGGACAACATTTAAGCATGCCATTTTTATATTAAGCTTCAGTAGCACCACAGTGTGTACTATTCTGTTTGGGGAATGGCATTCTTCCAAAACGTGTGATCATCTGAAAGGTTAACTCATCTTTTGTAATTTCATTTGTCAAGTCTGCATGTCAGTCAGGAAATCAGCTCAGTTGTGAAAGAACTGTCAAGCGTGTTCAAGATGAAATCATATTTATGGAGTTCCCTGCATTGAAATAACTCCTGTGCCCTGGGACAGTACAGCGATCCCAGCTGCCACGAAAAGGCAGCTTTGATTATCTGATGGTCCTTCTCAGGGTGGTGTGTCTGTTATGATCCCAGTTTATTACTCATTTTTATTTCTCCAGGTCTGTCACGGCCCCTAGTGGCTCAGAGACACCCAGACACCACCGTGGGCCTGGCACCAGCAGCCCGGAGAAGGGCAAAGTGCTGCAGGGCAAACTGTGGGAAGGGGTGAAGTGATGGGGCCCGGGAAGCCTGGGCGTGTTCGACAGCCCTGTGAGCCAAAACAAGTTCCAGCAAATCCCATCATATATTTCTTGCAAGATTGGTCATACTTATAATTTTCAATAAAAAGATATTTGCTGACTTAAAGGAAAAATGTTTTGATTTTGTATTTCTTTTAATATTCATCTTGTGTTTTTATTAAAAGAATCTATGTATTGAAGAGGCAGATGATTTAATTTAAAGACTGAAAGTATGACACAGTAAGTAATTAATTTTTAAAATTGCTTTCTGTTTTATAGATTATCTTGTCTGACAATCTGAGTGAGAGCTTTTCTTCTTGTCCACGGAATTGTTCTTGTTGGCCAGAGTTTACATCACAGCTTTCCCAATGTCCAGTTGGGCTTTCATTGGCAAAAAGTTCATTTTGTGGGCCCTGCAAACTAAATCATGAATATTAGCAGTCCTATAGAAAACATAAAGTCCTCTGGCATTCCAGGAGTTATGTGTTTATGCCATTCTAGTTATGGCATAAACATTCTAGTTATGGCATCTTTAGCTTTTGGTGTCTACCGAAACCCAAATTCCTGTAATTTATATGCTTGGTAAAAGCATTTTTGTTTTATCAGTTCCCCAAGAAGAAATTACTCTGCAAATTTGTATTTGTTTCATTGCTAGGAAAGAGCTGTTCATTACTAAGAGGAAAATACAAGCTCTCAAGTACACCACACAGTGTTCTTGGTAATAACTGACTGTTTATCCATTACAATTAACCAATTTTCTTAGACCAGGAATTATTGAAACAGTGTTTCTACTGTGTTTTTGAAAATCAAATGTCACTTTCAACTTCAAAAATATAATTTCTTGGTAGCCTTTTATTATAGGGCTACCCAACACAGGAAAAAACAATTCTATGGGTTTTATGACGTTTTTCCCTCTACCCTGTCTTTTTTATTGATTGCTCTCCATCCCAAACACCTACTGTGACTCCTTTTTAGATTTGCTTATCCTGGGTCTGCATGAGAGTATTGAAATTTCTGTTTTAAACTGAAAGCATTGATTTTTTTCTCAGCATGCAGTACTCAGACTAATACCTCTTGGCTAAGCTGAAATGGAGTCCTGAGACCATGGGCAGGAGTTGGGAGAGACCCTGGGGGAAGTTTAGCAGGGACAATAAGGTCCAATAGTGCCCTCAGGGCCCTGACATCTACTCTAACACCCATTTCTTCTCTGAACAATTCTGTCCATCACACCTAATAATGCTCATTTTAAAGTGGTTTTTATTTTTCCAAGTGAGATTATAATTTTTCTATGTCATATTATACATCCTTTGGACAGATGAAATTTCGTAATAATGTCTGATAGGAACATTAACTCTGTTAAAAATAACTTACAATCTGACTGCCATTTCCATACTTTTTCCAAACTGTTCTGAATCTACATCGTAGTAGTGCAAATATTACATTGAAGATCCACCCTTTCACTGTGGGTGTCTCATTCAGAGACACTCAGGCAGAATATTCTCACATGCTTTCTATTAAATCTCCTGAAGCACAGCAGTAAACCTTGGAAGATAAGGGTATTGAGAGGCATTGAGGAAATTCTCCTAGCACGTGGTTGTTTTATTGAGAAGGGCTTTAGTGGTATTTCACACAAATGGTCCTTCTGGGGTCACTTCCTCTGGTTTGCTGACTAATTCTTTAGGTACATGACCAAAATTGTGTAGAAAAATGAAAGTAAGCAGGTTAGTATAAAATGATCAAGGATTTAATGTGAATGCCAAAGTTTAACTTAAACACATACAGTGATAATTTAAAAAAATTATTATAAAATAAAATCAGCTTATCTTAAATTCCTCTAGAGATTTGCAGAGGAAATATTTAACTGGGGTATGTGGTATGTGAATGAGAGTCTGTGGCTGCATGAGGCACCAGGAGAAATGGTACAGCAGGAGTGGAGGGAGTGATGCATTTGCAAGAGATTATGACCAACCATGAAATGCAAGAAAGAATATAGGTAAGAATGGAGAATTGGCAACATCTGGGTGTTGGGCCAACTGTTCTAAATCCATGGCGAGTGAAGAAAGCCCCATGAAACACAGAGATATAGCCGTGTGGTAGAACTCAGCTTGGCCCTGAGGTTTTCTCAAGAGAAAATATCAAGGACACCAGAGATTGCGAACCATTGTCACCATTGAGGATGAGCCCAGACAAAGTGACAAGGGCTTGATTGTCAGGGCATGGCCAGGACTGGCTGCTCCCTAAGGACCAGGATCTCAGACCGGTAACACAGCCCCTGGGTGAGGGAGCAGGGGGTGCTCACAGCTGGCAGCTGTGGTCAACCATGAGTCCAACTCATCAAACACATCTGAAAAGGTCCAAGGTCAAGCTGGAAAAATCAATTCCTGGTCAGGGACAGGATACGGATGAGGATGAGGATGAGGTCTGATGGCCATAATCAGGGTCAGATACAGTCACTGAAGACTGGGCATGTTCACAGTGACAAAGCAGGACTGAGGGCAAGGCAGGAAGTCATTCTGCAGCTCAGGGTCCCAGCCAGTGGGATCTGTGGCCAAGGACAGGCATGGCCATGGCTGAGCTGGGGACCAACATGACATGTGACATAACTCAGACAGCGCCTGAAGCTGCAGGGTGGAGCTGTGCCAGGGTGTAGGAGGAGGACTGAGGCAAGGCTGGTCAGGGCCATTAAGGTACTCTGAGTGCCCTCAGGGCCCTGACCTTGATACTTGGTGCCCCTTGTCCTCCTCACCATAAAGAACTCTTTTGAAACACACAGATGTTTGTACTTATGAGTAGGAAAGATGGAGTATACAGGAAAGTGAAATCTGTGGAGAATGACTGAGAAATTGCTGCCTTCTTCTCTGTGGTCATGTACAGGGCCTTGTTACTTTTATTTTTATATCTATACTCCCTTCATTTCTGAAAAATACAAGAAAACATCTGTGCTTGAATAATTTATTTCCATAATTTATCATTTCTCTCTCTTAATCTCTCTCAGAAGGACCTCTGGTTTTGCCACAGTTTTAGGGATAGTACTATTACAAAACAACTGAAGTTTTAAATGTCTTAGAAGTTTTACAATTTCTAATAGAGAGTTTATAGAGTTTGTTCCTGTATGAAAGGGAAACTTTTACAAACTCTGGCTGTTTCTCAGGCAAGCTCCTCAGGGTGAGAGGACAGCAGAGAAATTAGAAGGGTGGTTCCAGAGCCCTTGCAAGCACCCAGACCTCCAGCCTGGAGCTCCATCCAGCATTTTACCTTGTACTGTGGGAAAGGCCCTTTTGACTTTCTGTTTTCCTTTTTTGGTATATGGACCTCTTGGCCCAGACCTCCAGCCTAGAGCTCCATCCAGCATTTTACCTTGTACTGTGGGACACAGGAAAAGGCCCTTTTGACTTTCTGTTTTCTTTTTTTGGTATATGGACCTCTTGGTTAATGAGCAAATTAATTATTAAAAGGCATTAGCATACTTTCATGCTTTTCAGAACCTTTCCAAAGCATTCATGACAGTAGACTAAAAAGTTGTTTTAGGAGCAGGATGGGAAGATCTGATTTTACTTTTTTTTCATTGAGGATTTATGTCTGTCATGACTCACAGACTACTGCTGCTGTTCTGTTATGAAAGAGATGAGCCCTGCAGGCAAAACACAGACCAGGTGAGCAAAGACAGCATGTTCAAACACAACACTTCTACTGTACCTTTACTCAGGAAAAGAGTAAACTTACTCCAGCACTGGAGGAATTCTACACAGGAGGGGTTTTGCTTGTTTGTTTTTCTATTACAGGCAGACATAAAATACTTAAACTGGCAGCTGAGCCCTGTGACAGTCTGACTGTGTTAGACTGGGACTTTGTTTTGTATGTCACAGTAATGTGCTGTAACTGTAGGAAACATGAGCCATCCCTCAAAGCACATCATTCACGGTGGATGTGCATCTCTTGCAAACAGCTTTTTATCAGGTAGTTTTGGATGAAACCATTTTTGTTTCAAGAATAAAACCTTCAGTATACTTACTTATTTATCTGGACAGTAATAAACCCCTAGAAAAAAACCATTGTATTCAAAGCTGTACCTGGGAGGAGAGATCTCCCTGGGGCCTGTTCAAAGGGAATTTTTCCATTCCCTCCTGAAATTAGTAACTGCATGGATTTTAAAGGGAAACCAAACATTTCTATGATCATAGGTTTCCCTGATCTCAGGGAGGAGGGAAAACATCTTTCAGTGATACACTCAACATATGTACGGCAAAAGTGGAGCTAATTAAGAGACACTCCCTTTTCCCTTGGCTTTCTGGAATTCCAAACCCTCATCAGAGACAGCAATTATTTTGGGAGTCTTTCACTGTTCCCCTCATCAAGGTGTTTACTTCCGTCTTATGCCATTGCATAAATATGTTTGTAATTTTGTCTTCCTGATGTGGCACAATAATTCCACAGCCTGTTTTTGTTTTTAATTCTGTGTGCTGATGAAGGGCTAAAGCTCACTCAGCGAATTGTTTCTGACCGCTGACCAACTGCAGAGCAATGCAAACCTTCCTGTTGGGAGGGGTTAAAAACTGGTGAAGGTAAAGATAGCGTAATATAAATCTGCAGGTTGGTTAGATCTAGTTTGTTGAGAGATATGTGCCTCTTACAGACACCAGCCTTACACCATGCAGTGTAAAACAACTCTGGTTGTTTGTGGTTTTCCCTGTGACTTTCTGCCAACCCTTGGCATAGTTCAAGGCTCTGAGCCAAGGCCATTAAGACTGACTACAGCTGTAATATGAAGCGTCAAAGCAAAAACCCAACACCTTAAACACGAGCCCCACTCTGTGACTTTCAGCTGAATTTTGATTTTTCCAAATTTGTCAGTTTTTCCCTGTAACGAATGAGCACATAAAACATTAACAGCCTTGCCATGGAACTCTTCCTCCTGATTCCAGCTCCAGAGTACTCACTCCAGCTCTGGGATCCTCAGTACAAGAAAGACATGGACCTCTTGGAATGAGTCCAGAGGAGGCCATGATCAGAGTGACAGAGCACCTCTCCTATGAAGACAGGTGAGAGAGCTGTTTAGCCTGGAGAAGGCTCCAGGGAGACTTTATAATAGCTTTCCAGTATCTAAAAAGGAGCTTAGGACACCAAGCTGAGTGGTGTGGCTGACACACTTCAGGGATGGGATGCCCTCCAGAGGGAGCTGGACAAGCTTGAGAACTGGGCCTGTGGGACTTTCCAAGTGTAAAGTGCTCCACATAGGTCTGGGTAACTACCAGTATGAACACAGGCTGGAAACAGATGGAGAGCAGCCCTGCTGAGAAGGATTGGGTGATGCTGAAGGATGAGAGGCTGGCCATGAGCTGTCAGTGTGCTCTCACATCCCAGAGAGCCAAACGTGTCCTGGGCTGCATCCAGTGGTGGGCAGCAGGACCAGGGAGGGGATTCTGCCCCTCTGCTCTGCTCAGAGCCCACCTGCAGGGCTGCTCCAGCTCTGGCCTCCCAGCACAGGGAGCACAGGGACTGCTGAAGCGAGTACAGGGGAGGGACGCTGGGATGATCAGAGGGATGGAGCTCCTCTCCTATGAAGAAAGGCTGAGAGAATTGGGATTGTTTAGTCTGGAAAAGAGAAACTTTTGGGGTGACCTAGCTGTAGCTTTCCAGTACCTGGTGGGGGCTTACAAGAAAGCTGGAGAGGGATGTTTCACAAGAGCAGGTAGTGATAAAACAAGGGTGAACAGATTCCAACTAAAAGAGGGCAGGTTTAAATCAGACACTTGGATGAAGTTCTTCACTGTCAGCGCAGTGAGGCACGGGAACCCGCTGCCCAGAGAAGCTGAAGATGCCAAATCCCTGGAAGTGCCCGAGGCCAGGCTGGATGGGGCTTTGAACAACCCGGTGTAGTGCACGGTGCCCCTGCCCACGGCAGGGAGGCTGCAACTGGATAACCTTTAAGGTCCTTTCCAACCGAATCCATTCTATGCTTTTGTGATTCCCCCACACCACCACACTGCCGAGGACAAAATTTATGCCAGCACTAATCACATACTCCTTTTCTATTAAGACTTTATTTTTTCCCCTTTCCGGTTTATAATCTCTCTCACAGCGTAATTTCCTTGCAGCGGTACGAACTCGTTTCGTTGGGTTACACCCCGCACTCCCCGCCCAGGCGGCGGCGGAGGCCGGGCCGGGGCGGTGTCTGCCGGCGGCGCGCCGAGCGCGACCCACGCGGGGCGGCGGGGCAGCATGGGCCGGCCCGGCGGCGGCGGGGCCGCGGAGGCAGCCATGGACCCCGTGCGCAGCTTCGAGCGCTGGAAGAAGAAATACACCCGGCGGACGAAGAGGCTGCGGCTGCAGCGCAAGGAGAGGAAGCGGCCCGAGTGGCAGGTGGAGCGGGACAACATCGGCCGCCTGGTGCAGCGCTACCCCGAGGTACGGCCGCGCCGGGAGCCAGGGGCTGTGCGGGGCGGGCGCGGCGGTCTGTGGAAAAGGGGCTCCTCTCCTCGTGTGGCGTGTGTGTGGATAGAACAGGGAGGAGGAGGGGTGGTATCTGTCGGTCCTGGGCAGCGGTAGAGAGCCCCCCGGTCGGCAGGGCTGTGGAGGTGCCCGTAGGTGAGAGGTGTGTTGGGCGGCTCTGCTCTGCGGCGGGCAGGGGGCTCTTGCTGTCGCGAGGTCGGGATGAGGCTCTGTTCTTTCTCCCCAGGCAGAGCAGGAGGGGCAGCAGCCGCAGTTCCTGGGGTTTTGGTGAGGGTGACTGGACAGGCTGTGGAGCCGGGGGCAGTGGGACCCTCGGGCAGGGCAGGTTGTGGTTGGGAGGGAGCGAGGAGGAGGCTGGAGCAGGTTGGGACCAGGGGCCCTTCTCACCAGGCAGCGTGGCTATCTCCATCTCCGTGTTGGACATAGCGCACGCTTGTCTCCATAGCACGACGGGCAAACCATCAGTATGAATGAATTTGATGTTTAGCCTCCAGTCAGGAAATTGATACTTGAATGCGAGACCTGAAGTGAGTTGTGTTGGTTTTGTCTCTCAGAGTCCCTTGAATGCCTGCGGGAGATAGTCGGCTTTGGAATCACACTGATCAGTGGAAGCGCTGTAATTGTGGATAACGGGTTAGATGCGTGCTGCCTGTGGTGCTGCTCTGCCTCCTGCCAGCTTTTGCCGAGTTTGCAGGGCAGTTGTACTTGGTTATGCAGCACTCGGCACAGGTGATGGTAATGACTTTTTGGTGGTTGTAATTTGATTGAGCATAAAGTAACAAGAGGTATAGAAGAAACACATCTGTTACCATAAAGAGCTCATGTTAGCTCCATTAGTTAAGATTCAGCGAGTTAGTATTCTTGAGCTTCGCTGGATCATTTTCTTTGCTGTGTGAAAACAAATGGCACGTTCCTCTACTCCTAGCCTTGGCTGTGTGAATGTTTAGGGATGTTTCCATGTCACTAATGTGACTGCACGTGTGTTTGTTTCAGGGCGTGTGTTTGTTTCATTTTGCAGCTTGGGGCAGCATAGGTGGGGGTTGGATAGTGGAAGCTTGTGTTTATGTGTGGTTTTGGGTGTTGAAGAAAAGAGGCTTGTAAGGTTCAGGCATGTTTTCATCAGAATTAAGAGTGAGTAAATGTATACCTTTATTAGGATAGTTGTGGAGGCTCTTGGTCTCGCCTCTGCTGGGACTTTGCTGTCCTTTTGCTCCAGGATTTTCTTGCCTGTGCACATACGGTTGAATGCCCAGCTAACTTTCTGTCTTCAGTCCTTCAGATAGTCTTTTCTGGTCCCTGACAAGGTTTTCCACTGGGTCTCCAGTGTTTCTTCCGTATTACCCTGGGTGTGGTTAAAGTAGGAGTGGGAATTGTGAAGAAGTGCAATGTGCTTGGATCATCAGCGGTCTCCAGTGAGTTCTGCATGATGCAGATCCCTTAGGAACAAGGGAAGTAGGAAGCTTTTGGGTGAGCTGCTCTCTGTGAAGAGCAGTGGCTGGGGTCTCTGGCACACAGGCTGTGTGTGGGTTAGATTTATGTGTGCATGGAATAGTGGTAGAATGGTTGGTGAATGCAAGATGATCCAGCTTGACATCCTGTCCATGATTTCATATGTGAGAACGACTGCATTGGGTAAGTGGGTAAGCAAGGCAAAGTTAATAATGAAGACTCAACCACTGTACTTTGTTACTGTTTTTTTTTCCCCCATTGTTGACATGTGATGGCAAGCATGTAGCAGCATAGATGGAAAATGTGAGATTTCGTTTCGATGTGTCCCTATCATGGGATCATTTTCTGTGTTATATGTTCATAGATGAGCTGCTTTCTGTTGGTGCAATGACTTTGTTGCCTCACTGTCAGGCCATTGATGGACGTGGTCTTTTCCAAGCAGTTGTGCTCATGAAAAGCATTAACAGCCTAACTGATGTGCTGGGGAGCAGTTTGTGAAAAAGCCTTTCTAGACTGCTTGGTGTCAAATTAGTCGAGTTAGATCAGAATCAAATTAGTCGAGTTAGAGTGTTTGAAGTATTTGAATGAGCTGGCTGCTCTTATGTGGAGGTGATAGGAGAGAGCTCATGGTCACGAGTTCCCAGCAGATGAGCAGAGATACAGCTTTGGACAGGGAAGCAAACTAAGTAAAAGTTGGTGGTATTTTCCACTGGTGCACGTAGATGTGGAATACAACTATCAGAAGATCTACCTCAGACATCAGTCCTTCTTATGCCTTTCATTTGAACATTAAAAATATATCAGTACCTTCGGAGTTTAAGGGTACTACAACATAACATTATTCAGCTCCTGGAAGTATGTAGGGCAGAGAAGTAATACAGGAAGGTTGTGACATGGCATTTCCCAACATTCCTTGCTCTTTTAATACTGTTCTCCCTTGAACATACTTTGAATACATAATAATGTTAGGCTTATGCTTGTAATGATTTTTAAATTGATTTAGAGAAGTTTAAGGTAGAAGAGTGGAACAATATTTGTCTTCTTTTTTGATTAATACATCTGTTTTACTGAGTCATCTAGAGTCAAAAAGAAGTTGACTACTGAAATACTTTAATTATTTAGAACAATTTCAGATTGCTGCAATAGCCTATTTGATGTATCACAAACCTGTTAAAATCTATCCCTTTAGTTGCACATATCGATTCCATGAATTCTTTTTTGATGTTAGTAAAATGCTTTTCCCTCCTGTCTGCATACTGTTTTTCTATGCAGAAAGTGTCTTGGCTGAAATTAACCAGAAACAGTATACATCACTGAGTTGTAAATATTTAGCATGCAAAATAGTAAGACTGGGAATTGCCAACTGAATTTGGAAGTACTTGTCAAGAATTCCAATTTATGAAAGTAAAAAAAAACAAACCCTTTTTTATGGTGATTCTGGTAGGATTTTTTCCCTCCTCCAAAATAATGTATGGCAAAGATTTAATTGCTCTTTTGGGACACAGTGAAAGCTTGAAATCTACCTTGCAAGTGCTTGGCCTTGAAATGTGTCAAAACCAGGTTTTAATAAGAGCATTATTACCTTTTTCCTGATCTTACCTTTTATTTATAGAGATTACATTCATGTGTTAAGTTGCTTGTCTTGATTTTACTGGAGAAAACTAGGCTGAAAAGAGTGCTGTTGTGATTTAGATGCTCTGAACAGCTATAACCTCTCAGTTTTCTATCACAGGCAGGGCCTGTAAAAGGCTTGGTACTTGAAGGAGATACAAGGCTGATCTGACAGCTCAGTAGCTCTTTATCTGAAGCCTTCTCTGGAATTGTTAACACAAGATGTCAGAGGGTCTGAAGACTATTTTGCTTGGTCCCTGATTTGGGAGACTTCTGTTCAGCAGTTTGTTAGAGATAAACAATACCTATTAGAAATGCATGAGTTGTAAGCTCCAAGGTTGACATTTAGAAATCTCAGTTTATGGATTTTAGTCAGCATGCATTCAAAGCTGTGTAGTCTAGCTTCTTTTTCAGGCTTTATAAATTCAGTAGGTTCTATTTTTTTTTTCTCGAGATTTGTGGGTTTTTTGTCCTGCTACTATTAGCTGTGAAATTTGCCAGTGAAAGCTGTTCACGTCTAGTGCAACAGCCTTGAAAATACTACATTTTTTCCAAGAGCTCTATTTGACACCTCATCTTTGCAAACCATTGAGCGAAGTCATGGACTCAGACACTTTTTACTGGGGGCTCTGTGTGTGTGTACGTGTAATTAACAGCTCTCAAATATGGGTACATACAGAGAAATAAGTAGGTGCCAGGGCAATCAACTACTTTCTTAGTATTTTTATTTCACCCTGTAGGACAGTTCTAAAAAATTAAATACACGGAGTGCTAGAGGTTGGTGAATCTGCTGAGCTTCAGGACATAGGTGAATTCTTCTCTTCCCAGTCAGGTAGATGTAATATTGCTGCAGCTCTGAGTACCAAATACCCTGCAGTGGGGGTGAGCATATATTCCCAGTAGATCCCTGCTGGGATTTGAAAAGGGCATCTGGACTGTAGTAAGGTGGAGACCAGGGGCCTCCTGAGGTCCTCTTCAGTCTAAATTTCTCAATGATTTCATGATGATCTGAGCTTTAAATTGTGCTATTAACCTGCATTATTCAAGTATATAATATAATTACTTACTGAATAGTTTATGGTAAATCCATGGTTTAGATTATGTAAAACTAGTATAATTTATGCCTGACTAGCTAACTTGAATCAGGTCATACTGAACTATATTTATGTTAACACTAACTTGTAGAATGTTGTTCAGTTCCTCTCTTACAGTTGGATTGTAAGCATTGATTGAAATTTTTTTGTTTCAGATAAATGCAAGTGAAATCCAAAGATTTTCAGATTTTCCATTGTCAAAGAAAACTCTAAAAGGTGAGTATAGAAGTTTTCTTTGGAAAAATAATATAAGTAAAAGGGGACACATTGTTTATCTTCATCTGAACAATTTTTTCCCCTTTAAACTAAGTTTTAGGTAAGTATTGCCATGTATAGCATTTTTAAAACAGAGCAATGCAGTTGTGGATCAGACAAAACTGAACAGCTTTTTTTCTTATTTCTTTTTTTTTGTTCCTCTTCCTATCCCACACTCTCTCTTCTCTTCCCACCCTGGAAACATTAGGACTGCAGGAATCTCAGTATCGTGTGGTAACAGAGATACAGAGGCAAACCATAGGTTTGGCTTTACAAGGTAAAGATGTACTTGGAGCTGCAAAGACTGGATCGGGCAAAACGTTGGCTTTTATTGTTCCAGTAAGTAATTTACATCCTTCTATTTCTACTCAAACCTAGTTATCTCTGAAATACTAAAAAGCTTACATTAGTAGTTCCTGAGAGAAAAGTTAAAACCCAGCTGATCTGTTTCAGCAAGGCCAAGATACTTAGGAATTGAATAAAGCTGCTTGAGCTTATTTAGAAGTGTATTTTTGATGCCAGGAATATTCTGTGATCCTTATTAGTAGACCCTGTGTGATTTAGAAAGTGCTTTGTTTCTCTCTCAAGGAGAGTGCAACTCTAGTTGTCCAATTTCCCTGTCATTTGAAAACTAGTTGTATGAAACAGAATGGTGATTTTCAGTTCCTTAGATTTTTTTAATGACTGGTTTTCACTCCTTCAAAATGGTAAAATTTGGATCTTATATAACAAAGTTAACCTTAGTGATTGTGGACTTCCTGTCAGCTCCTTGGAAATCACTTCTAGGTGCAAGCAGAAAAGTGGGATGAAAATCCCTGTAATGGATGTACATGTCTGACAGTTTTACTCAATGCATCATGATATGCATTTCATTTCTTCAGCTGAGATGTGTGCTTAAAGTGCCCATATAAGTGTATACAAACCCCAAAGGGTTAACATTTTTTTTTAATGGAGTTACTCTGTATGGAACACTGTGAGAACAGTAGTAGATGCTTTGAAAACCTAGTTTGAAATAGTAAAGAAGATTTATACTTTATGCTGCTTTAAAAAAAATCTTAGTAGTAGAGAATAAAAAAAATGTAGGTGGCTTCAAAAGTCTTGCGAATTTAAGAAACACGTGAGATTACTCTATTATTTTAGAGTAGACGTACTTAGTTTTATAAACCTTATTTTCAAACCCTTTTAGAGAAGAGGGCTAAGAGAGGAGCTGAAGAGCTGAGGAGTAGAAAAAAATTAATTGTGCAAGTATGCTTATCAGCTCTCAGTATTTCAGAAGGCTTCAGATATTCATACCTGTAAGGTCCTTGTGTTAGGATTAGCTAACTAATAGAGTGTTTCTGCAGCATGAATTCATAAGAGGGGGAATAATCCTGGTGTGAACTGTATGGCAACTTGAGTTGGAATGCGCTGTATGTAATGTGTAGATAATACTACTTCAAGTCTATAAGCCAGACTTGAAGCTTCAATAATTAACGTTCTTCCAGGTGCTCATTCTGTTCCTGGTTCCCACAGAACCTCATGAGCAGGGAAATTTCTCATGTTTTTCTGTACTGAATCCTATTACCATATAAATGGCCTAATTTCCAGAATTTAGCAAAGTAGGATTAATTGTGAAGTGTTTATGATTTCCCACCCATTACTGTCTGTCTTAGTTTGGTACTGGAGAATTTTGCTTAACAGCAAGTGTCATTACCGTCAGTTAGAATTTATATATCATCAACTATGTAAAGTGTGCACTGACGTTTCTTCATGCAATTATTTTAATTAACGTGGCTTTGTCTTTTTTTTAAAAATGACACTTTGATACCAACTTATTGCACGTTTTCCTTCTGAGATTTTTGTGGTGATAACATGGTCACTTATTCCAGGCTTTGGAACTCCTCTATCGCCAGCAGTGGACTTCAGCTGATGGCCTGGGGGTTTTGATAATCTCACCTACCCGGGAGCTGGCGTATCAGACCTTCAAGGTTCTGCGTAAAGTGGGGAAGAATCATGAGTTCTCAGCTGGCCTTATCATTGGAGGAAAGGTGTGTGTCCTCTCTTGGAGTTTGCTGTGTGGAAGCATAGTGCTGTATTAAGTGCTAGTTAAGGAGGGAAACCTTGGGCTTGAAGAGTCAAAGAAGGACAGTGGTTAATGGGAACCTATCAGTGACCCACTATTTTCTTGTGTGTATTCTGTGTCTTTTCTGAAGCTTTTTGAGGCATATTTAAAGTCTTTGCAGTGTCCATGACTGGATGGACCTTCCTGCCAAGTCTTCCAGGACTATCCTGTTAATTTCAATTACTCTGAAATACCTTTTCCTCAAGCCACAGACGTGAGCATGCTGAAGAAATGGTGGTATATCTGTGGGAAGAGGAAAGGTGCTCCTTGTCTATTCTTTCTAAGAGCTGTTAATAGGTTAAACTGGCCTGACTGTCTCTGGTACTGGACGTCTGAACAACTCGAGCTAAGATGGATTAACTCCATTTCAGGATCTGAAAGAAGAGTCTGAAAGAATCCACCACATAAATATGCTAATTTGCACTCCAGGACGACTTTTACAACACATGGATGAAACATCATATTTCTATGCATCTGATCTGCAAATGTTGAGTGAGTTTTTTAAGTACTTGAAAGTACTCGGGAATATATTGTAACAGCTCATGATTGTGTGCAGCACTTCCTTGCATAAAAAGTTTATTCTTGTCATGTAGATGAAATTCTTTTCATGTAGATGAAATGGCATTTAAACTTGCACATGTTCAAATTAAATTAGAAAACAGCAAAACCCCTTTCTTGTGTGTACTTTCTCTGAAGCAGTTGCTGAGCATGCCATCCCTGGGATGATAAGAACAAGCAGGGGATTTAGTAAGGAACACAAACCCCAATGTAGTGCCCTGTATCATCTTTAACATTTGTCTTTACTAATGCTAAACTTACCTTTCTGGCTATGGCTCTCGTGTCTTTCCTGACATGGTAATTAACTAGCTATATAGAATATCCATTGCAGCATGTGTATTTTGGACCAGTTCTAGAAAACATTTTCTTTGTGTTTTAAGACAGATTTCTGCTCCTTTTATTCTTTTGTTTGCATTGTTAACATTGTTTGTTTTCATCTTTCCAGCCTGAACAAAAATTTTCAGTGTAATGAAAAGGTTTGCCTGCTTCTAAGAACTGCATAATCTTTAGCATAGCTTGAGGAACTTAGAAGCAATTAAGAAGCTAATGAAGCTGATAAAATGTGAAATTATGCTTGCTACACTTAGTACAATTCATGGCAGTTAGACAAGAATTGCATTAAATGTAGGCTTTTTTAAAGCTTTGTCTCCATGCTACTCGGTTTATACCCTATATTTCAATGGTAAATTCAGCTTAGGTACAGGAGAGTGTTTTGCTGTGTCACAAACACTACAACACTGTTCTGTGCTTTTATTTCGATAAAAGAACAGGGAGTCTGTTTACAAATTGCCAAACTGTTCATTTGAGATGCTGATCTTTTTGCATCTGCATGTGAAACTGAGGGCTGTAGTGCATAGATTATGGGAAATGCCATGATTTCTGTTGCAGGTGTTTTTAAAAACATGTTTTATGAAGTAGGGGGATATCTAAAGAGATCCCTGTTATGTACAGTAGTTAATTTAATCTCTGCATTTTAAGTACGGATAGAATTTTGTGCTATATGGATTTAATGTAGAGTTTTTTAATAAGTAAATCTAAGACCAGTTTTTTCTCAAATTTATCTTTCAATCCAGTTCTTGATGAAGCTGACAGAATTCTAGACATGGGGTTTGCTGATACAATGAATGCAATCATAGAAAATCTACCTAAGAAACGCCAGACATTGCTTTTTTCTGCAACACAAACAAAATCTGTGAAGGATCTTGCACGGCTGAGTCTGAAAGATCCAGAATATGTTTGGGTTCATGAGAAAGCCAAATTCAGGTATGTTTGGATTGGGTTTTTTTTCCCCTGGGGAGGGTTAGATAGTGATCCTCTTTAACTGCTGCTCTGACAGTTCCCTGAATCAGAGGTTGCATTGTGCATCCATCACTGGATCAGTGTCTGATCCTGCTGTGTGCCTTCCTGAAAGCAAGGAATTTCCAAATAGGGGGACTAGTTCTGACTGAATCACTACAGGGAGGCTGAACCTGTGTTTGTCTTGACTCCTCAGGTAGCTTCTCAGACTGGAAATTTTTTTCCTGAGGAGGAAGCTGAGCCAGTGTGCTGGGTCTAGCAGCACTCTGTTCTGAGTAACTCCTGTTCTGCTGTTCAGCATCCTTGCCTCCTGCGTGTGTGTGCTTACTGTGCAAAAGCACCACAGATACAGTTTGTTTGTGTGCCATTTGTAAATCCAGCTTTCCAAGGACATGCTTTCCTCTTGGGAAAGTGCAGAATAGCAGTCTTGCTTGTGTTTTCAGTATTAGGTGCCCAAAAGAAAGCACATGCTGTTAGTTGATGTGCAGTAATTCCCATGGCTTCCTGATGTGCTGCATTTGCTGTGCATGCTTAGGGCTCTGGCCCTGTGTGCACAAGATAGATTTGTCCTGCCCTACAGTTTGGAGTAGGATGGAAGGGAATTGTGTGGTGTGATCCAGCTTTCCAAGGGCATGCTTTGCTCTTGGGAAAGTGCAGAATAGTAGTCTTGCTTGTGTTTTCAGTATTAGGTGCCCAAAAGAAAGCATGTGCTGTTAGTTGATGTGCTTCCTGATGTGCTGTGCTTTCTGTGCATGCTTAGGGCTCTGACCCTGTGTCCACAAGATAAATTTGTCCTGCCCTACAGTTTGGAGTAGGATGGGAGGCCCTTCCTGGAAGGGAATTATGTGGTGCGCCATGCTCAGAAAATGTAATGTATCACTAAATGAATGTTGCTTTTTGGCACATAATTTTCTTTTGAAATCCAAATGAAGAATGTTATTTTGCATTTCTGTGGGCTCAATCATCTGAGTGTCAAGTTACTTATGAGCATGGATGATTCTTTTTCTGCTCTTCTCTGAAATATGCATATATTTCTGTATGTGAGATGCAGAAGAAAGGTGAAGCACAGAGATAAAAATGGCTTTTCTGGGAGCAAACAAGAAATCATCAGGAAAATGCATGGCAGAACCACATTGAATCTTGAAGAAGTTTTTACTATTTGATTTGATTATCTTTGTATTGTACTTAAAATACCTTTTTTTAATCAGTAGTACTATCAAAGGCATCTTAAATAAACATGATTGCCAGAAAGAAAAAGTGTGGTTAATACCCTCTTATCAGAAGAGAATGTACAAGCCTTGTATGCAGTCTTCATTTTGGCAAGTATCTATTTCACAGATCTCCCATGTTCAGTGAAGTCTATTTTAAAGTACATTTAATTTTTTTAAGTATTGGGAGAATGCAATTAGATAACAAACCAAATTAAAAGAAAGGCAGGTATTAATTTGTTTTAGAGTTTACTGCCTTAGGTTATTGCCTTATAAAAGCAATTTCCTCTGAAAGACGTAGAAAGCAAAAAGTGCTGTGGTGTAATTCAAATTAAATAGCAGAATAAAAACTGGAGGAGTCTCTTGTAGTTTCATCCTCCCAAGTGACCACCTTTAGAAAGGTAATTTTGAATTCACACAGTCTGTTTAGGGTGAAGTAGAGGGACTGTAAGAGATGAGCATTTAGATGTGTTTCAAGGGCAAGTATCCCAAATAATTTTTTTTTGTTTTATTTCTGCTTTTAAGAACAGGAATGTGAGTTCAGATGACAGTTCAGAGCTTTAGAAAGTCACTTTGCATCTCAGTGCAATCAGCAGAAGTACATCAATGCTCTCTTTTTGTGCGTAATTAGACTCTGCTTTGACATTGCCTTAAGCGCAAATGATGCTTTAATAGGACTAATAGACAAAATTGCATTTTAAATCAAGGCAATTTGAATGTCGCTGCTTAGATATGGGAAGTTTGCCTTGCTGGAAGTAAATGAATTTGGAAGTAACGTCAAAAGTTATCTGTCCCTCCCCACTGGCTTTTAATAAGGGAATTGATGTAGCTTTCAAATGAAGCTGATAAGACTTGTTTCTCAAAGTGGGAGAGTTTTCCAGCCTGATTCCTTTTCTTTTCTCCTTTTTCTGAGTGTGTATAAGACACTCTTGGCTTGAAAGAAAGGTGAGGCATTTCTGTGATTTATATAAATGTACTTTTTTAATGTGGTTTTCATTTTTTTTTTCCCTTCTTTAGTACCCCAGCAACTTTGGATCAGAACTATGTTGTCTGTGAGCTTGAGCAAAAAGTAAACATGCTATACTCTTTCCTGAGAACTCATTTGAAAAAGAAGAGCATTGTGTTTTTTGCAAGCTGTAAAGAGGTATGTTTTTTATTTCCCTCCTTCTGCCCCAGAATTTAAAAGCTGATAAAATGAAGATATTCATATAGATATTAATGCATCAGAGAGGTGAGATTGTGGACTAATTTGCAACAGGAAGTTGGAGGAACAAAACATCAGCTACTGCTGCATGTCATTCAGGACCTGGCTTCGAGGCAGTTCAATGACCCAGGCTCAAATGCGGGAAGGTTCTGGAGACCTGAGTGTTCTCAGCCATTTTTGGTGGTCTGTTAAAAATGAATGCTAAAAGTTAATGTCCAGCTACTTCAATTCTGTCTTTTGACATGTTTCATAGCTAGCTTACAAAGTATTTCAGTAACTGTACTTACTCTCCTTACAAGCTTTTAAATGTGCCTGTTTGAGAAGGTGTGATTGTGAAATAGTACTGGCAAAGGTTTTTCTTACATAGCAAGTAATCCTTCAAATACCTGCTTGTGTAAGTGTCCTGGGACCATTCTGTTGAAGCTATTTGCATGTGTTTGTTTGGCACAGGTATTTGTACCTATAACTACTGCTTGTATCGAGTATTTTACAGTGCAGATATTGCTTGCTAGTGTAATACAAGGCTAGTATTTTACAACAGACCATTTTACAATGGCCTAGTAAATATGCATTGCAATTCTTTCACCTGTGTAAGAGGTTGGTTGCAATGTTTTTGTTGTTCTGCAGCTGACTGGTGAGTACATTGAAATGGTCAGCTGTCCTGTAAAGAAATTCTTGGAGCTGCAGCTGTTCTGCAATATACACAATTTACGTAACTACTTTCTTAAAAAGATGCTAGGTAGCTGCCTGCTGTAAAATAGTGCTGCATCATGGGTACTGTAGGTAAGAGTAAACAGGCTGATTTTATAAGAAAACATGTTGACATTTGAAATAGTAAACTGAGACTGTAGACTGATTTGAGTTGCAAGTATAAAACACAACACCCCTCCAGTACTGTCTAAAAGAAGTGCTTCTGATGGACTTTCATACTTTGGTCCTTTATGTACTGCTGGAGTACTCACATCCCAAGTTGTTCTTGCTGTTACCTACTCTGGTTTCATTTAGGAAATGCTATCAAAAGGCATGGCAGTCTTTTTCCACAGTTGTTTTTGTCTTTTGACCTGGTTGTGTAACAAGGTCTCAACATCTTTTTTTTCCTGATGTGGAGAAAACTTTATTTATTGTTCTTGCTGTTACCTACTCTGGTTTCATTTAGGAAATGCTATCAAAAGGCATGGCAGTCTTTTTTCACAGTTGTTTTTGTCTTTTGACCTGGTTGTGTAATAAGGTCTCAACATCTTTTTTTTTCTGATGTGGAGAAAACTTTATTTAATTTGATGTACAATTTCATTTGCTATATACACTGTATATGATCTTAACATGTTTACCAGTGAATAGTAATTCTTTTCCCCCTTGATTTGTTGGGTAGGTGCAGTATCTGTTCAGAGTGTTCTGTAAGCTTCAGCCTGGTCTTCCTGTCCTGGCACTCCATGGCAAGCAGCAGCAGATGAAGAGAATGGAAGTCTACACTTGTTTTGTTCGGAAAAAGGCAGCAGTGCTTTTTGCTACAGATATCGCAGCTCGTGGCCTGGGTAGGTACCTGCAGCTAAACCTGTTGAGGCTTTATCAGACTCTGAAGACTGACCCAGTTTTTGAAAAATGAAGCTGTAGTTTGCTTAGCTCAAAATAGAGATGCTTCTCAGAGTTCTGCTTTCTTTACTGAAGCAGCCCATTTAGTCTGTTCTTATATTTTCTTTTTATCCCAGAGAAATATGTGGTAGGTAAACAGTGATATATCAGTGATGTATTTGTTTACTACATGTTGTAAGGCAAGATTCCAGCAGTTTTAAGTATTTCTGATATGCTTGCATCCTGTGGGTTATTTCAAAGGATATGAAGAATTGCTAACCTACTGGTATGTGGAAATGGAAACCTGAAATTTTCATGTCTGATAGATGAGTGGCATTGTAGGATTGTATTGATAAGGAGACAGAAAAATAAATGAGGGTAAAATTTTTTTCCTTTTAGTTCTTGGAGGCATTTGAGTATAACACAAGACTTTTCAGGAGTCCAGTCATTCCTTGAGATGGCAAACTCTGTTGTCCAAAATGGGAGGTTTTGTCACTATGTTACAAAAAGAAAGAAGGTGCTCTACAAGCTGAAGTCAGGAATGAAAACTGGTTCTCATACCTTCCATACTGCTGAAACCAGTGACTATCTAATTTGGGTATGGTTAGTTTTGTTTAGAACGTAGGTATAATCCTGGAATACAGTATAGCTGCAGATTTGGTTTCAGTGCAAAGCATGCTGCTGCTGAGCAAGGTGCAGCAGTTAGAAAATGCTTGTTATTAATACCATTCACAGTCAAGGTTGACTTTTGTCAGGCTTGGTCACCTCCTCCCATCTTTAAGGGGGGCTATTGTATTTCTGTATGTGACAGCTGAAGTGATGCAGTCTCACCACAGCTAACTTCAGACCCCAGTGGCATAGCATATTAACAGTGAGGATTAAAAGTGGGTCAGATATTGTTATATAATTGTTAACCATAGAGTGTTTTATCATCTGTGTGACGCAAAGCATGTCTATTCTTGTCAAGTGTGAAATTATGTTCCATTCATTGCACTGTCATAATTTAGGAAGTGAACATACAATTAATTTAACTTTCTTTGATGAAGAGAATGATTGTTTATGTATGCTAATGCATGCAACATTTCAGAGGTTGCACCTAATGTCTGTAAATGGGTCCAAGTGATGGTTCTTACAGGAATTAATGCTCTTGCATAGGGGGGTTTTGAGTCCAGTGAACTTACTTTTTGTATTTTTTTCTTTACACAGATTTTCCTGCAGTGAATTGGGTCATTCAGTTTGATTGTCCAGAAGATGCAAACACATATATCCACAGAGTGGGAAGGACAGCCAGGTTTGTTTTCACTTTTCATTAGTATTTTAATGTTTAAAACAAGATCTCTGTAGGGACAGATCACTGGCTAAAGACTCACTTGAAAAACATTAAGATATAAATTAGAAAGAAAAATGCTGTTATCACTAAGAGACCTTTTTGATTAGTTAGGAGTAGCGATTTGACTTAATAATTTCTTAGGGAGCTTCAGAGAGTTCTTACAGCCGACAAAAATATCCCTTATTATTCCATCTGATTAGGGATGATTAATAGAGGAAATAGAAAACCTTCTTCCCTTGGCAGGATTACCTCAAAGGATGAGTTGAGTGTGTTTGTGGGTGGAAGAGCTTGTTTTGCTGCTGACATTTACAGATAAATAATGTTTTAGACTGTGGATCCAATTTCTTTGTGAAGACTCTTCAAAAGAATGGAACTATTTCTTCTTATTTTATTTTGGGAGGAAGGAATCAAATGTTAATTACAGGTTAAATTTTTAATTTTGTAAGTATTTTGTGGAATTACATACTTATGCATAGCTTTAGTTAAAATATTTGTGGCTAAGCCTTTATGAAGGGAGTTACCCAGATACACTGTTGTAAACCAGGTCCTTCATCTCTGAAGTAGATTTTTAAGTGAAACAGAAGCTGTTACTGCATATAATTCAGGAGATCAAAAACCTCATGCAATTATCTGAAGGATGAAATGTGAGGCCTAGCATTATATCTTGTCTCTAATTTAATTTGTTTGTAGTAGAGCTTGCAATATAGGCAGTTGTCAAACCTAATGAAAGAGCAGTTGCTTAGAATAGGATTTCAACACTAGAAGAATTTGAGATCTGTGTTCCTGGATCAGAAGGCTGTAAATTTTGGTGACTGTACCATGCAAATGCACTTCCAGCACTCGTTCAAAATTTAGATGTTTTAGCCAAGTTTTCATTGTAATTGGTAACATTTCTGCCCCATTCTCTCTCTCTGCTCTCAGTTTTCTGATCTTCTATGGTAGAAGGGAATGATAAATTTTTAAATGACTTTGAAAAAAACCTGTCAATGAACAAAGTAAGTGTTGTATATAATTAGATAAAACATGTAGCTATTTTGCTAATTTAAAATTAGATATAATCTTATGCATACCAATTGAGAGAAAAGGATATAGGCTTGGTTAGAGTTCTGTGATATTTTCTTTTTTCTCTTTCTTTTTTTTAATCCTGTGTGGCTTCTACGGAAGGCTTGTAATTTTGTCTTTATGGCATACTGTCATCATGGAAGCAAAACAATGTGTTTGGCACAATGTTTAATTGGCAGGGTTTAGGATACTGGTTGAGCTGTTTCTGAGCTGTGTCACTCAGTTAAAGCACCTCCCTGGAGTTGTAATCCTCAGGCCTTTTCCCAGTTCTCATTAGGAGCTTGAGAAGAGCAATTTTAACTAAGTTTAGCATGGGGAAACAGCTCTAAAGAGGTGCAAAGTCAAAGAACTCCTCTTTGTCATAATGCTTTTATTCAAATGTCCTCTGAGAGGACTTTAGCTTGGCAACCTTAGGGTCTGTCTTCAGTGGCCTCTTAAGTACAGCCTGCTGTGATTGCTTGAGGGACAGATTTGGACAGACTCTTTGTCATAATGCTTTTATTCAAATGTCCTCTGAGAGGACTTTAGCCTGGCAACCTTAAGGGTCTGTCTTCAGTGCTGTCTGTCTTAAGTACAGCCTGCTGTGATTGCTCGAGGGACAGATTTGGACAGAAATTGGGGCAGGGTGTCTGTCTCAGGGTCTGTGGGCTGTGCTAGATGCCTTACTGGGATGTAGATTGCATTTCCTTCTATGTCAGTTTTTCAGTAGGGAGACCTTATGGAAGTTGGGAGTACATCTGAGCAAGTTGTGTGAGCTGGAGGGTGTTGACTGACAGTGGAAAAGAAAGCTTTTCTGTAGGAAAAACTTCATGGGTATTTTCTGTTTCCTAATCTCATACAAGGATCAGCAGGTTCTGCCTATACTTGGCATTCATTTTGAAGAAACATACAGGCTGTCTTCATCCTTAAGGTAAAAAAGTCCTGGAAGGAAACTTGTTTAGGAAACTTAATAGCATGAAATAAATCTTTGAAAATAAAACAAGGGAGATGTCTAATAATTTTAAGTAAATACTGTGCAATAAGTAAATATGCTAATGCAGGTTTTGATGTGGGTAATTGAGAATGTACTTCTCATTGAAATCTGAGTGTTGAGTAGGAAGCTTCATTTGTTTTCAATAGCTACAGTTCATATGAGAAGCTCGTGTTTCTTCTAGAAACTTGATAAAAATGAACTGAACTGCAATTTAGTAGTCCTCATTAATGAGGTTAGAGATAATTACAAATTTTCATGGGTTATGAGAATATAATTGCATAGAATGAAAGCTAAATTAAATATCTCATCTAATTAAAGGGCTGTGTTAAACTGTAATTAAAACTGGGATGCCAAATACTGTTTACTTTTGAAGTCAAATTATTTTGTGATATGAAAGTAAATATGAAAGGAGAGAAAGTATGTTGGGGAAGGGGCTGGAAAACCTTTGACTAACAATCATGGATATGTTCCCATATACATCTTAAAATTTTGCAAAGCTTGATCTAAGACAAGAGGTAACAGTTTATTTTTAAGTGCATAAGGCCACTGTGTTCCCTAAGAAACATTCCATTTGCATTTTTACTCTGCTGAAGAACATAAATTGCAACTCCTGCATTTTTGATTTATGGTTAAGTAAGAGCAAGAAAATCTGGGTATAGTCCAATAATGCTTTTGCTTTATAGTAGAACTGACATATATTGAGGTTTTTTTATTAATAAACTTAAAAGGTATGCTACAATTAGAGTGACTAGAAGCTGTTTCTTCCATTTGCTTTCAAAGTCTTAAATAGTTCACTGGCAATATCATGGACAGTCCAATAAATACTTAGGTGTTATTTTTGCCACACAATTTCTTAGAAAAGTCAGTGGTTTAAAACACTAGATTGTAGTGTTTCCTGCAGGATTTAGTTTCAGAAACTCTGAATAAGAGCTGTTTGTAGCAATTGCCTGCAAAACTTATTTATTCTGGCTTTTAATTTCTATTGATGCCTTCTGTTCTGTAATCTATGAAACCTACAGCTGAAAGTATTCTTTGATGAATTTTGTGAAAGAAGTTACAGTGCCACTAGGGGACAGCAGAAGATAATAATTTTTGAAGCACTCTTATACTCATTTTTTTCCCCAGCTGTTTTTCCAAACATAATGTCTAAGTTGTATGGCATAAAAAAAGTCTATAGGGATATAGGGATATTTTTCTTCCAGTCATGATTGCATTGGTGAGACAAGACACCAAAAAGTTTATTTTATCTTTTTGTTAATGCCTAACTACCTTAAATTTTGAATGTACCATATTCTGGCAAGTCTCAGTAATTAATTTCTTTCTTTCCTGACATTGCATTTATCCCTCCACTTAACGTTTAATTTTTTTCTTGCTTCAAAAGCGACTATTAAAAACTCCTGCTTGAGTTGAGTGATTTTCATGTCATGAGTCTTTTTTTAAAGGCATTGGCACTGGAATGTTAAACAGAATAAGTATTTTTGTTCTGCAGTTTTTATCTGTGGTATGTCTGGAGCTATGTATGATTTAGGTCTGACTGGTTCAGACTTCTGGTGGTATTTAATCCAGCCTAGTTTGCTAGCTTTCTTAGATGGTTACACTGACTTAGGAAAGTAATTGTAATTTTGTTGTTGTCAATAAACTGTGTGCATGTGGGCATGCTTATTTTCTTTTAGTAAATTATATTTCTGCAAACGAATGGAGCAATAAAACTCCATCTTCCCAAAGCAGAATACTCTGTTACCTGCCATTTTTGTAGTGGCTGGTATGATGATTAGACCAAAAGAGTTATGACTGAGGACTCTTAAGAAGAATGTGTGTTTTGATTCTTTTTGAGTGCTGGAGAACACACATCCCTGTCAAATTATGGACAGGTGAAAGGGACAGGGTAATAGAATAATCTTACTCTGTCATGTAGTATAAGCTTTGAAGCTCAGTAATGCTCACTGGGGCTCTCCTTAAGTAATTGCACATTATATGTGTGAAAGTGAGACTAATAAGCCTTAAGAGTAATGTGACAATAAAGCATTTAAAAATGTGAGTGATTTAATAATATCTTTTTCAATAGTGGAAGCTTGATTTTGGGAAAAATATTTCAGGGATATGTGTCTTGTGTCCTGAATAATGAGGACAGCCAAGATGACAACTCCTTGTTTTGATTATTTTTCTATTTTTATTTTAAGACCCACTGAAACACTTTGAATGTTGTTTAAAAATAAATACTGTATTAAGACCATCTCATATTATATTGCAGTCAAGTCATCATCCTAACTCAAGTTCAGTAAAAATAGCTGCCAGTGGAGGTCACAAGATATTGTTGACACCACATTTAACTTGGAATTCACTTTATTAAATTCTCTAAAATTAAACACTGTATCCTAGCTACATTCTTGACAGTGGCCTCTGATGTTGCATTTGTACTGAGTGGCACTGTGTTATCTGCTAGAATTGGCTTCCTAATGGAATGGTAGGAATGTTCCTGTGCACTGAACGATTAAGTGGCCAAGGTTATTACCTGCTGACATGAAGCTATGCTGTTAGCTGGAATAACAAAATAAATAAGCACATGTATTTTAACTCAGCAGAGTGGACACAGCTGTGGGTAATGGATTGCTTCCAGTGTAGGCTGGAGGAGTCAACAAACTCCCAAGGCCTTTTGAAATCAGTTTATTCCAAGACTAACTTGATAAGATTGGTGAGCCACAAGAACAATAATGATTCTTGTCCATTATTTTTTGTGACTAACACTGGCAAGCAGGGACACTCACCCAGGATGACTGAATGAAGGGGACTGTGGGGAAAATAGAACACAGATGGTTCTCTGAACTTGCCAGTAGGTATAAGTGGGCTACTTTCCAGACAGAAAAAAGATATTAAATGGACAGTGGAAAAGATGATACGAACTGAATCAATTAATCTCTGACTTCATAGCAAAATTTACTGGTAAGTTTTTAGGGATGCTGAACTACGGTCTATTCAGTGGAGAATAGAAGTGATCTAAAGCAAAACAAAAAAAGGAAGCTAGTTCACATTTTGTTATTTAAATATTCTGTGGGATGTCGGACTGTTCACAACCCATGGGAAGAAGCTCCTTTTCCTGGGTGATTTGAGGACTTAGCAGTGAATACTGGCTGGCTGCTGCATTGGGTCAGCTATGAATAGTCAAGACACTTTCTGGTCTCCTGTAACGTTTATTGGGCTGCTTTGGTAGGACTTGCTGTACAGTATAGTTTCAGATTGCAGTGCACAGATCTCTTGTTAAAGATTTGTTGTTTTAAGCAGAAATGCATGTTACAGAAAGAGGCCATTGATCATGTAGATGGGATAGAAATTCCAGTACGCATTTATTTTCTGTGCTCATTTGTCATTTAAAAAAACCCAGCAAATCTGTATTATGAAAGAAACCTGGCAGTGTAGAAGTTATAATAAATGGCAGATAAAACTCTTCCTATTCCTGCCTGGAAAAATACTGTTTTCTTGGTTTGAAGCTTAGATTTCACCAGTCCTCATTATGTCACAAGGCCCAGAAGGTATTATGATTGGAAATAAAAGTTTTTTTGTGAATTGAGCCTGGCATTGGAGACCTAAAACTGTTACTTTGTTTAAGAAATATGTTTAGAAAGAGTGGCTTATATAGTCAAATTTAATGGTTAAGTTTTAAAACAAAGTATGAATTATTGTATTTCTGTAGAAGCCCTTGAGGGTAGATTTGGATGTTAGTTTCTCTTTGTTAAAGGATGGTGTGTGGGTGAACATATTTATTAGTTATGTGTATCAGATTGAAACAGATCTGCTCAGAATAAAACTATCTATTCTGATATGTTTTGGATATATTTTTATAGATGTCTTGCACTTTTTTGTATAATGGAACAATGTAACACAGACAAATGCCTGCATCCATTGAATGCTTTTTCCTTCACTTCAGTAGTTGTTTTTAAAAAAATTGAAAACAGTTTCAAATTTAAATATAAATTATATACTGGAAATAGCAGAACTTGACTCACTCTAACTTTTTTCCTAATCCATCTTGTATTAAGCATGATTGTTAGGTTATTAGCTAATAATTCACTGCTGTTTCTTTCAGTCTTTGCAGGGGCAAGTCTTTGCTAGAGAAACAGGAGTCTGTGCTGCTTTTTGTATTTTGCTCACCAGTTTTTCTGCATGATGAAATTGTCTTGTTCTTGATTCTTTATTGAAACTAAAATTACGTGCAAAGATTTAAGGAGCATTATTTTTGCAAAATCAAGTTGTCGAGATGATTTCTATTCTGAGAAGGTTGTGAATGGTGTATAGTGAATAAATGATTGCCTTACATAGTGAGTAACTTGGCTTCACAGTGGAAGTAATTATTCAGTAGTTTTGTATTTATAGTTTTGCAAGTATGTATGATAAACAAAGGGTCCATTAGAAGAAGAGTGAAAATATATAATTAGAGTGTATCATCATGCACATGCAGAATCAGGCACATTTATTGGGATTGGTTTTGATGCTGTTCTAAATGCTTAACTTACTGACTTAAATGTTTTGAGAAGAGCAGCCTCTTACTCGCTTCTGGAAAATCTCTAGCAGATTTGATCTGGGTGAGAATGAGACTGATGAGCAGTTGATCTGGCATCCCTAGTGCCCAATTTCCTTTCTCTGAAAAGGTTTACTGTGGAGAGTTTCTGCAATGCTAAAGTATCCGAAGGTGGCTTGTTGGCTTGGAATGCAATACTTTTGGAAATGGGCTTTGATTTGAGCTCACAAGTTTTGCAATGATACCTTACTTCCTTCTATGTCTTTGGACAGATGAGATGACAGCATATGTTGATGCTATCCATGCTAGCCCAGTTAGGCTAAAATTAGATCTTTAACCTAGTCAACCTGGTAAAGTTCTATTCAAGTTACAGATTAAAAGAACAAACAAACCCACAAAATACTTGTTTTTGAGTATAGTGGTAAATGTGTGGTGTCCAAAGTATAAAAAAATTATACTTATTTTTCCCGCATGTTCATGTGTGGTAAATATCTTCAAAAACATTATCACTTCCTGTATATTGCATTTTCTGTGATGGGAAATACTCCAGTTCAGGAAACTGTTATGCAAGTATCTTTATATCTGTAACCCTCCTCCTCCAAATTTTATGATTATCTCATCCTCTGTTTTCTCCTTTGCCAGTTTTTAAAATAGATGATTTTTTCTTGCCAAGCAAAGCAGAAATACTGCCTTTAACTCTGGAAATTTGGCATCAACTTATATCTTCTGAAATACAAACGTTAGGGAAACATGTTGTAATACATCTGTTCGAGACAACCTGTATAACATTTCCTGTAAAGTCTGCATATCCATGCACCTTATCCTTACAGTTCCCTTTCCATAACTTTTCTCCTGCTGGATATTTGCTTTTAGAGCAGAATGCTGGTGCCTGATGACCATCATGAAATGGTTCCCATTTCTGTTTTACTCTGTTAGGACCACAATTCATATGTCCCTGACAATTAAAATGTGGTGCATTTGACTGAACTGTATGTTACAATGGTCATGGCAAGGATGTAGAAGTACTCTGAATTAGTTAGGACAAGCTTACGTCTAGCTGCTTGGCCAGGTGGAATTGATTAACGATCAGTATGCTTTCATTTATTGCCTTTGTGATAATAGAAATGTTTCCTTTGATGCCTAGGGGTATATGCAGCCGTTGACTGGATCTGATCAAGGATGGGTTAAGATAGGTTAAAAGTAGGCAACAATTGAGTATCTATTTGGCCTGCATGAAAACCATTTTTTCCTCATCCTGTCTTCACTGGTCTATTGCCATTCTATTTCTTCATGTTTGATACCAGCTGTTGGCTCAGGGTTGGCTGAGGGTGATTTTTAGAAGTTTGAGATAGTTTCTATCATGCTGCAAAAATGATCCTCTTAAATTTTAGTGTTTGGGTGTTTTGTTTTTTTTTTTTTAATCAAGTGAAGCTATTTGGCAACGCTTTGTGTTTCTTTGCTAAGGAAATGGTGTTGTGAACATTTTAAAACCATTTTTCTCAACTTGTAATTAGCCACTACCACATTGTTGTAAGTAATTTATCCCACTTCCTTTTTGTCTGCCTTTGGCACTTGCTCTTGATTGTAGGCATCTTTCTTTTTCTCATCTGCAGTCACTGTAAATATAACCCTTTGCTTTATAGCACTAATGATGATTTTCACAGCTTCCTGCTTGTAAGTCGTGATTGAGTTGCAGAGAAGTTGTTTGCCTTTTTCAAACGTATTGAAGTCAGTAGACTCTAGAAAACAAAGCAGATATGAACTAGAAGTGATTTTTTCCCCCCAAAGACTTTCTGCAAGTAAGATGCAATTTTCCATGGACTTAGAATAAATCATATACCCTTAGAGACTGTTAAGATCACAGTGCAAAGATGAGTCCCTTCTCTGGTTTCTTGATCACCTTGAAGACATGACAGGGTACCATCAATTATTACACAGTCCAAGAAAGTTTGATTACTTTCAGGTTTTTAATTTACTTTTCTTCAGCAGAGTCAAAGCGCATACTTATTGGATAATAAATCACCAGAGTAAATTAGCATTTTAGGACAGATGTTTGGTTTTGGTGATGATGGACAACTTGAAAGCTGCAGTCGGCAAGAATAGGGAGAACTTCTAATATTGTCTCATCTGCAGAAGTCAATGCAGTTTTCATCCTGCTGAAGAATTACAGTAACCAAGGTTATTTCTTCATTGCTTTATCCTCTGTAAAGTTTTAAACATTTTATCTGTGTGCTGAAAATAATTAACAGAGATGTTCCTTTGTTTCCTTTAGTGGAGAACTTTATTCCTGTAGGGATAGTAAGGGGTGTTCTATTCTCCTGTGTTTTAGGCATTGTAATGGAAACAAATTTTGAGCAGGTCTTACTGTTCTTGTTAGTGTTTATGCCAGTTTTTAGTAGCTTGTACTTTCCTAAGTTTGCCAGTATGGAAGATTTTAGTATGAAATATGCATAAGGAACACTTCGGAAAACTGAAATTTTCTATTGAAGCCACTCTTCTCGACATGATCTTTAACACAAATTTTTTCTGATTAGCACATTATGAGTTTGGGGTTTTTTTGAGAAATAAGATAATACTTTGCCCAAGTAAACCTCGTTTTTTATAGGCTGCGTTTTGCTTTCTTTCACCAAACATCCAGTGAACAGATACAAACCTTCCCAGAGGGTATTTAAGAACCTTTGGTTTTTAGCTTTATCAATTCTGTGATGTTTTCATTTTTGTGTTTAGTTCTGAAGAACAGTGTTGTTATTAAACTATTTATTTTAATTAAGTCATGATTATGGTATAAAATGGGCAAAGACTGTTCCTCCGTAATTTCAAATATTTTAAAATTATTGGCATTTAAAAGAGAATGTTTCCAAAGCATGTATGGGAAAGGATTGCACTGCATCAGTAGTTACTGGATGTCTTTCAGTCCTTTAGAATTTCTGAAGACTTAGCTCTGAGAAATATTTTTATGTTGCCTTTTTTTTCCGTAATAGGTAGCAAGAGATGAGAAAGTAGAGGTGCTTGAAAACCTCTCTTTTTCCAGCTCTATATTTTCATGTGATTGTTTCTTTACTTCGCTGTGGTACTACTTTGTCTACATAAGGGCTTTGCAAGACTTAATGTAAACACTGATATAGTTGGTATCCATAGATACCAGATATAATGCTTGGTTTTTTTGGTGAATTACCTATGGAATGTGCCTTTAGCAATGAAGCAATTACTGACTCAGCATACAATGAATTTAGCACTAATAATACAAAATCAACTTTTAAGGGTCAGAGTGAAGGTTTATCTGATCGTGCATCCTCTTTCAGAGCAGCCTCGTGGATACTCGTGGAAAGCTATAAAAACAAAACAAGCATAGAATGGTTTTTCCTCTACTGTATCATTGCAGTTTTTGGTTTTGTGGCTTGTAGAGAGGATATCTGCACTCTCTGCCCTTTGAGTATTTCTTCTTGATTTATATGACACTGGCCTTTCACAGTGTTTTGCACACTGAATAAAATGGATATGATAAAGAAACAATTTCATAATGCCAGCTCAGGCACTCTGGGATAAGAAATACCATCAGCAACAAAACTACACAAATCCATGCCTTTGGCTAACTTTAAGAAATCTGAAAACATCTTTTGTATGTTTATACAGTGCAATCAAGACTTTTCTTGAGAAATGACAAAGATTGCTAGGAGATTTAACAGACACTTTTTGCAGATATCAGATCATTCACGGAGCTCTTGTTGGAGTCCTGTCCTTTCATATCCTCTGCTTTGGAGAGAAAAGCAGAACTGCCTTATTCTGTATTCTTAAATTGGTGAGACTGGTAATGGCAGCCATATGATCTCTGTCTTCCTGTCTGGGAGATAAAAGAGAATATTTTTGTCCTTCTTTCCAACAGTGCTCTGAGAGCTCAGGTTCTTTTGGTGAGTAATTGGCTGTCTTGGTAGTATGATTATCAGTTTTTACAATAAAATACAATGTCCTCTAAGGTTCAGTGGCTTTCCAGGATTTCATTGCTTGTTCAGGTAGTGGTGGCAGTGTCCGACAGGTACCCACCTTGCAGGTATATAATTTGTAATTTGGTTGGGGTTGGAATATATAGAACTTTTGTGAAAGGTGCACTTGGTCCATGTAAGCAAGTTCTTCCCAACCTTAGTTATTATATAAAGGGTGCAAGCATTGCATGGTCAGCTGGGACAACATGCTTGGCAAAGATAACAAATTAAGACAAACATATGTATTGCTTTAGAATTCTTTTTTTGAAAGATTGTATAAGCTGATATTTTTTGTATTGAGAACATTGTAGGTCTACTAATGAAATAGATTTAAATCATTATAGTTTTTGTACAGTACTAAAGTACTCTTTATCAATCCATGTATAATCGTTAAATTTACATGATGTTGGCATGTAACCAAGATTCTTCTCTTATATCAATTTTATTTCCATGTAAAATTTCAAAATCTAGAATGTCAAGCTTAAAATGTCACAATGTAAACATTTGCTAGACATTTATAGATGATCTTCAGAAGTTGGTATCCAAACCCATCATACATAGCATTGAAGAAAAAAAAACCCAGGCATCCAAGAGCATTTTGTTGTGATTTTTCAAATTCATCAAATGAAAGCAGAAAGCTGTAATAAAAGCTGTCAGACTGTTTTAACTGCAGATTTTGTTTCTACTTGCATTGCTTACTGTGCTGTGACAGATAGTGTTTATAGTTTTCAAACAATTCTGCAGTACTGTTTTTGCCAAGTGATAACTGTTTATCCTTGGAGAAATGTGTGCTCCCTGTATTCCACTAGAAATGATTTTTATCAGTTATAATGGTATGATTCATGTTTGGTGTGCCTGACAACATCCTTCTGTGCTCCCTGGCCTCCCTAAAGAAGGGATTTTAAAGCTGCTCTACAGAGCAACTTACCAGTCTTGTTTTGCTTTGTCCCACACATTGCTCGCATCAGTTGGTTATGAGTTGAATTGTGTCCAATTCTGGCATATTTCTGAAATTTAGCTGGATTTTTTTTTGTTTTTGTTTTTTATGAAGGACTGTGCAGTATTTTCTTATCAATCGGTACTTATAGCAATTATTTGTAAATATAAACAAGGAAACACTGTATATGCTACAATAGATACAGACTTAGTGCCTGCAAGCTCATCATTACCCATTTCTTCAGGAGAACTTAAACCAGTTGTGTTGTTTGTTTACTAATGCTATTGGGTACTTTTTTATACATGAACATCCTGAAGTCAGTAAATGTGCCAAAAGCAGGAACTGATATTTTCTTGCACAAAGAGAAAATGCTCAAGAAGATGCTTTAAGCATAAATGAGCTGATTTTTTAATGTCTTTGCTAACCATGTATCTTGAGTAATTACAAGCTCATCTACATTTGATACAGCTGTTAAGTGCACTGAAGAGTGAATGCGAGATACATTCTTATAGGATCAGTGTGATTGTATCTTTTCTTTTGCATCTGGAATCTGCTTCTATAAATGAAAGATCTCCTATTTCTATACTTTTCTTTCTGTGATGTCACTGCGACCTGTTAGCTTTTACTGAACATGTAAGAAGGGGTTGTTATTTGAGACCAAAGCATTTACCCTTTCCCTGTCTTTCCCTGTCTGTGGCTTGCAGGGTATGCAAAGAGAATCAGTTTTTACCAAGTGTTAAACCTTACCTTTTGCAAAATGCTGAATGCAGGTAGCTGGATTTTCTAGTCCTGTAGTCAAAGTACACTTTGATCAAGTGCTGTTTGTTTGCCACTAATACTTCAAACCAAGGGAGGAAAAGATTCACTGGTCTGAATCCATGTCTTAGACCCAGATGTTTAGAAATCCAGGCGTAGTTTTAAAATCAGCTCAAGTAGGGATATTGGCAAGTCACTTAACTGGTTTCGTCCTTTGTTAAGTGAGAGGTTTTGTTCGTTCTTTGGACTGCTTATAAGACATCAAATAGAAATTCTTACTAACTATTGAAAACATCGGCAAAAACTGTAATTTTTTTCATGTTTGCTTGAGGTTTCTTTTTTTTCCCTTTTGATCAGGTACAAAGAAGGTGGTGAAGCTTTGTTGGTATTGCTTCCTTCAGAAGAAAAAGGGATGGTGGAACAGCTGGCACAGAGGAAAGTACCTATCAGTGAAATCAAGTAAGTGGCTAATGGCCTGCCTGTTATTCAACCCTCTTTCTGCAAGAGTAATGTGTGATGAGTCTATGACAATCTTGATAAAGTGCTTTAATTGCCTGAAGCTGGACAAATCAGGGAAATGAATTAGTTTTGGTAGTGTTGTAGAAGGAAAAGACCTTGAGAGGTTACCTATTTTATTGCTGTTCCCAAAGGCAGGATGAGCTGCACAAATCATTCTTATCAGATGCCAATTAATATATTCACAGCTTCCCAAAGAGACCTCATCCCTACTCAACAGTTACTACCATTAACATTTTTTTCTTCAAGTGTCTGATAAGACTTGTAAGTAATTTAAATGAAATATTTCTTCTGTCTTGTGCCAAGAATATATGGAAAGTGATGTATTCTCTTATTCTCTGCAGCTTCTTTTTATGTAATTGAACATGATAATGCTCTTTCTCTTTTGCAGATTAAACAATTTCTTTAATCTGTCCCTGTATGTTTTTATTGCTGTTATCATTTTTGTTTTCTTATCTGTTTTTTCTTTAGTTCTGGACTATTTCTCCAACATATCATAACCTTTCTGAATCAGTTAGTTGAAGGACAGGAAATAAAAGATGGTCATTTTACATACTAAAAAGAGGGTTCCAAGGGAAACCTGTAAGGAGCTATGCTGTCTGTACAAATAGAACTGACTTTGAAGGAGTTGCATATAACAATGCATATAACAATACCAGGTAAAAAAACCAAACAAACAAACAAAACACATTTCCATTTTCTGTTAAATGCAGAGTAATGGATATGTAGAAAACATCAAACCCCTAACTGTAAAAATATTAGAGGAAAAGACCACCACAAAAAAAAATTGATGGTAGTTTCTTATTTAGCAGCTATAGGTAGGAAGGAGTTTATTATTTTCCGAGCCTGTCAGTCAGAGAAAAGGGAATGTGAAGGAAATATGGAAGAAGAATTGAAAAGAAGCCAGAAAATGTGATATCAGCCTGACTCCATTTCTAAC
Source organism: Passer montanus (assembly GCF_014805655.1). NCBI lineage: Eukaryota > Metazoa > Chordata > Aves > Passeriformes > Passeridae > Passer > Passer montanus. Next base: position 6,535,027 of record NW_024368818.1, on the reverse strand, counting down.
ACTTAAAAAGTTGAGGTCACACCATGCCAAAAATTGTCAGCAGAGAGAACAGAAATCAGAGAATGATGGCAGGGTAGAAAATCTAAGTTTCTGTATGAGTGGATATGAGCAAAGCTAGGCCTGTTTTACTTTGAAGAACTATGGATTGCATGTGAAGATACAAATATCTAAGCAAAGAAGGGAATTAACTATACCAAATTTCTGTGTAGAACAATTGTTTTTGAGAAGAAATCAAATTAGTATGAAACCTTGGGTGGTTATTTACACCTCATTGCTTAAGCTTCAGGTTTGCTCAAAATTTACAGGTTGACATTTCTTCAGAGAACAGAAAGAATGCATATAGCACTTTCTGGATATGGTTTAGTTTTATTTTTTAGGTATTTTTGTTGTATAGGATATGCCACTTCAAAGGCTCTTCTGAACTGTACTTGTGACTGCTATTTCTGTGTAACAAACTGAGTACACAGCAGCTGGTGAAATAAACTCACCTTTTCTCGTTAAATATGTGTGAAATGCATGTAGGATGTGGATGAACTTCAGACATAAACACTTTTTGCTAAAACAGTGAATTAAGGACTAGAATGCAGTCCAACAACTACTTAATGACAACCCAAACAAAACCTCATCAACTGAATGTGGGTAATACCAGTAAAGGACCTGAAGTCTGACATTTTCTTTTCACTTAAGCATCGTAGTGCTTTAAAATGATCTATTGTACACCACTGCAGTAAATTCTCTTCCCCAACTTCATCTTTTTCCTTCTTAAAATGATAGTTATTGAAGTAATTTATCTTTATTTTATATTCAGTAAATAAATGTCTGATCTCATGCACATTATAAATATTTCTCCTTTCCTGTTTCTTTGTCAGCTAAACTTTTAACTTCGTAAGGAATGGTGTTAATTGTTTGAACAGCTTATCAAAGGAAGTGGTAAAAAAACCTCTTTAGGCTGTATTTATCCATGTAAATAGAAATCCATTTTTTTGTACAGGGATAATAATCCAGTTTTAATAGGGCAAATATTTCACCCCCAATAAATGCACATTATATTTATAATCCAAGTTAGGTGGGCTTCTGGAGAGACGTTAATGGCTGCATCTCCTAACATATTGTTCTTAATGTTCTTAATCTGATGTTACTTAGATGGAAAACTGTTGTTTTTTTTTTTTTAAATAATACTCCAGAAATGCATTCTTGTACCAAGCCACTAGGACATACGTATTATAAATACATTTAAGAAATATTCTTAATTGGAATCATTATTAGAAAAGCCAAGGGTTTTGATTGAGAATATATTTTAACAGCCTGCCCCAAGATCCAGTTTTTCAATTGGCAAAATAAACTTTAATAGAATTTATCACATCATAATGAAGGGGAATGCTTTCTCTTAGAATTGTCTGCCTAGTGTGTTATGATTTAAAAGATGTAGCATTGTCCTTGTAAAAGGCTAACTAAAATCCTTAAAACACTATTCTTGTAATTACTTGTGGATTGCAAACCAATTTAATTCTAGAAGTTTTTAACTGCAGATTTTCTCATGCTGTTTACTTCCAGCCAGTTTCCCAATTAATACAACCCCAGTGTATTTTGTCAGTTTATAAATTGTTTAAGAAGTTGCATGAACCCATGGATCATGTTCCAGGTCTTGTGGTGAAGTCTTCTCATGTTGTTTGTGCTTATTCACCCAATTATAGATTCTTAAGAATTCTAACTTGGGAATTAGAAGATAATGAGGATTGCTCACTGGCAACAGAGTTTAACTGTTCAAGTTTCTGAAATTCATTCTGAAAGCTTTTGTTCTAAAGCCTGTTTCTAAAACGTTGTATATTCAGCTGTTTGTTTGGCTGTTCTTATTAACCTGTTGTCTGGTATAGTGGTCGTAAGAATGCTGTTACTTTTCTTATTTTGTATTTTTTGATTTGCAAACTATTTTTGATGTTGTTTTATTTAATGTAGACAGACCTTTTAAAACAGTTCCATAATTTGAAAGTAGAGAAAGGAAGAATTTTCCTTGATAGCTGTTCAAAGGACTGGGGTTTAGGCTCTTTCCTTTATTTTCAGTTTTAGATCTAAGCTGCTAGTAGAGGTTTTCAGTAAACTAGTTCCTTCTAATTAGCACAAGCTGCCAATTTACAGGTAGTGCTTTTAACCCTACATTGTTCAAAAAGAGCAAGTGCAAAATATGCAATAATAAATACAATATCTTGGAGCATTTAAGTATGGCAAAATGGTACTCTGAAAGTATTGAATGGTTTGTACATTTTTTAAAGGAGTCTATAATCTCCAAGTTTTCCATGCAAGCTCTAAACTGAAATTATTTTTGCTAGTATTTTGAGGTTTACTTTGTTGCATTCAGCTTTGTTGGGTGAAAAGATAAGAGCGGCTTCCTCAGGGGTTACCATAACAGATTTTATGTCTAGAAAATTTTACCAAAGGATGTGCAGGTATATAGATTCCCATGATGTAGTATTGCTTACTTTAATTTTATTGAAATTAAAACATTAAAACATATTGCTGTTTTCCACAGAAAACACCTTAAAAAAGGTGTTTTCTGTGGAAAACAGCAATAACAACAACAAAACAGCTTTTTTCCCTTCTCTTTTCTTTCTCACAGTGGATAATATTTGGATGTGTATTCCACACGTTGATATTATTAATATAGGGAATCTGTTAAAACTCACTGCCTCCCAGTTACCATAGTTACTGTAAGACAATATACACTGGTGTCACTATTCAGTGTGGTTCTACACCTCTGTGTGATCTCCTGGGTGAGCCTTCCTTAGGTGCCAGTCCTTCCCCCTGCCTCCAGCCTTCAGGCTGTCTGGAGTAACCACATTCCACACTGAGAGCACAGAGCAAAACCTGCTGCTGCTGCTTGGAAATCTGGAAACTGTTTTGCTGCATCAGGGCAGCAGGGTCTTTTAGGTGGTTGCTGATCTGTTTTCCTTAAATTCTACTTTGGAGAAGAGTGGGGAAAGGACAATGCCTAGTTAAAACAGTGCTTGTATCCTGGTATATAAACCAGGGAAAATGAGAGGAAATCAAAATGTGTATCAACCAGAAAATTTGGAGATTGCTGTCTGATCAATACATAAGGCCAGGCAAGCTGGGCTCATGTTTACATTGTGGCACAGCCAAGTGTGGCCATTTATGCAACTGGTAGGGAAAACTGTAGCTTCAGAAAATTGCACTGCTCCTTAAAGGTAAGATATGTGATCACAGAGTAAGAAATAACCAGCCTACTTAAAATGGCAGACCATGTTATAAAATCCCCTTCTAGCCTTTGTATAGTTGGTTTTAGCTCATTGGTTCTTAGCCATTTAGCAAGCTTATGAATTATGATAACTAATTTCAGTGTTTAGCTTTTAGGTTTGTTTCTCCTGAGTCACATGTATACAATTTATTTTAAAGAGTTTTATTTGTTCAGAAAGAAATAACATAAAAACTCATTAAAGCCAAAATCCAATTTAACAGTGGCCAGCTTTCTCATTTTTTGAATCTCAGCATGAGAAGAAGATGATAGGGGATGAGTGTGATGATACAGTGTTGGAGAAGAGAGAATTCAGTACTACTTCTCTTTTTATGGTAGTCAGTACTGCAAATTTGCTCATTCATTAACAAACACATAAACTCAAAATGTGCCTGGGGTATCATGTTCTTAGTTGACATTGCTTAGATTTATACTACTTTATCTAGCCATTCTTTTAAATGTGAAGTGTCTTGTTGTTTTTGGGGTTTTTGTCTTTTTCAAACACTTTTCTTCCAATTTCAATCAAATTACTCAAAATTTAGATGCAGTCTACAAAATGTGGCTGTATTTGTCTCGAATTGTTATGCTTGGAGCCTCAATGACACATAGTCTCTTATGAATAATGGATCATATTCCTACAATAATCAAGTCATAGAAAATAATGAGTAATAGCATGTCCAGGTGAAAATCTGAACTTCATAAGCATTTTGAGTTTGACAGTGACAGCAGGGAGTAGTTGGCAGTCTCAGCTACTCTTTGAGAAGTGCTCCAAGGCCATTTTTTCATTACTTAAAGATTTCACATGGACCATGTTTCCCTATTTTATGAGAATGTACAACTGCCGGATGCTTTCCTGACGTCAAATATGGCATCTACTGTTTCTTTCCCATTCTTAAAACCTGCTAATGCTGCTATGAAGGATAATCAAACTGATGAATCATATTTTGCTTCTGACTAAGCTGTGTTAGCTGTTGTGATTTTGCTTGTTTTCTTTAGGTCCTTACATATTAGGTTTTTTTGGTATCAAGAAAAAGTTAATTGTTTAACTTCCTTTTTGCCCCCTTTGAATATGAGCACTGTATTTACATGGCCTTTTTGATAGCATTTTTTTTCCTTCACATCGATGTGTTGTTAAGATTAGATACAACTGTGACTCCAAGTGCTTTTACTTTCTCTAGTTGCTATGGAGCAAATTTCTTTTGACCCAGCTGATTTATTGGAGCACTTGGTCTCCCATGATTTGTGATTCTGTTGTGAGCTTGCACTTTGCTGTAGCTGTTGTTATCTGACTGATTGCAGCTGCCACTTGGAGTGAAGACAAGGGAAAAAGGCACTGGCTAATTTTAGGGCTTTGAGGTCATCTCTTAATAGCTTTCCAATAACTTAGCAGCAATCCAACACATTTCTGGACCCTCTTACTACTGGTGTTCGTATTAATTTTTTTATAACTCATGCTATCCCTTCTTTTCTTTTTGTATCATTATATTGCAGAGATTTGTTGATCGGTTTTTCCCCCACTTAATTTTTTACGCTTCTTTTTTTCTGTCTTATGCTTTTAAATTTTTACAGCCAGTTATGTGTTTTCTTGAAACTGGAACTCATATTTTTTGGTCTTTCACTAAAACTGTAGCTAATAGTGCTTGTGTACACTGTAATTTTCCCCTGGCTGTATCTGAGCAGAATGAAGAAATTGAAATTTTAAGGGAATGAAGCTTGATATCTGTTTTCATATTTAGTAAGAATAGCCTCCCACCATGTTTGCTAGGTTTTATGGTACACTGGGATGGCAGTAGCAGCTCAAAAGTAGATGAGATTTGGGCAAATAAATCTGCAGTAATGTAGGTATCACTGGAATAAGTTTAAAAATTCAGAATCTGGGAGAGGACCAGATATCTTTTTAGTAGGTTTAATGGCAATTTCTATAGTGCAGTCAATATTCTTTATTTACTTGAGAAGCTCTTAAATCTGTTTAATCTCACTGTCCTTTATTATTGCTCACCTGGCTATTTTTTCTATGAAGTACTTAAATTTCAGTATTCCTGGCACAATGAATCTTATTTAAGCTTTTAAAAATGCTGACAATTTCTATATGAAGACTTTTATTTCATTATAAAGTAGTACTATAATTCATTATGCTGTTTCTGTATTTTTGCAATATTGTTATAAAATCAAGAAGTTATTTTCTGCTGATTTCTGCTTTGCTTTGGAATAAGTTTCACCACCTTCCGTGAAAACTGCATAAAACAGCTGCCATTTGTCTTTTCTGCATTATTTGTTTGAGGAGTGTAATCTTCATCCTTAATATGATTCCATTCTGTGCTATTTCAATAGTAATAGCTCTGTGCATATTAAAACAGTGCAAAAGATGTGAAGATGCTCCTGAGATCCTAACAGGTGCTTATTTTGAAATGTTCTAATAATTAAAGCTTGTTTATTTCTTTTTTTTGTTTGTTTGTTTTTATTTTTTTAAAAATTAGAATTAATCCTGAAAAACTTACAGACATTCAGAAGAGGCTGCAATCATTCTTAGCTCAAGATCAGGAGTTAAAAGAGAAAGCTCAAAGGGTAAGTCATCTGCTACAATCTGTTGGTTGAATAGAACTGCAGTTTGAATAACTGACCAGCTCAGACGTGCCCTAGAAGCATTGTTTGGCACTGAAGAACCACCAGAGATAATTGAGCACTTGTATTAGGGGAGAAACATAAATTAGACAGAACCAGAGTCTTCTGAACGATGTCCAGTGACAGAAGAGGAGGCAACAGGTACAAATTTTTGTGCAAAAAGCTCCATTTAAATCCAGAAGAAGCCTTTCTTGTGAGAGTGATTGAATGCCGGAACAGCAAGGCTGTGCAGTCTCCAAATGCTGGTTATTAAAAACTGGGTTTCTTCCTGAGCAGCCTGCCCTAGCTGACCTTGATTTGAGCAGGTGCTTGCACTAGATGGTCTCTGAAGTTTCTTCTTGACTTCAGCTACTTTGAGTTTCTTGGAAAGCTGGTACAAAAAATGTCAAAATAATACTAATAATAAAAAAGGTGACTTAAAAATAGCAGATCACATTACTTGACTTGAAAAGTTAAAAATATGAAACCAGGTAGGCCTCACCATGCCCCCCCTTGATCAATTTTTATTGTCATATATCCTGAATATATGTGACAGTTTGTCCTTTCTCAGGGTAAAATCCAATGCATTGAATAAAGCATTTTAACTTTTGTTTGGGTTTGAATGATCAGCAAAAGAGGTTAGAATAGCTCTTCTGGGTAAGATGGAGAATTATGTGAATGGGTTTATGAATGGGATTTCTTTGCTGTGCTGGTTAATGCTGGGAGACTTAATGGAGAATCAATATGTGCATTTCACCACATGTTTATCAGGTTTGGGGAAGGTAGGGACCCTTCAAATAACTAAGTAGGTTCCTGGAGGAGAACAAGCTTGGTTGTAAAAGATACTTTCCATGAAAGGTAGCCTGTGAAACATTTCTGGAAATTGCACTGCCTCTTGCTATCACTAAACATGTCTGCTGACTTTTCCCTGGTTTTATAATATTTTTAGGCCATGAACTCTTTGGAATGGAACTTGCTACATTTTTTTATTGAAGCACTGCAACATGTTGGTTTTCTGAGGCTGGTTGGTTTGTTAGGGTTTTGTTTTGTTTTTGTTTTTGAACTGTGTATATCATTAGCCTGTGAATTCCGTAGTTGTATCAAGTCTCTTCAGAACTATACAAGATGAAAAGCTGAAGTTGAGATGCAGGAAAACACAGTTGGAAGGATAATAGGCAAGTCTTTCATGTCATTTTTTCGTATGTGTATATATATATATATATTTTTTTTTTTTAATATATATATATATGTCAAATCAAAAGAGTACCACCAAAGGCCACATGGTGAGAAATCCCAAAATGCCAAAGCCTGAGAAATACATGATTGCAGAGATTCTGGATTAGTGTTAATAACTTTATTTGTATGAGGTAGTGTGGGCATTAGTGACGCTTGAAGGTATACTGGTAAACCTGAGTGGTAGGCTAAAATGAGAAGAGGATTGTGAAAACTTAGAGAAACCAAGAGCCTTAAGCTTTCTGTTGAACTGGGACATAAAATGAGTTAAGTTGAAATATTGAAAACTCTTGAGATTCATCTCACCTAGCTATAGATGTCCTCTGTGAGTTACTCTGCCTGAACTTTATTTTATAGCTGATAGGGTGGAATAAGCACTTCTACAATGCCTCCTGGCACAGATACCTTAAAACCCCTTTGGGGTGGATGGATGAATGGTGGTTTCTTTGTGCTGCAGAGGTAGGCTATGTGATGTGACCTGTCTTGGAGGCCTGCAGTAGGGACACTTAGTGAGTCAGCGGGATGCCATTCTGACTTTCCTAAACAAGGATATTTAAATCAAAGTGCCTGAGGAGCTCAGTGGGAGCTTTGTGAATAAAATGTCTAAGGCAGTGTTCCAAGGGAATGCTTTTAAAAACTATTTTTGTCTTTAGGTGTTCCAGGTTTTTGTAGTGCATAAAGCATTACTTGAAGCAGTGTGGAATGTCAGTGTAAGCTTCATCCTGCTGCTGCACAAACCAGAGGCACTGGTGTCATGTTCACCTCCAGCTGCCACGGGAAGTTGCAGTTACATCAATTTATGTCAGAAGTGACAGAGCAGCTGGCTGGGGGAGGATAGGAGTAGGAGTAATCCAGCATCATCTTACTTGGAATGAAAACACCAACAAACCTCTGTTTCTGCCTTTGGCTTTTAATATCTCTTAAAAGGCAGAGAAGGATCATTCTGAAATGAGCAGGGGAATGATAAAATTTCAAAATAGCCCAAGAATAAAATCAAACATGGGCTGTCTGTCAGTATTGCAGATACATACTTAAATTAGTTTTGAAAAATTTTAATTACCATATGATTACCCTTTGAGGACATTTTTGTTGCAGTTTTTAATTTATGAATAGCAGAGAAGTGTCATTCTTTCAGGCAAGCTGTAAATACATTCCATTTTTGAAAAACTTGAAGTATGAACAAGTAATTTATCATAGAAGTGTCCTTCCTTAATAAGGTTTAACTATGTTCAGACATACTATGCAAATGTGCCCAAGTAGTCTTACATGTCAGTGTGAATAAAACAATAAAATGGATGCAAATGAAATCCTGACCTTGGGTCCTTATCTGAAATGCTGGATTTCTCAGAGGCATGGGTGTTACATCATCTATCCTGTCTGTTGCAAGTTTCCAAATTCTTGACATTTGTAGTGTTAGAAATAAATTCCCAACCTGAATGGATGAGGTAGCAGTGAAACAGCACAGCTGTGCACAGAAGTTTGGATAGGATGGTAGTCTACCATCATGTGTTGAGGGCCTAAGTTGTTGTGTCCTCTAAGCTTGTTGATTTACTTCAAGGTGCCCTTACTTCTTTTGAAAATAGAAAGTTCTTGATTACTAATTGCTTCAACAAACTTCATGGTTCATTTAGTAGGACACGGCTCCCCTGCTATTGCTTGGAAAGACAGTTTGAATCAGATCAGGGCTCCTTTGAAACCTTTGCAGTTCTTCTCATGGATTGATGCTGCCTTTTGGCATTTCTTGTAATTTTAATATTTAATATGTTAGTTCAGACAGTTCTGGAAATCAGTTTAAAGAAAGAATCTCTTTTTTTCTTGCTAGTTTGAATGTTACTGTGGCACTGAAATGATGTCTGTCCATTAAATTCTTCATCACACCCAGAGAGATGTGCAGGGTGTTACAGCCTGTAATTCCAGCCACACCCTATTACTTTTGAGTTACTGTCAAAATAGCACATCAGTTGAATTGTGTGCATTTTAATACTTAAAACAGTTATCCAGGAAATAGATCAATAAATCAAAATTTAGAAGTAGTAAATTCCTAGAGCATGGTACTTTTCTGTTATGTATTTCCAGTACTTGTACAATAATCCCCGGTGCTTTTGGAGACCTGTAGCTGCTATTGTAATAGAGCTGTAAATGTTAGTGATGCCCAAGCATAACATTTTCCATAGAAATTACTACATATAATACTTTTGCAGTTTTCAGTTATTTAAAAAAAGCCTTGAAAGTCATACCAAACAGCAGATATGGCAGGGGACAACAGCAATTGTAAAATGGCAGGGAAAATGTTCAGACTGACTAAACTTGTGTTTAGTGAGCTCCAGTGTGTGTGTGCAGGCTGAGGAAGTCTCAGGATAACCGAATAAAATCCAGCTGAGATGACAGAGTTTTAGACAGAGGTTGAAGTCAACGCACTGAAATCAAATAAAAAAATCAGAGTAAATGGCTTGGTTTCTCTTCTTGTAAAACAGAACAACTGTTCTATGCATTTGTTTGGTGTTTCATTCTTAGTTATTGTAGGGCTTGAAAAGCATGCAAAAATGTGTTCTTTCTGCCCTTTAGAGTTGGTTAATTTCTAGACCATGTGTACCAAATATATGCTAGTAAGGTAAGTGGATGGCTTTATCAGTTATCCAACAGACATAATGAGATTTCAGTTTTCAAGTAGTGACTCATGTAGAGATTCAGATCTGCAAATCTTAGATTCACAGGAAGGATACTTTTTTAATCTACTTTTTTGTCATCTGTCACTGCAGAGAAAAAAGAGGCCTTCACTGATTTTTGTCACTTGCTAGACAACAGTAGATTAATGAGATCTGTCAAATTTGAAGCCTTTTCCTAAACATTCTAATTACCTTTGTAAAATGATTAATAATTCAATGTGAGCAAAGAAGTGTTTGATGTAAGTATTCCACATCTCAATCTTCGTAGCAGCTGAATGAATTGAGCTCACACTTTCCACAGATAAAATTAATTAAAGGCCATAATCAGGAAGGAAACTTTACCCAAAAAAGTCTCAGCATTAGGAAAAACAAGCAAATGAAAATTTAGTTTTCTAGTGAATTAATGCGCAGCTTGCAAAGTATATTTCTTAGCTCGACATACCTTTCAATCAATAGTTATTTCTGCTTACTCAGGAGAAAAGAATGAATTTATGACATTGCTTAGCTTACTGTCTTACCTTTCTTTTTACCTTTTGAGGTGTTTTTTCTCTTACAAGCATTTAAAGAGTCCCCATAAGACATCAATGCTCCTGACTGTTGGGTGTTTGCTCCACTATCTGAACTTAACAAGAAATAGATTTTGTTTTTTTTTTTTTTTATTCCACATGATGTAGTAATACAGTAGTTTTCTCCAATAGGTGCCTGTACATAACAGAACAAGGGTGTGATTATAGGATGCTTGAATGTAACTCTGTGAGCTTAACTTATTGTTGTTATTAGTGTTTCATGGTTTAAACCTCATGGTAGGAGTTCTGGCATGTGTTAGAAATAAGGTTATGAACAACAGAAATCCAAGGATCTTTTTTGATACTTGAAATATTCCAGTATTTTTGCTGCTGCTGCTAGGTAGAACTAGATTATGTAAAAGAAGCATGAGAAGAATAAGAATCTTTCCTTTTGGGAAGGACAGCAGGCAGATGCAATACAAGATTAAGTTATTCTCTTATGCAGTGCTTCCAGTTTTTTTGGAGAAAGTTTGTGATTAATTGATACTTCAACCTTGGACTGCTCTTAGTAGGTGTTGTATAATGAATTTGTCTTGGGCAGCTGAGTTGCATTCATTGACTGTGTGCATGTGATGAGCTGATGGTAAATGTAAGGTAATATGAATCATCTTGGACCACAGTGAAGTGCAGCTATAATTGAGTTGAATAACTTCCTGCTCATGGCTAAGATTAAGTCAGGACACCTCCGATTGATAGCAACAAAGTCTGTTTGAAATTCCACGTAATTTAGATATCAGAATAGCATAACAACATTCAGAAAAGCTATGAGAAAAAAAATCAAATCGAATCAGTGATGTTTCCTTCTGACTAATCTGTCATATTTTCTTTCTAGGAAAATATAACATGACATACTGTTTGGAAATTCAGTCAATTCAACCAATGTGAATGTAATGAAATTTTTGAGTACTTAAAGTTGCTTCAGTTCTGTAGTAGTGATAAATTTTGTCTGATGAATACTTTAAAATTTCAGTCTGAAATCGATGTTAGACTACTTAATAGTGAAATTCTATTTTGTGTTTAGAGCAACAATATGATATTTGTTTCTTGTGTTGGTAATTGAATGCTGTCTTTTTTTGTTGAATACTTCCATTTTTCTTTCAGTGTTTTGTATCCTACTTGCGTTCAGTTTACTTAATGAAGAACAAGGAAGTATTTGATGTTTTCAAATTGCCTCTAGCAGAATATGCTCTGTAAGTATGGTCAACTTAAAATGTGAAAGTTGTATAGTGAGACGTTTTGCAGTCTTTAAATAGCTGTTTTGATTGTGTTAACACACAGATTTGGACTTCTAATCTTCTAGTGTATTTAGTTTCATATTCATGCTGAGCTTTTGCGTATTTTCAAGAGCATTCTAAATGGAAATTATGTGTAAAAGTAATATATGCTGTACAGAGAAATAACTTAGGGCAGAAGGTACATTTGCTATATACACTAAAAGACATAACTTCTGAAGAAAAGGATAGATAATAATGTTCTAGTGTTTTTTCCCTCCCCAGATTTGCCCTTCACCCTCATAGCTAAATAAAGTGTATTATTTCAAAAGAAATTGGAGGTGTCTAAAGACTATGTATTGCAGTCTCATTTTGAGTATTATTTGGACATTTCTCGTTGGCCATCAGTTACTTTTCATAAGATTCGGTGCCTTTGGTAAAGATGAAGCATCTGCACTAGATTGAGTAGCATCTATTTTGCTATGTCTATTTTTGTACATGTATGTGAATCATTCCATATTTTGTATGGGAGGGAAATTAATTTTGACAGGTTGACTGTACAGATGACAGCCCTTTGAAATTGTTTTAAGATGTGAAGTTTTTGAAATCTCATGGGTACACAGGGTAGTCGTAAGGGAGTAGCAAGGTGTTCAAAGGTTCACAGCAAATTGATTTGATATGTGTGGAATTTCATACAGAGAAGGCTAATTTGCTAGCACATGGTATAATGAACTAAAATGTGACAAATTACTAGACTCTGGAACACCTGGACTTTCTGTGCTGTGCTGCCATTAACATGATTATGCTTTTTAAGATACATAAGCCTGTTATAAAAGATGCTTTTTAACTTCATGGACTGAGACATTTTGAAAAAGGAGAACTAGCATAAGCTCAAAAATTTTTGCTATATGCAATGCCTGACCCTTCTCTTGTGTGGTTTGTGTCAGCATCTTTAAAATCTGTTGTAGGTCTTACTGTGCTATGAATGTAAGCTATAGCAGCAGAAAAATTAGGGCTAAGAGGGATAACCACACAAATTCAGCCAGTGTTAGAAACAGACTAGCAGATGGTGGTAATGCTGGATTTTCAGAATCCCAGTGCCTCTTTCTGGATTTCGGCATGGTTTGCCCTCTAGTATCTATAGACGGAGTAGTCTACAGCTCTGTTCTTCTCAGGTCTATGTGCCCGGATTTGGACCTTCCTCAAAATAATTCTGAGTCTCGGCTTTGGAAAGCCTAGTGTCACTAATGTCATTCCTGTAATAAAATGCAAGAAACCAGTCAGTTGTTTAGAGAGTAGGAGAGGTTTAGTCAAGGCTGTGAAATATCTGGCAGTATAATAAAAAAGTCAGAAGATAATAAATCTGGGAGATAATTTGGAGATTCTGTTCTAGTTTCTTGGCACTCTTCTTCCCCACTCTCCAGACTGCTAGTCTAACTAAAATACACCCTGCAGTTCAGTGCACAGCCACTGATACATGGATCAGTCATCTTCATTTATATGAAAGTCCCTCAAAGTCTGGTATGTTTGAATTTCGCATCCAGAATTGACCTGTTTCCATTCTGCACACAAACTTAGAGCAAAACCTGAAATGAGAATCCTTTCTTCCCTTTACCTTCTGTGTGCATTTTCTGAAAAGTACTTCAGCCTTTCCATGGAGATTTACTGCTAGCTTGATAGATGTTGCTCCACTAAAAATCCTGCAGAGAAAATAGGCTGCTTAATGCCCCTGTCAGGTTTGCATTGCAGGCTGTTGCCCACATTCCCCATTGCTCTCCTGCTTTGCATGTCTGTTCACTGAGATTCTCTTAAGCTCTGTTGATTGAGTCTGCAGAAAAGCAAGTATTTTTCATTTTAATATGTTATATAAGATCATATATATATGTATGTATATATATATATAGAAGATATATAAAACAAAATATATAAAAAATGTATGCGCACACACGCACATCTGTTCTAGCAATTGATCACCTTTAAGCTATGGTGCATTACTATGCTCTCCAGTATTCTCTCATTATAAATTGCTATCAAGAATAATTTGCTGGAGGAAGACTTGTGTAGCCCTTGTGTTAACATAGGCAGCCTTTAATTCTGATGAAGGAGAAGCTCAACGCTTGCATTAAAAAGAGAAATCTGTCTTTTGATTGCAAAGGACAGCTTTGAAAGCGTAAGAAAATGTAAACAAACAACAGGGTGAAAAGGAATAATTACGAAGTCTGGTCTCCTGGAGAGAAGGCAGTGTTTTGAAATATTTTCTTTCTCAGGCACTTTATGTTGCTAGCTGCTAACACATACATATATCTATACACTGTTCTCCAGGGGCAGATCTTAACAGGTGAGTGTGCTGGATGGACAGGTTAGTCCTAAGGGGCTGCCAGGTAAGGTAATTTCCTTTGTGACTGTCGTCATGTCTTTCAGGAGAAATGCAGCATATATTCCTGTTTCTCCCTGTATTGGTATATAGAGACTAAATAAAACAAATTGAAGCCAAATTATTGGGGAAATGTCAGATACACACTCATTAGTATCCAGATAGTTCTGCAAGTATTGCTTGCAGATCAGTATTAAAAAGCAGCAGGTAGCTGCAGATACTGTCAGGACTGAAATGCCTGATAGCAGACTACATGATCCATCTGTCCACATCTGTCTGTCCTTTCATTAAGCAGGGAAAGCACCCATTGCACTCTCATCATCACCCCTGGCCTGACCCTCACTGCATGGTTAGGGCAGAAGGTTTTATTTTGCTCAGGGTTGTCTGTCTCATCCTCAGGCAATGCCCATTGCAGTCGTGGCATGTCTTGTTATCTCTTTGTTGGTCCTTGGCCCTCCTTCTGGCTGTCCTTATACTTACTTTTCTACATGCTAATCTCCTAACTAAAAAGATAACTTCTAATTACTTTCCCCCTTTTGTTTCCAGTCCTAATGCACCTGTAACCAGACTTACTATTTCTCATGCTGTTCCTGGTTAATGCCAGCCTTGTGTGCTATTGCTCATACAGACCCCAGCATTCCCTCCAGTCATTTTCAGAGTTTGGGTGTTCTTCATTGAGCTCCCCCTCAGACACCTGAAATCCAGCTGTCTCTTCCTGAGCTTCTGTAACTACTTCTGTAAACTTTTGCCTACAGCTTTCTGAAGAAGCTGCAGTCTCCTCTCTCAAAAGTCCAGGGTCATTATCCTCTTAGTCATCATCCTCATTTCTTCTAGGATCTTGAGCTATCTTTCCTCATTCTGCAGCCAAGTTGGCTATTGACCTTCTCTCACCTTGGAAGTGAATGTACTTGCATATGCATGAGTAGCAGTTTGAGTAGAGTGTCTGTCAGAGGTAGCTGAGCCAGCTAACTTGGAGAAAGGTTTTTTAATGCACTCTAGAAAACCTGTTGCTTGTGCTCTGCTGTGTTGCCCTCTCAGCAGGTGTCAGGGTGGCTCAGGTATCAAGGAGCACCACCAGGATTTGGAACTGCAATGTGGAGGTTCCTTTTCCTTTTGTAAGGAAGACTACATCTTGAAGACTACATCTTCAGTCTTTTGAATTATTAGACTGCAACCATGACATCCTCTTTGTTCTTCTTCTCTTTGGTCCTGACCCATGAAATGTTGAATAGCTTGGCCCTCCTTATTATTAATAGAGTGCCAGGCATTTAAACTTCTTAATGGAGAGGAATAAAGCTGGCTGGTGTATTTGTCCTGGTTCAGGGCAAATTTGAGAGAGAGCCCCCAAAGGGGCTCCTCTAGAAAAGCAGATTCAATTGGCCCCTCCCCCCAACCGGTTTGGGAGAAAATCTCCTTGGAGAAAAGTGGAAAAAACAGTTTATTAAACAATAAAACCTAAATAATATTAAACAATAAAATCTCTTGCTGCTCCAAAAGAGATGACAAGCTCAGAACAGTCCCCTGCCCAGGTTGTAGCTTGGCTCACTCAGTCTCTGATCAGTCCCTGCAGTGCTGGAAACGCCGCGGCCCAGGCCCAGCCTGGCAGCCACAGGTGGGGCTGCTCTTCTGGGTGTTCAGTCCAGAGCAGGTTTGAACAGGTCCAAGAGAAGGGGAAAAAAACCCACAGTCCAGGGAACTTCTTTGCCTCAGCTAGCTAAAACTAACTAAAAGCAAAGGAGAGCTCTGTTCTGCTGTCTGTCCATCTGCAGACAACACAGTCCAGGAGCAGGAACGTGGAGGAGTGAGTGCAGTGTCTGAAAACAAGCTGCGTCTTCTTCCCTCCCCCCTTCACTCTCTGGAACAACTCTTAAAGGTGCAAAACTTATTATCCAGCATAAAGAGAACACACGGTTGGGGATAAAAGCATCATATAGTCAACCCAGGACACTGGTAAAGTAAATAGCACAATAAAAACAATTTCTCTGTTCGTTTTGGTTATTAATCAGACCATCTGGAAAGCCTGTTAGTTCAGATTTGTGTCTTGTCAGTTGATGTGATTTCTCTGTTTTCAAACGGTTGCTCATCCTCTCTTCTGATAACATTTTAAATGTTAAATGTGGATGTAGCGTGTATTGCTAGGCAAGTAAGTAATACACATTTCTTTTCTTGAAATAGCTGCTGGGAGTATTTAACCTTTTCCAACCTATTTTAAGTCTTTGTCAGAGCTTGTTTTGCAGTAAAAGTAATCTCTGTGCTGTTTTTATGTGTTCATATCATTCTGAAGTAGTTCATTAATGGAATATGTCTTATATTTAGTAAATGTACTAAGTTAATATTGGATTGAATCAGTAACTTGTGTAAAATTGTTCTGAAGCCGTTCTTTACAGCTGGCTCATGTTTTAAAAAGGACTAGTCATCTTCTAGGAGCACATTAGGAGCATTTGTCAAACTTAAAATTTTAAGATTTTACTAGTCTTACATTTGTTTTTTTGCAAACGTAGATATTGCTTCAAGTGTCTAAGATTTGGTCTTTCTAAAGAGTTGAGAGATGTCAAGTTTTCTCTCATCCCAGTAGAGGCAAAGTAAAGTTACCGTGTTGATGTAAACACACTCCAGGTCTTTGTATAAGCACAACTAACAAACCTTAGAAGAGGCAGTATTTTGTCCGTTACACAGTTCATTTAAATTCATTAAAAAAAGTTAATTGATGCTTGATCTTCATTATTCACTGGAAACAAAAGTGTTATTCTTGTTAAAGCCATACAGTGTTATTTCTTTGCAGTTTTACTCTTTTAATTTATTTCCTGAAAGTCCTTGTGAACTTGCTACTAAATTAACAAAGGTACGTGAGCATTGTAGGTCATTTGTGTAGTTACTTCTATGCATTCCCTGATCAGTGTTAGGGAATGCTGATATTCTAGCCACCTTGATTTCAGCTGAGGAATTGAACTCTCAGCTGTACCTTGATTTATAGCAGCAAAACACTCCCTTGGTTTCAGTATTGCCTTTAGAAACCGATTTCAGTTGTCTTTCTAGAAGAGCCTGCTCTTTAGAAGTCATTACATCTCACACCAAAATACAAAACGGGATTGTTTGGTTTGTCAGCTGAATTGTTGCTGCCACTTAAAGGCTGCCATGGTCTGAGGACTACACTGTGGTGTTAGTGTGTTTTCAGTGTTGTCTGTTAGGATTTATGAAATCTCACTTAACCTGCTTTTCCTCTGTCATCGTCAGAAAACCCTGCACATGTTTTATTCCAGATGAGTGTGTGAAATCGTAGCACTAAAGTAAAAAAATAGCTGCAACTTCAGTCATAGTAGGATTGTGGTCTGAGTGGCATCTAATGAATTATTGAGAACTCATAATGCCCTTTGTAGTTTATGAAGAGAAAGGCTGGTTCAGACATTGAGTTGTTTCAGTATGACTGAACTATAGATTTGGTCAATAATTAAGAAATAGTTTCTAAAGAATCTGTCTAATCTTAAAATATGGGGAAACTTGGCAGCAGTAGAATGTCCAGACTGATTGCCCCAGATTTTTCTCCATTTGGAATATACTGTGAAAAAGAGGTAGTAATGAGCTAAAACTCTGACAGTTCTTTAAGAAGTTATATAATTAGAAGTTTTGGGGGATTATTTAATACACTTTTTCTAAGCTTATCTACTATTACTGTCTTACCAAATAAATTTGACCTTCTCTCTCCCTTCTGCCTGAGGTCTGTATTCTTTTGGAAGTAATTTGAATTCTGATAGCACTAGTCTTTTTTTGGTAGGCTTCCTAAGCAGTGTAGAAAAAATTGCCAAGACTAACTGACAATTAATTTTATTCAATTATTAAAGTAAGACATCAGTGCGGTACAGCAGTCTGGCAAGTGGAATTTCATACTTGAATGAAAAAAAATAAAAATCTGTGATGTGAAGTCTTGTCCACATCATGGGCTGTTCTTTCTGTTTTGTAACTTTTGCTGAACAGAGAATAGTTTTTCACCTTGTCAGACTTTCCTATGCATGTGTA
The DNA here is from genome assembly GCF_014805655.1 of Passer montanus. Taxonomy (NCBI): domain Eukaryota; kingdom Metazoa; phylum Chordata; class Aves; order Passeriformes; family Passeridae; genus Passer; species Passer montanus. Next base: position 6,517,112 of record NW_024368818.1, on the reverse strand, counting down.
TTCCTGATCTTTGATGCTAGCTCTGGAGGTGTAGAAGAAAAGCTCTGATAAAATAAGAATTTTCAACCCTGTGTACCTTGTGCCTGTCTGCTTGAGAAAGAGAAGTGAGCACTGGTTGTGCAGTTGCCGTATTGCTGCTTGCGTTGCTTTCTCAACACTTGGCAGCAATACTTTATGTAGAATAATGTGAAATCTGCAAAAGCAAAAAAGCATTTGTCTTCCAAAGGATTTGATTTTTGCAACTTCGATCTCCTTGCTGAAGAGATTGAATGCAGCAATCTCTTGATGTGTGTTTTACTGTGCCTGGTGTTAAGGCCCATTTCCAGGTTTGAATGGCTTCCAGCTGCTGCAGTGAAGCATTACATCTGCTGTTTGGTTATTTCCATTACAGTTAGTCAATAGGCCAAACTTTAACACATCATTTCATTGCAAAGGTAATTAGTGTTTGCTGTCAAACAGTAAAACAAGTTTAAGATTGCTAGTTGCTCCAATTTCAGTTCCCAATGGTGTTGAGTTATCCTCTGCAGTGTCAGTAAATATGCAAAATACATTAGATAAAAACTTCCTTTGATATTTTTAAATAAAATTCTGTTTGCTTTGTTATTGCTGTTAATTGCACCTAGAACAGTGCTGAATTATCAGAAACACTAAACCAAAAATTGACATTAAAAATAAACTTTATTTGTTGGAATATTTGTTCTTTATCCTAACATTGTGGATTGCTGTTTGGGTTTGTGTCTACTTTTAACCTGTGGCTGGTACCAAAAGTGCCCTGTTTAACCACAGGTGTGATTACAATTCAGTTTTTTTGTTTGTTTAAGCAGGGTACTCCATTGGACTAGCCTTTCCTATTGGCTGCCATTAAAAGTTCAAGGCTCTCCAGAGCCTACAGTGCGCTCTTGCTGCTCTGCAGTATCTTTTGAGTGCTTCATCAACTGTTTGTAATGATATTTCTGCTGGGTAGTATGGATTAGATATTTTTGCTGTGCTATAACTTGGGTTTCTTTCAAAGGCTGTGTAGTGAAAAGAAAAAATTAGGCAGGCTATCTACTTGCACATTATTAAGAGGAGAGGTGGTGTATATAGCGGTGCATGTTTTGAATTGTAAGAGGCTGGTCTTTTACAGGTGTGAGTGCCTCTCTATATTTACAGCCACTGTATTGGTTAAATCTTTTATTCCTTTGTTAAATGTATGTACAAGCACCAGGTACTACTTTCAGTTCTGTATCATGGGTTCTCTATGTGTTTCTTGCACCAGTACCGGTGTCCCTTCACATTTTTTATTCACCTAATGAAATGGCTCATGAACTCTGAAAGAATTGCCTTGTTTTTTTTTAATTTAGATTTGACAGGGTCAGGTGCAATAAGAGTGGACAGTTACAAAGTTTACTGAAATCAGGTGGGCTGTTGGAGTCAGGATATATGTTCCCATGCAGCTCTCTCCACTATTTCTGCCAGACAGCATTTTTGCTTTTTCTGCAATTTTTGCCCTTTCATGTAATGCTTATTAGTATAAATTTGAATTGTCATGAATAACTGGGTAAAATAATAGCTTTGCTGGCACTGTTAGTTATGTATGCCGTGGAGGTAAAGCCTTACTATAGAGAGATGGAAGCAGGTGAAATTGCCTTTAAGGGAGAAATGTCCCTCCCCTAGCTTTTTCTGCAGTTAGTCATTCACCCATACCATGTTTGTTCTCCTGGTCTCAGTCACTGTGAGGTCAGGGGGATAATGTTCTGGGTGTACTTCCAGTAGTGAAGGACACTTGACAGATCAGTCAAGTTTCCTTGACATGAAATCCATGTATTTTCAATACCAGATTACATTGGTGTTTCTTCCACCATGTTTTACTGTGAATCATAGATAGTTAATTGGCTCTTATCTGCAACTACCAGCTTCTTTGTTTGCTTTCCTTCCTGGGAGGCTTGTAATTGTTATTGACAGTTCTCAGTTAGTTCGTCTTGCTTCCTCTTCCAGTGTTCACTTGTATTTTAGACTTTTCTAAATGCAAATGTATCAAAATGAATGATGATTGAAATTTAATCACTTGAGTCATCAATGAGAGCTTCTAATTTAGTCAAATTCTGTGTATCTGCCTTTTAAATTTTTTTGTTTAATTCCATGTTTTAGATCACTTGGTCTTGCAATGGCACCTCGTGTGAGATTCCTTCAAAGAGTTCGGAAGCAGCTGTGTGCGAATGAGGTAGCCAATGGGACAGACCACTTGGAGGAGACAGAGAAAAATGAGAATGCCCTCACCTTGGTAAATGAGGAAACAGTGGAGAAATGTGGAACTAATTTCAGTGGAAAAACATCAGTTAACAAAACAAAGGAAAAGCAGAGAAGAAAAGAAGCTGAGGAATGTTCTGTTTCCAGTGGAAATGCTGAGGATAGTGGTGAGTCTGAGGATGAATCCAAAGAGGTGTCTGAGGAGGAGGAAAAAGAAGTTCTTGTACCTAACAGGGGACCAAAGTCAGACTCCGTGCAGTTTTTTGAAGATGATGACAATGATGATGATGACGAGGACGATACTGAAGGTCTTGATTTGCTGACAGTGAAACAACGGGATGTTTTTGGTGTGGAAGCTAAAGATAATCCAGCACCGGTAAGTGTGCTTTATAGTAAGGCTCATGAATCTTAATCATTTTTTATTGGACTTTCTCCAAGGAAGGAGGAGAGGAAAAGAGGAAATTCTGCTATTAGCAGAATACTCGTTAGAAGTCGGACGTGTTGTGCATATGTATCAGAGGTCATAAATACTCCCAAAAGATAAGTGGTGTGACTGAGCTTTTATCGTTTTATGCTGTTAGCATAGTTTTACTTGAATAATGAATATCCGTGTACTTGCTTTAATTTATGAATAATGTGACTCAAAAACCTAGGAAATTTTGACAGTTTTAATTCTTATCCCTTCCTAATTTGCTCGTACCTCTCTGAATAGCTGCCACTTTCAGTCATAATTTTGATGCTGAACCACGGTTTATAGCACTGGGAACTGTATTGCAATACACAATGAGCCACTTCCCAACAGAAATCACAGCAGAATGGTCTTTACAAGAATGTAACCTTCAAACAATGACTTTTACCTTCAACAGGACCATTCCTATTAGAATTGAGCCAGTATCAAAGAGAGAGAGGAATTGCACATGTTTCTTGTAAGGCATGTCTATAAAGGTTTATGGAAAGTATTCATGTAAATCTTTCATTTCCTTGGCAAGTAGCTTTATAATTTCGATTTCTTTGTCCTTGGTATTCTGAGAAATATTTCTTTCTTTTAATCTTTAAATACAATGTTACAGGAAGGGTGTTTTTTTTTTTGAAGGTTTTTGGAAATATTTCTTTCTTTTAATCTTTAAATACAATGTTACAGGAAGGGTGGGCTTTTTTTTTTGAAGGTTTTTGGTTTTTTTTTTTTTTTTTTTTGGTGGGGTTTTTTTTTGTAATTTCTGTAAAGCAGATTTGGTATGCGCATGTTGGGATTTTTTTTTTGGTATATCCATTGCTATCTAACAACTGTATTGCTGTAGTAAAAAGATACAAGCAAAATAACCATCTGGTTTGGCAAGGTTTTCTTCTGAACTCAGATGCATTCAAGGGCAGCCTCCTGTTAAGCAAAGTATTTATTTTTCCAGCTGGTATTTTAAATCTTTATTTTTCTGGGCTATTACTTAACAACACAGGGCACTTACCATGACCTTTAAGCTAATCATTCTACTAGCTGCGTTAATAAGCAGCATCTTTCCTTTGGTATATAGTGAAGTATGGACTGGCTTTATCAGCTGTCATTGTCAAAGATGAGCAGTTGCACAGTGATCTGACTGCTGCCTGCACTCTCCTCCCCACTGTGAGGAGGCTGACACAGGTTGTAATTTCATCTGAGAACTGTGGAAACAGAGTTAACTTTCTGTTCCTATTATTCTCAGCCTGAGTGGTTCTGGCCACTGCCTGACAGTAGCTTATATTTATTAATGTATTTCAGTTTTGTGTGGAAAAGAACTTTGTGTTTTAAAAGCAAAGTAGAGTAAAACATCTGTGCCTTATTTAAAGAATGATAGTCTCACAGCTTTCTTATTGCTTCTACAATTTTGCATGCTGAAATACACAATTTCACTCGTGCTGTTTTTAATATATTGCAAGGTTTTTTTAGGAAGTAGTAATAGGTGAAAGTTTGAGGTAAAAGAAAGAACAGAAGAAGTTTTATGAAAAGTATAAGTGATTTAGAAAGTAATTTGTAACCTCACTGGCTAACCTTAAAGAGTTTTCCAGCATTAAACATTTATAGGTTAGTTTATGTTCAGGTAACTCAGTCATTATTTTCCGTGGTATGATGTGGAATAACTGCTGTAAGGGTTAGTAGTTCATGTTTGCTGTGCAAGTGCAGAAGACCTTGTACCACCTAAAAGCTCTGGTGCATGGGGGCATAATGAGAAAATACTAAGTTTCTCTTCTAAGCAGCTGAGAATAAAAAAAAATGGAAAGTTTCAAGATCTGTGTCATTAAAAACTTAAACTATGTTTAAATAAACTCCTGCAGAAATGTCTATAGTAGTGAAATACATGGTTTTTAGAAAGTCAAAATGCAGAGCATACTCTGCTTAACTTGATCAATGCTTGCAGTAGTGTGGGGTTTATTATCATATGATACTGTGAAAATTATTGATAAATTGTGGAATGCTTTAAATGTAAGGATTCTCTTTTTAGTAAGAATAAGAGAATAAAGGTTTCTGTCACTAACCAAATTAACTTTTAAGATTTTGTTATAGAAATGCAACATAGTAGAAATTACATTAAAAGACTTGGGCATTGTGCATTTTTATTTGACATAAATCAGCGCCTCTTTTTATGAATGTTAAGACAAATTGAGAATGTGCAACAACTTTTATATCTTTTTTCCATTTCTTTATTTCTTGGATAGAAATTCTGAAGTGGTTATTATTGCATTAAGATGGATCAGTTAATATTTAAAGCATTAGTAATCTGGGATGTGAGAAGCTCTGAGCAGTGTGAATGCAGTTTTCCTGGTGCTGTGTGTTGCAGTGTCCTTCTAGGAAGGACTCAGGAACCAGTTTGCTGCATTAATTAGCAGTAGGAAATGCTGCATAGAGTCTAAGAGTATGAACATAGAGTTTATACTCAGCTGCATTAGTTAGGAGGATTTTTAGAAAATCTGTTCACATGCTAAATAAGATAGGAGTCCTTTGCAAACACTGGCATGTGGTTATCTAACTTGGGGTGTATGAATATGCCCACAAAGATTGAATTCCGCTTGCATTTATGCTTTTAATGTGTGTAATTGATTGTGCAATTTCACTATTCCTGCTTTAGGCTTCTCATCCTAAAAGCAGTTCCAAAGCAGTCCTGCTGTGATTATTGAGCTCCAGGACATTTTTTTGTAAATGGAAACATTAGGTTTAGTTCAGTTTTTGAATTGCTGTTGTTAGAGACACCATTGCTTCCTCATTCTTTACTCTAGTCCCTCCAATGGAAGAAGGAGCAAGGGGAAGTGTTAGGCTGGCTCTGATGTAGAGCCCTGACCTTTGGTTACAAGTGGGGTTGGCTCATCCATCTTTGTACCAAGGGAAAGGAACAGGTCAAAAAGAGCAGGGGTTATTTAAACTGATGATGGACTCGAAGGGGATTTGTGGGATTGTTGTAGAAGAGTGTGTTTTTGTTGAATGTACATGGTACCCAGCCTAACTGTAGAGAGGTTATGGTGTGAAGTGTGACACATCCTGTGTTAATCCTCCTAACAGTGTGACTTGTGGCTCAATTTCACTCTTTCCCTTTCTTGGTGTGTGTCCCTTGGCTGCATGTGTACTTTGTCTCTGTCATTTTGTGATAACACATATGAAAGAAAAATCTGTTTTGTGCATTGCTGTATAAAAGGAGAAACCTTGGATAAGTTGAAAGACCTTGGCAGATATTGCAATTTTGTTGTGAGCTTCCTAGCTCATTTTTTTAAGAGATAGTTACTGGCTGCTCTATTTATGAATATTACTTTGATATGTCAGGATTTTTAGCTGGTGGTCTAACTCATGGGACTTATTTAGATAAGTACAGTGTTCTTATGCATAAAAAGAAGGTCAGCTATATGCATAGAGCCATTAGCAGATAGGCAGTATTTAGCTGTTGTGTTAACATTATGGAAATTATTCTTTTAAAGTGCATTTAACAGTATTAGCAGTATTGATGTTGCAAAGACTGTAAGTACTCCCTGGTTACAAACTTTATTTCTAATGCTAATTTTATGAAATTGCTTTTTTCATTTGGCAATTCAAAGGCTATACTTGTTCAGCTTCTATCGTTATTTATTTTGAGAACTAAGATTAAACCTATAATATTTTTATTGGTTTTGTTTATACTTTAGCTTTAGTCAACTTGTCAAACATATTGCATACTGTCAGACTTCTGCTTTTGAATTTTCTGTTTTAGTGTGGAAAATACTACATTACTGAGTTCTTAGAATTGCTCTTGCTTACTCCCTGCTTCTCCATCCCTTTTTTTATGGATTCCTAAAACTTCTCAGGTGTATTCAACAGTTGCTTCTTGGAACACTGGAACAAGCAAAAGCATACAGGGGGCTGCCTTGAATAGTACTTGCAGATTCCTTGGAGTTAGTCTGGCTTTTGAAGAGCATGCTCTTTGAATATTGTGGCTATGGAAGGGAATTATTTTATATGCTGGCATTCTCTCTGAGCTATCTGGCTTGCCTTGCAATGCATTATTATTATATACAGTGAAATTTTCTTAACTTCTCCAACACATGAAACAAACGCTGTAAGTTGGCATATCATGACCTGGATATGTACATATTGATAAAAGCAGGAAAGAATGAGACAAAGATAAATCTTCCTAAATAGTGATGATGGGTGAGTCTGTACCAAGAAACAGAGAGTGGTAGCTCCTTGTAAGGTGGACTTTGTGTATGACATAGATCAAGGAAACATCATATAATGTGCACCAAAATGAGGACATAGTCCCCTGGAATTTTCTTCTGTGATGTTGAGAAGAAAGCCTGTTACACTTCACGGAAATCAAAATTAATTTTCAGAGTTGTGATTTATCTAGATTGCTTCTCTTACATTGTCTTTTCTCTCTGAATGGGATTTATTTCCTCCTGTTACATGTTATGAGAGAGCTTTTCACCACTCTTATGTTTATATACTGCTTTTTTTTATATGAAACATCTTCTCTTTCTTCTCACCATCTCTTACTAGCTATTATTCTTATGCTTTCATATTAATATATTTTGAGCAGTTGACTTTGTCTCCTTGAAGCTTTTCAGGGACAGCAAGGTAAAAAATACCCAAAGGATGGAAGAAGCAAGGAAACAAGCTGGCTGGCTCTGGCAGTGGCATTTCCCTTAGGGGTAGCCTGCTTTGCTCCTGCTATAGCAGTGTGTTGTGTCCAAGAGAAGAAAGCTGCTCTGGGCAGCCTGCTGGCTCTGAAGAGAGCATTATTCCTTGGAGACATGTTGCAAAGTGAGCAGTCTGGCAGAGAAAATAGAGAAGTTACTTATTTGTAAGTTAAATAAAAGTCAGTACTGTGATGCATTACATACCATAAAATCTCCTTCCTAAAGAATCTAAGTGCTTTAGGTTCTCAGCCCAGTAACAGAGTGCTTATGTATTTCTGGTTGAATTACAGCAAGTAATAATTTATGTGAAGAACAAAATATTTGCATACAAGTGAACTAGGCCTACATTTAGATATTAGCCAAAGTGCTTCAAGATTCCAATGTTAGGAAAAGTTATCACCCATGAATGGAGATGAAACCTGCTGATGGTACCTCAAGCCTCTTTATGCTGAGCAGTCATCACAGAATACATTCTATGAAGTGCATAAAGTTTGAAAGAAATCACATTTTCTTTCAAAGCAATTTCAGTAATTTCAATACAACTAAGCCCTTTTTAAAAAATATGTTTACGTCCAGGTTTACGTTCTATGTAGTTTTTAAAAGTCCTGTTAGTCAGGACTCCTTCTGAGAGCTACAAAAAGGAAAGACCAACCCCATTTGCTTGTCTTCTTGGACAACTTTTACTTTTTGGATTTGCAGAAAAGTTCATTCTCCTGTCTCTACTATTTTTGTGTAGAGACTTGTGACTTGCTTGCTAGATTAAACTGTGCAAGAGAGGCTTTTCAGGCAGTCCCTTGTAAACACCCATTACCTACATAAGCTCCAGCTCTGTAGATCAGTCATTGCTTTAGACTTTCTTCATTGCTTTGTCAGGTTAGCTGTTTTTAGCACTCTTCAGTTGGCTCCACATGCATCTTCAAATTTCCCTCTGAAGATTTCTATTTCAGTTGCATTTTTACCAGCTTACTAAGAACTTCTGTAGTTTACGAAAAAATCTCTCTAAGTTTTTAGGTTTCTCATACCTATAAAACAGCATTCCAGGTATTTGTGCTAATCCCTGTGATGCTTAGGTTAATTAAAAAAATCTACAATTAGAAGTCTTGGAATTACTGGTAAACGGTGTATTTGAAATAAATGGCTGCTATATATCCTTTAAAGGATATCTGTTCAAGACTGTCATCCTAAATACTTCAGTTGTGTTCAAAACCTGGATAAAAAGATGGTTTTTTTATGAATATTTATGAATTTTGATATATCTGCCCCTGTCACAGATACTAGCTTCCTGTGTCATAGACGATGGAGTACATAATTCTGATGTGCTGGGCTTTGCTTCTGTGGAAAATTTAACATGTTGGGTTGCTTTGGAACCACTGTGAATAATGGTATTTTTCATGCCCACAATCCGTCCTCTTGGCATTTGTTACTCTTGTAAGTAGGAATGAGGTGTAGAAAGATGGTAGATAAGTAGGAAACCCGTTTTGAACATTTATATAAAGATATTTGAAAGGAGCCTGATTTGAGCCAGGAAAGGCTTTCCCAGGTCTGGAGGTACTTGTTCAGAAGTCAGTGGCTTTTCCAGCTGGCTGAAATGTACTGCTTGCCATCCTGATCAAGGGATGTAGCTACTGTGGCACAATTCTGAACTAGGCAATGCCACCTCTTTGTTTCAGCTACTGAAGCCATGAGTTAAACCCCTTAATTCCATGTGCCACCTGAAGCAGCCTCACAAGTTGCCTTGACTCTGTGGGACTTGCTGAAGTACCACATCATTTACTGCCCTAAGGAGAGGAGGCTGTTTGGCAGTGTGTTTCTGTGGCTGACTTCATAGAAGTACTTTGAAACTTGTGTGTAACAATCTGAATTTTGAACCTGGACTGGAAGGTATACTAAGCATGTTCCCAGATGGTGCAAAACTGGAAGGAGCTGCTGACTCTCTCCAAGGCAGAGAGGCCAGGTAGAGAGACCTCAACAAGTCAGAGAGCTGGGCAGTAATGTTCCACAAGGGAAAGTTCTGGATTCTGCACCTGGGATGGGGCAGCCCTGGATGTACAGACAGACTGGGAAATGAGATGCTGCAGAGCAGCGCCACACAAAGGGACCTGGGGGTCCTGGTCTGTGACAAGTGGAACATGAGTCAGCAGTGCCCTGGCAGCCAGGAGGGCCAACCCTGTCCTGGGGGCATCAGGCACAGCATGGCCAGCTGGGCAAGGGAGGGGATTGTCCTGCTCTGCTCTGCTCTGGGGCAGCCTCACCTCCAGTGCTGGGGCAGTTCTGGGTGCCACAACATAAGAAAGACATTGAACTATGGGAGAGTGTCCAAAGGAGGGCAATGAAGGTGAAGGGCCTTGAGGAGAAGTCATATGAGGAGTGGTTGAAATCACTTGATGTGTTCAGCCTGAGGAGACTGAGAGGAGACCCCATTGCATCTGCAGCTTCGCTGTGAGGGGAAGGAAGGGGCAGGCACTGATCTCTTGTCTGTGGTGACCAGTGAATGTCCTGAATCTGTCTCAGGGTGGGGTTTAGGTTTGTTTTTGGGGAAAAGTTCTTCACCCAGAGGGTGTTTGGGCACTGGAACAGGCTCCCCAGGGAAGTGGTTACAGCATCAGCCTGACAGAGTTCAAGAAGCATTTGGAGAGCACTCTTGAGACATGTGGTGTGGCTCTTGGGTATGGTCCTGTGCAGAGCCAGGAGGTGGACTCTGTTACTTGAGGGTCCCTTCCAACTCAGGAAATTCCGTGATCCTGTAATCTTTTCAGGTTATTGATGATTCACTCTGTACAGAGTGCTCTGAGCAGGCTGGCCTGTTATTTGCATGCTCAGGTTTCAGCATCTGGTATCAATTCAGGCTGAAATGAGGTGTGTGCTTTATCTCTCACTTGAATAGACCTGAAATGACTGAGGGAGATGCATGGTCTTGTATGTCAAGAAGTATTAGAGTATGATTATTACAACTTTAAATATTTCACTAAAATCTTACTAATTACTAATTTAATACTTCTAGTAGGTTAGTTACTCAAATACCCTACTCAAATACCCTACTACACTAATACCCTCAGTTTTAATTGTTCATTTTCACTGATTTATAGCCTTGTTTAATATATTGCAGCAGTTTCACAAATAAGGATGAATGAGCAAAATACTCTGCATTAAATCTGCCAAGTTTTGACCAGTATTCTCTAAATCAGTAGGATTTGTAAACTATTAAAATTTCACAGTTTCCTTTAGAATCATTAGTCCCTGAATGGTTGCTGAGTGATGCCATTGGAAATATTTATAACTATGACATAATTTTGGATAAGTGTTCTACAAGTTGAATGCTAAAATTGTGAAATACTACTAGAAATTATACAACACTAATTTTTAAAGGCATGCTGCTTCCTGAAATAGTAATAATGCAGACCAGCTATCCAGTATGTATCTGGAATCTTCTGACTATCTGTCAGCAAAGTTAAAATTTTGAGAATTATTCTTTATTGTAGAGTGGCTTCTCTGATACAGACATTTGCTACTGTAAGCATTACTTAACAAACTACCCATGCACATTTTAAACAATATTTTGAGGCACATTTCTAAATTTGTGTCTGAGCTGTGTAATTTTCAGATGGAATCATTTGATAATTTGAAAATAAAATTTGTGGGTGATGATTCATCAGTTATTAACTGAAGTGAGTCCTGGGGTAATTCATTACACTATCACTGGCATTCTGCAGATTGTAATTTAATGGCTATTTTAAAAAGGAAAAATGCTGTTTTGGAATAGCAACCTGCTGATTGACCAGAAGCTAGGAATTCTGCTTAGTTGCATGGAGCAGATATTCCATGTTTCCATGAGGCTGTGGTTTATCCCAGCTGTGAGGAGTTGTACTGTTGGCATCCCAGCTGGGATGGAGTCTTTCACTTTCTGCAGCCTGGTCTCTCTGCTCCTCGTCTTGGATAAAGCAGCAGCTGCATCCTCTGGGGATAAAATTCTCTGAAAGGAGCATTACTTTGAATGAGTGAAAGGAAATTAAACCAATTAAGACTGCAGCCTCTAGCTTTATTTCAGTAAAAAACAAATTAAGTATAAATGTCTTTGGGCTAGCCTGGTGGGGTAATCTTAGAGGTCTTCTCATTCTTCGTTACCACACTGTTCCTGTGGTAGTTTTCCATGTATTTCAGTGCAGAGTGTTTTCTCTCCTTTTCCTGAGTTACTTGTGTGTTTGTTCCTCTTGCTAGAAATCTTCATCTAGCTGATGCTCAGTGTATCAAGATAAACTGCTTTGCCTGCACCTTATGGCCCATATGTTCTGTGAAGTAATGGGTTGTGCTTGCAAAGAGAGAGGCCTGCAAACATGCCTGAAGAAAATGAGGTGCATTAGTAAATCCCTCTGAAAAACATAGATGGGTGACCTTGAGTGGGAAAACAAAAAACATGTAGCTTTTTGAGGAGCTAAGTGGCAGTATAATTTCCCTCAGATTTGTACCCTGTGTGACCAAGACCACAAAGCATTTTTTAAAACTGTCATTCATGGTATTTTTCTGTGATAATATTGACTATGCTTCTTGTAGAGAGGCTGTGCATGTGGCCACTGGAGAAAAAAGCCAATGCAAGCCATGAAACCACTAGTATTGTGGTTTTTAAAATTATTTTTACCTCCTAGCAGAGTAGAAGAGGAGTGTGTTTGAGGTACTTGTGCAATGCAGATCTTGCTATGAGTTCTCCGGGAAGGGAACAAGACAATACCCATTTAAAAGAGTAGCTAGTACTGACAGCGTTCATTTTAAACTGTAGTTGCTGGAAGTACCTTTCTTGTTTCCATAATGTCCACATTGAGCAAAATTAATATTAGTTGATATTTTATTTTTGTTGATTCTTACCTGAGTCAGAATGGGAGAGTTACAAAACACCAGCTGTGTGGTAGCAGCTTTCCAGCAGCTTTGCAACAGAGACCAATACGTTGCAGAGCATAAAATGACAGTATGTGTTTCCTTGTCCCCAGGTCTGTAAGCATATACCTGTAATGCAGATACCTCTTACTTCTGGGAAAAATACTGTTTTTGCAGTCACTATTCCTCTGTGGTAAATACATACAATTCTAGTCTGAGTTTGGTGTCTGTACTTGTGGGTGATATTCTTGCATTTGGCTACTTCACATTGCACTAATGCAAAGCCGGGGTCCTTGTGGTGAGGTCACAAATCCCAGTGTTAGTTCCAAGTTGTTTTTTTTTTTTAATGGAAGGCAAGAGAAGAACAAGCTGATAATACTAAAATGTATATTGGCAGCTGCATCTGAGACTTGTTTGCCTTGAGGTGCACTGAATACCAAAATGTATTTGGCCATAGTTATTTACATGCTTGTAAAGCAATAAGCACATGCTCTGCTGATTCTGTTATATTCCAGCTACAGGAACTCACTGTGGGCTTGGAAAAATAGGTAATTCATCAGTTTGCGTATTTTGAGAATAGCCTGCTGACCTAGAATCACATCATTTCTGCTAAAGAACTCAGTGTGAACTGTTGCTGTCATTTCCTGTGATGTCTGCTTCGTGTGAGATTGAGCATGGGAAGAGAGCAACTTCCAAGGAGTTCTGTGAAGGTTTACATGTCCTGGCTCACAGATGAGTACTGTATTTGCAAGACAGGTCTTCACTGTGTTTTTTTTATGCCCTGTTTCTTGAGGTTTCCACTTCAGGTTCAAATTTGAGACTCACTTGACACATAGATGGGAAGCATAATTGCAAACTAAAGTTAAAATTTTGTGTGTATTTTGATCAGTGGATTGATAAGAAATTCTCACCTCCAGCTTTGGAGCACATTCTGAGTGGGAGTTTCTAGCACATGCAGCTCTTACATCAGTTCAGAAACAGTGTTTGAAAATGGAGGCACATTGTGAAGGAAAGCTTTGTAAGTAGCTGTCACAGAAGCTATTGGGACCAATGTCAAGAGGGCATTGAAGGGAGAAAGGAAAATAAGGTGAGAGACCTGAGCTGAAAGGCAGTAGTTTTGTACGGGTGTGACAAATCCATGAGGCGTCTTTAGAACCTGACCCTTGGGGAGCCCAGAGGATACTGTCTCTGCAAGTTCCTCTCTCTCTTAACTTCACGTTTCAGAAAAACTTGTATCACCTCCTTTGCAGTCATATTTGAATATATGTTAGTGTGTTGCTCTCTACAACAGTTTTGAATATTGACTATTCTACTAATATGTGGTTTATTTTTCTACATCTTTTTAGTGCTGCAGTAGTTGCATTTTATAGGAAGTGGTCATCTGGTCTGACTTCCATGGATATTATAACTGTGTTGTGTTACTCAGTCACTTCTGTATTGAATGCAGAAATGGAATTTTGCATAAGTGTACCTTTCAAAAGGCATCCTTTTTAGTTCTGAAGAGATGAAGAGATGTAAAGTCTGCCACAACTGGTTACTTTTTCCAGTGGTTTAACTCATATGTTCGTGTTGTATTGAAGAGGTGGGTATGGGATTGAAGAAAATACAGCAGGGGACATAATAAGAGGACAGCAGTGGAGAATAAAGATATTTTAGCAAATACTCCTTTGGCCTACAAGAGAGACTTTATTTTAGCACAGAGAAGAATGTGAGAAGAAAAAGTGATAATGTTATGGAGGAGGTGAATGACATGATATAAATTGAAAATGCAGTGTGCAAATGCAAATTGAGGCAGTTTCTAGTTTATGGACAATTTGTTGCTGAATGTTAGCACAAGTAATTTGGATGGCCTCCCATAGTTCCGTAGGTGTGGAAAGGGCGGTGTGGGAGTTGAAGGATCTATGTTTTGACTGAGTGAACTTGAGTCAAATTTCTGCTCCTTGCTGGTTCAAGTATTATAATTATCTTAACAAGGAAAGCCTTAAAAGAAAGAGAAAATTTTATGTACCACATCTGCAGGTAATTTTTCTCTCTTTGGTTGTAAGATCAGCATGTACTGTAAGCCAAGGAAACGTTATGTTTTCATTAACCAGTTTTGTTCTTGTGGCTCTACTTTCACAATCTCTTTTTAACATGGGAAATTTAAAACATAAATTACTTTGACTTCTCTACATTTTCAAGAAGTATTTTATTCTTTTTAGTGCAGATTAATTTTTCTGTGGGTCATTGAAGATAATCCATCTTGAAATGTCTCTGTTATTGCTAATCTTCTTTTGCGCTTGGAAAAGTAACATTCGTATTTTATTTTTCCTGTGAACACTTTTGAAGCACTTTCAACCAACAATACTCTTCTAAAACATTTAATGATGTAATGTAGAATAGCTGCTAGTGATTAAAACCAAGATGGTTGTAATGGAATATTTACTGGGTAAATCGAAAAGAGACTAACTGGTAAATAGTGGTATGAGAAACATTAAATTCTTCTAGTGGAAAAAGATCAGAGAATTGGAATGTAATTTTAGCTTGAGTCTTTTATCAAGCACGAGCATCTCATTGAAATGTAAATGCTGGCATGTTTTCATTTTTTTCTTTAGTTAGAGAAATAGTTAAAAGGTATTTCAAATTATGCTGTTGTTACATACTCAGCTTAGTGTAGCATGAATGCTGTGGATTTCCATCTCTGAAATGGGTAGAGCTGTTGTGGTATCCACACCGTGCTGGTGTTGGGCTGGGAGGTAATAGATGTAGCAAACTGATTGCACTTGTCCTGCTCCCATGGGCCTTCAGCTTGATGAATTCCTTGCCTGTATGTCAGTTCAGGCATCTCTGATTTCCTTTGCCTCTCATTGTATTCTCTGGTGTTGGAACTTCTGGACTATAGTATCTAGAGCCAGGCAGTTCCTCAGATATTTTCTTGAAGAAAGTATGTGAAGTACATTAGAAGAGATTTTATTTTACGTTATGATTTTCTGCCTGTCTGGAGCTTAGGAGGGGATCTAGAAAAGGGCACATTTGCTTGCTCGTGTGCGATGCTGGCTCCCAAGCTGATGCGGCAGTGGTGGGAGGCAGGAGGGGGCTGGGCTGCAGGAGCTGTGCTGTCCTGGCTGCAGGCTCCTGCTGCAGTGAGAGGCTCAGGGCAGGGCTGGGGCTTTGCCCGGTGACTCAGGGCTCGGGCTCTAAGGGCTGAAACTGCTGCTTGCCCTCTGGCACTACAGGGGTCGAGCTACCCTGACAGGAGACATCTCTTCTTCCCTGTGTCTCAGCTCTGTCTGCTGCTTTAGCTTTTTTCAGGAATAAAATGCTGCAGCATTCCTTCTCTCCTGAAGAGGTGACTTTGTTACCTAATTCCTGATGGATTGTATGGTAACTCTACAGGTACACAATGAGATAAAGGGGCCTTAATGGTAAGGAGTTAGCATGGAAAGTGGAGGAATAGTACTGCTGCTTCCTCTCTCTCAAGTCTGAAGGTAATAAGGAAGCTAGGTGAAAAAAAAAATAGCAAATCCAGTTTTTCTGCACATATAACTGTGTCTAAAGATTTTACAACTAAAGAATCATTAGCTTTTGCTTTCAATTAATCATCTAAGCAATGCAGTGCTTCTAAAAGACAAATTTCCAATTAAATTTGCTCTCATTTTTGCAGCAGGAAGACTCAAATCTACATTAAAGTATTTTTAGCAAGGTTAAATATAAATTCATATGGATGTTCAGTGCATATATGGAAGGTTAATGCTTGTATTAACTATTCTGACTTGTAAAACTGAGTTATTGATTTTATGGTTTAACCCCACCTGGCAATTAAACACCTCAGAGCCATTTGCCCACTCCACCTTGGTGGAATATGGGAGAGAATCAGAAGAGTTAAAGTGAAAAAACCTCCTGTGTTGAGATGGAAGATAGTTTAACAGGTAAAACAAAAGCTGTGCTTGCAAGTAAAGCAAACCAAGGAATTTATTTACCACTCTTAATGGGCAGGCAGGCGTTCAGCCATCTCCAGGAGAGCAGGGTCCCATAATGCATACCAGGGACTTAGGAAGACAAAGACCATCACAAATGTTCCCTCTTCCTTTTTGGTCCCTCAGCTTTATATAGTGAACATGATGCTCTCTGGTTTGGAATATGTCTTTGGCCACTTGGGGTCAGCTGTCCTGGCTGTTTCCCCTCCCAAATCCTTGTGCACTCCCAACCCACTCACTGGTGGGGTGGGATGAGAAGCAGAAAAGGCCTTAACTCTCTGCAACCTGTGCTCAGCAGTAACTAAAACATCCCTGTGTTGCCAGAACTGTTTCAAGTACAAATCCAAAAAATAACCCCATACTGTGGAAAAAATGAATTCTACTCCAGTCAAAAGCAGCACACTAGGCTAAAAATGTTGCCATAAAATCAGTGAAATAGTGAGTCTTTAATTTCCGAAAGCCGCAACTACTAAATCTGTTTCAGGAGTGAACCCAAACTCGATATTCTTAATTATTTTACACTTTTCATCAATTCCCTTAGAATTCCATCCTTCTTGGCATGTGGTGGGCAGGCATTTGTGATTCACACAAAAAGTGCCATATGTTGCTGAAAGCTGTATATACATTTGGAAAGAGGTGTGAAGCTCTCAGAGCTCAATACTGCCTTTATAGATGTCGCTGGCCAGGGTTTACCTTGAGAATGTTAATGAGGTGGCTCAACATAAGAACAAACCAGTTGTTAAGATAGGGGTGACTTGAAGTTTTTCACAAGTATAGCTCTGTGTTTGAGCATGATGATATTAATATATGGTGACTCAAGTTCTTCAGTCATGAGAGCTTATATAGTGGTAAAGGACATTTAAGGTGATGGGAGAAACCAGCTTATTTCTAACTATAAAGCTGTAACTTGTTTGTTTTCCTCTATTTGGTTTGTTTACTTTGCAGAAATTCTATGAGCTTAATTTCTATGCTGTGTAAAAATATTTTTTTGTTTACACATGGGTTACTTAAAATTCATTGAGCAGTTCTGTGTACTTTAATGTCTGGTATTTGTGAGCTGGGTCTTTGCGTTTGCAAAATGACAGAAAACTGTTGAAGGTGAAAGCTTAGGTCTCATGGTAATCTAAAATGTGAGTCTGAGCAGTGCATTCAGGCTTTTTAAACTTACCTTTTTTATTTTCTAATTTTGTATATAACAAGGAAAAACTTTATGTTTTATCTTTGGAGTTTTCTGAAATCTTTCTCTCTTGCCTAAATCAATGACTTATGACTGAGATTAACTGTCCTTGGACAAATTTCTGCTATTCTCCTGTGTTCAGACAGGGGCTAACAGATAGCTCTAAACTGCTCTTGTTGGTGGTTATAGAATAAGCCTATTTTTGTACATGAGCTTTGCCTTGCTTTGTGTTCCCTTCTCTCATACTGCCTTTATGTTGTTTTTGTTAGTGCTGACTCTGTCACAAATGCAGGAATTAGCTGACATGGGAGAGAGAATTTCTCACCAGTCAGTCTTCTTTGCACAGAAAGAAAAATCTGTGGATTTTGCCAGTCTTGTATTTAGTCTGAATGTTCGTCATCAGTTTTCAGGAAAGAGAGTGAGTTGATACCATATTGAGCTCATTTTTACACATAAGCAAGGCTGAATGCAAAGCTCTCCTATTCATTCTGAACAGTGGTAGGAGTTCCTGAACCACTCTGCAGAAATTATTGTAACATGAGCAGTCCAGCTTACCTTCAGGTGTACGTCCTTGAGACATGGAGGATATGGCTGTATGGAGTAGTGAGCAGTTAGACTTGAAGAAATCCAGCTCATCCCTTTTGGGCCGTTTGACCAACGTGATTTCCTTCAGTGTATGTGGTTATGGTTAGTACCTGGAACTTCTGCAGATCCCCACTGTGTGCCAGGAGCAGCAGAAGTCACCTACCCATTGCTGAGCATTAGCTCTAATTACTCACAGGGAGGGAAGGGATTTGAGTTTTTTGTTTTGTTTTTTGTTCAAGGCCAATTTCAGAGAAGGTACTGATAACCAAAAGGCATATACAGTAATGGTATAAGAAGTATGCAAGGATAATAGACTTCAAGAGAGAAGACAAAACCACACTGATACTCAAACAGAAATGGGAGCTTACAATTAGAATTCTTTAGTACTTTGGGGACATGAGCTAATTAAAAATGTGTGAATTGTTAATACTTCACCTTTTTACTGTATTCCTTACTTTGTGCTGGATATGCTAATGGCAGTTAAGGCAGTGAAAACCTACTTTCTGTTTTATCAGAAAGCTGCTGCAGTTGTTAGACATTACTTTATGAACATCTGTCGCTTTTAATATTGAGTTGGCAATCCCCCAAATTGTTAATGATTAAATGAATTCTAAGATCTGAGTGGGTTGTGCTTGTATTGGAAAGCTTTGGTGGCTAGCTGTGTGCATAACAGACATCACTTCTAAATACTGGGTCTAGACTAATTAGGTTGTTCTGATAGATGGGTTGTTGATGAAAGCACTTAAAACTTTAGTTGAAAGAATCTTCAAACAAACAACAACAACAAAACTCTATCCAAGAACTCCCTCTTGAGCTTCAATCAAGAAGTGTTGCTAATCCCAGCTGTGTAGTCAGAGTAATGTGCCAGCTGTCCCAGACCTGCATTTGACAGCTGACTGCTGTAGGCAGAGTGACAAGTTGTAGACAGCTGTAGAGACAATTTTTGATAATGTCTGGGGTGGGGGGAAAATGCATAAAATGTTTTTTTTTTTTAATGGTTATTCAGCACAGAATAAGGAAACACTGAGACACTCTCCACAGGTATTGGCAAACTGAGTGCATCCAGGTGCTGCATTGAATAAGTGTGTTTTTTTGGGAGATAAACTGTTCAGTTCTTGAAGCTACAAAAGGAGTTTTTACTTTTTTTTCAGTGTTTCTAAAGGCATTTTGATACATGGGTTAAGATGGATGAAATTTTTTGGGTAGACACAGAGGTGAAAAAGATAACCACTTGAGAAGGAGAGAAGATTTGCTTTAAGAAGTGTTAGAGGCCTTTCTGCATGGCCTAAAGCAGGTCTGCAAATCCTTCTGGCCCTTTTGCTAAGTATTTAATGTATGTGCTTGTGCTTGGATGGTTATTTCTCTAAGTGCATTCACAGATGATTAGAGGGATGAAGCACCTTTCCTGTGAGGAAAGGCTGGGAGAACTGGGTTTGCTCAGCTTGGAGAAGAGAAGGCATGGAGTGCCCTAACTGTGGGCTTGTGGTACCTAAAGGGGGCCTACAAGAAAGCTGGAGAGAGACTATTTACAAGGGCATGTAGTGACAGGACAAGGGGGAATAGATTCAAACTGAAAGAGGGCAGGTTTAGATTTGGTATTAGGAGAAAAAAAACCTTTGCCATCAAGGTGGTGAGACAGTGGAACAGGTTTTCCAGAGAAGTTGTGGCTGCCCCATCCCTGGATGTGTCTGCATGTCCAGAGAAGTTGTGGCTGCCCCATCCCTGGATGTGTTCAAGGCTATGCTGAGGGGGCCTCTGAACAACCTGGTCTAGTGAAAATGTCCTGGACAAGAGGCAGTGGCCTCAAATTGCACCAGTGGAGGTTGAGTTTAGATATTAGGAAAAGATTCTTCCTGGAAAGGATTGTTAAGCATTGGAACAGGCTGCTCAAGGAAATGGTGGAGTTGCTGTCCCTGGAGGTATTTAGAAGATGTCTCAATGTGGCACCTGGGGATGTGGACCTGCCAGTACTGGGTTAATGGTTGTATTCAATGTTCAAGGTCGTTTCCAATCTAAGTGAGTTCTGTAAATCAGGTTCATAAATCAGCTCTGTGACAAAGGCTGCAGTACTGCAACTTATACAGGAAATAAAAATAATACGTTTCTCTTCCAAAGAAATTGGAAAACCAGTCTGATCTTACATGCTTAAATGGTGAGTCTGGCAGACTGCTGCATGTGCACTGACTTTTGCTAGAATCTTTAGCACTCAAAGTGTGCTTGTATGTGAGTAGCTTGAAATTTGAAAGCTTCTCTCTCTCTCTAAACAGTGTCAACTGCCCAAAAAGGACTCAGGACTCTCTCAAGAGGTGTTTATTCTTGGTGCCTGGACTTGCATCTTAGCCTTGTTCAGCTTATTTGACCTGGGTCCCATGATTTTGAAACAAAATTGGTACTTGCATCTGAAACAGGAAAGTTTAAAGGTGATATCTAAATACAGCAATACCAAAAGTGTGATTATTCTCACTTCAGAAGTGCTCCTCAATGGCTGTGGTAGCAGCCAGCTTGAAGCAGCTATGAGTGCATTTCTTTGCATTCACTTCAATATGAAGATGTACTTCAAGTAACCCAAAAGTTTTAAAGCACTTTGTTGTTCCGATTTTTAGGAAATAATGGAGTTTGTAATTTTGTAGTTTATGAAGACTCTATGAGTATACTTGTCTTGGCAATGTGTCCCAAGAGATCCTTTATTATTTCTTGAATGACAGTCTAAGTGCAGCGCTCAGCCATCCCTGATGAGTGGGCTGAGCATGTGACTGGGGAACAAAGCTGTTACTGACAACCTGTTCCCTTTAGGTTTGTCTAGGGCAGTAAATAAAAGTTATATAATTTGCATAAGCCTATTAAGTGGTATTCTCAAGGGGAATAAGAATAATTTCTAATGCTGTTTTCAGTGCTGACAGTTGATCCATATAAAAATTAGATACTAAGAAGGATTCCAGCGAAAGGAAAAGATGGAATGGTTTGTGGCTGTGCCACAGCAGGGTCAGGAAGGTACAGAAAAATGTGAGTCCTTCTGTGAGCACTGAGTGCCCAGTCTTATATATTGTCTGGAGTGAATGGAAAAATCAAGCTAGACCAGTACAGTTGTTTGAAGAATAAGGTAATTTCAGAGATTTAAATGCAGGCAGAAAGAGATTAATGAGCACAATATAAATTCCATGTGACTATCTGTTTTAAGCTAAAAGTATACAGATGCTTGTTTTTCTGCATGAAAGAGACAAAATGAATCACAATGAAATTGAACATATGTTATTTGCACTGGCTTGTTTAAATCTGTTTTACAACAAACATTTATTGGAGCCACTCAAATTTGTGTGGAGAAAAACAAAACACTTTTGTGGTCCGTGATGTTTCTTGAAGTGGCATATTGAAAAAGTTCACTATATCATCCTTGTAAAATAGAAACTTCTCTGTGCTGTCTATTTAAAAAGGGGCTTGTAGAGTAACTTGATTTGGTAAAAGTGTATGAAAAGATAAAAGTTAACTTTTCTTTAAATTTTTATACCATTTCTCTATACAAGTCCTCGTGTTGTGTGGACTTGTACTGTTCAAGAGAGTGATGCTATGGTATGGTTGGCCAAAGTTTGTGTGATTCTGTCTCCCAAAAGTAAAAATTACTTGTTCATAAGCACAGGTGCTGAATAAGTATATCAAAATCCTCCCTCTTTGTTCTGAGATGCAAAATGAGTGTATCCCAGATAATGGGAATGCCAGTATGTGCTCCAAATACAGATTTAATGTTTGTCTAGGATATTTCAGGAACAAATGTTCAATATTTGTTGTCTCTTCACACAAATGTGTAAAAGCATTTTTGGTACAAGTAGTTTTTAAAAATGTTGACTGGTGTAGAAAAGTGAGGTCTAGAGAAGAAAAGAGAGAAGATTTGTACTGTATTAAGTCTCTTCATTATTCTGAAAAAATATTTGTCATAGCTTAAAAAGCAGGTTTTAATTTGCAGAATAGACAGTGTTATTCAAAGTCAACACTGGATTGTGTTCCTGGGGTTTGAGACTATTATTTTATTAATGCTATGTAATTAAAATGGCAAATGGAAAATTAGAACTTGGCATTTGGGGGTAGTTTTATTGATATATTCCATTATATATTTTATATGTTTATCCAGCCTGCAAGTGTGCATAACTTCTTAGACTTTTGGCTATTTCTTGAAACTTAAATTAGCAAAAGCTCTTTTGTATTATGGAACAGCAGTAGTAGGTATTGACTTTGTGATAATGGCTCAAGCTACAATTATCTTTGGTCTTTTCATGCATTGTGAAATATTTGCATAAGGGTCACAGAAATCTTTAGCAAGTGCAATGTATATTTGTTGAGTACTTTCTGATTTAAAAATGTGGTGCTTTTATGCCTAGAATTAACAGATCAGGTTATTGTTGCAGCAAGTTTTCAGTTCTGTGCCAGGGAAGCTGGCAGCTTTGATTAGATGTTGCAGTGCAGTCAATGGGATTGTAGTTTGTCATTTGAGACTGCTTTGGTTTCAGCCTGGAAATTCTTGCAGCAGGAGGAGCTCTTGACTCTGCCAGTGTGCCAGCCTAGCTAAGGTTTGCCTGCTGTCTTAAATTGAAGCATTGTTGGGACAAAGGCTGTCATTCTTTTAGGCATTTGCTTGATTTCTGCTGGAGTTTTCAGGACTGTACAGTATCAAGGTAAAATATTTTAAAAAGTATTTTGAGAACAATCAATTTGGTGGTCAAGCAGTCGCTGGAACAATGTCCCCCACAGCTGGATGTTTTCAAGAGGTGGCTGGACAATCTGCTAGATAATCTCATGTTGGCTCTCTTTCCCATGAGAAGAGGTTGGACCAGATCATCTTTTGAAGTCCTTCCTGACTCTCTTTTGATGAGGTTATGTGGCAGATTGGTAATATTCCTTATGGACAGGCATGTACACTGAGGAGCTTCAGGACTATCCAAAAATGTAGTGAGGGCACCTAGGCATCTGCTGTTCAGTGGAATGACTTCAAGTTGCAGCACAGCCATCAGTGCTGGATGCCTCACATGCTTGACAGTCAGCTTCTGATTTCTGGTTTGGCACTTCAGGATGAAGCAGCATACTTTGATAAGCCAAAAACCATATGGTTACACTTGGCAAAAACTCTCGAGCTGATGATTGAAGTGCTGTGTACATTATTGTGGCATGAACATGGCAAGCAGCACAGTCAACCTCAGACTGTCCTGAGCTGAGACACCACTGTCCCCAGTCATCAGGGGTCTGACAAGAAAAAGTGAGCCAACCTGACACACAGGCTTGCTCTGGAGTTGTTTAATCCTTCATCTGCTCTTTTGCAGGGATGCAGGCAAAACGCAAATATTACTGCTGTTTTCAAAAGGGTTCTGGAGTGGGTTCTAGGATTACAGAGTTGCTCTTTTTTTCTTGACTTGAGTGTTTTCTTGACTGAGTGTCCAGTTTCTAGTAGAAATTCAGACTGGTGCAGACAACTGTGTGTCTTTTTTTCTTGACTTGAGTGTTTTCTTGACTGAGTGTCCAGTTTCTAGAGAAATTCAAACTGGTGCAGACAACTGTGAATACTGGTTTAGATATAGGTGCAAATACTGGAGTTGAGATTCTAGAGTTAAAAGTTAGGGACCCGAGAGCTGGGGTTGTTTAGCCTGGAGAAAAGGAGACTCGGAGGTGACCTTATCACTCTACAAATTCCTGAAGGGTGGTTGTAGTCAGGTGGGGTTGGTCTTTTCTCCAGGCAGCAACTGGCAAACTGTGTGTACTGGTTTAGATATAGGTGCAAATACTGGAGTTGAGATTCTAGAGTTAAAAGTTAGGGACCCGAGAGCTGGGGTTATTTAGCCTGGAGAAAAGGAGACTCAGGGGTGACCTTATCACTCTACAGCTTCCTGAAGGGTGGTTGTAGCCAGGTGGGGTTGGTCTTTTCTCCAGGCAGCAACTGGCAGGACCAGAGGACACAGTCTCAAGCTGTGCCAAGGGAAATATAGGTTGGATATTAGGAAAAAGTTTTTCACAGAAAGGGTGATAAAGTTCTGGAATGGTCTGCCTGAGAAGGTGATGGAGTCACCATCCCTGGATGTGTTTTAAAAAAGACTGGATGTGGCACTCAGTGCCATGGTTTACTTGAGGTGTTAGGGCATGGGTTGGACTCAATGGTCTTGAAGGGCTCTTCCAACCTAGTCATTCTGTGATTCTGTTGTCAGTTTTTCCCATGGCTTAATACTGTACTGTCTTCAGGAGACTGTGGGAAAGTGGTGAGTATATTAAAAAAAAAGTCTTCCCAAAACCTTCAGAATTATTGGGCTGCCCCTAAAATAGTTGTATCTTTTAATGAAAACACCAAAAGAAATTATTCCAGTCTTTCAAAGAGGTTCAGGAGGGATAGGAGTAGTTAAATTTCAAAGTTGTTTTGAAGCTGGTTAATTAAAAGGATCTATGAGGTAGATGTTGACACTTTTTAAAAGAGTCTTTATAGAGTCTTTTAAGAGTCTGTACATACTTAGTTCTTTGTTAATACAGTGCTTTGAAATATTTTTGTGCAAATTAAATTTTTAAAAAAGGGGATTTTCTTAAGATTTCTTGAGATTGCATGAATTTCAGGACCAAGCTGGAATGATTTGCTTATTCTGTAAAGTGACACAAATTACTTTAGAAGGGTGGTTGGCAAACCTGAAGTACTGATGATAAATCTGTGAGGTTAATTTTGCCTACTGATTTACTTGAAGGAACGGTATATCATTAAAACATGGGGCTGAAGACATTTTTCATTCTGCTTATGATGAGTCTTCCCTTTGTTGATGTTAAGCAGTGTAACTTACTCTGCTTCGATTTCCTTTACTCCACAGAACAATTAGAACAAAGTGTTTTGCTGGTTCAATGGTGTGTTGATTCTCTAGAACACTTACCTGTCCCTGAGTTGAGTCAACAAACTTAAGAACCAAGTCAAGAGCCTTATACTGTACTTAGCTTTGAAGGCAAATTGTGCTTTTTAAGTGCTGCTGTATTTGTTCTGAGGAGTTTTTCAAGTGGTACTTCAGTGTTACAGAGAGATACTTAGAGCTACTGTAGAATCACACAGGTTTGATTGTATTTTCAGAGCACCTAGTGAAATTTCTGTTCCTGTAAATGTTGCCTTTATTTTATTAGAATTTAAATGATGGAGCCAGGGTGGGTCCATAGAGAAATTCCCAGACCCTTAAGTTCATTGCAGACCAAGAGCTACTGTCTTAAAATGCCATTCTTGTTTTTAAACCTTTTCCTCTCCCCAGTAATGACCCTAGATACATGAGTGGGACAGTTTATTTAAATTGCCTTTAGCTGTATCTATTTAAGAAATAGCAAAAAAATCTTTTGCATAAATGAAAACAAATACTAGCTTGCACCCCCTGAACCTCAGTCAGTGTCAGCAAGGTGCTGCCTGAGTAGTATAATATGTATCTAATTTAGGACCTTTTCCCCTCATAAATATTGAAAACCTAGCTAAAATTAAATTAAGTTGTTTGGAAATTTAACTGTACAAAATGAAGCTTAAAGCTACTTGGTATGTTTTCTTAATTAGATGAAAATGTGCCTTCTTTCAAGGAAATTGTTTTGAATAGAAGTTATTGATATTTAAAACGACTATAAGCTGAATGAAAAACTGTGGACCTTCTGACATACATTCTTGGTTTTCCCTCTTCAGTCTGGAGCTTCTAATGAGTTTAAAAGAAAAATGGATTCTTTATCTTCTTCTTCTTTATCTTCACGTTCATCTTCACGTTCACCTTCACGTTCACCTTCACCTTTATCTTTATATCTTCATCTTCTCCTCGTTCTCCTCGTTCTCCTCGTTCTCCTCGTTCTCCTCGTTCTCCTCGTTCTCCTCGTTCTCCTCCTTCTCCTCGTTCTCCTCGTTCTCCTCCTTCTCCTCGTTCTCCTCCTTCTCCTCGTTCTCCTCGTTCTCCTCCTTCTCCTCCTTCTCCTCCTTCTCCTCCTTCTCCTCCTTCTCCTCCTTCTCCTCCTTCTCCTCCTTCTCCTCCTTCTCCATTAGTACTGAAATCCATAAATTTTATTTATATGTATATGTTATGAAAGCTGAGGGATCTTTCTGAGATATTGATTGTATAAACAGATTCTGGAGGCCAGTGCTTGCCTGGCTGTTCTCCATTACAGGATGCTCATGTGTAATCTGATTAAGCTTCAAAATATTTAATTGGAATGATTTTTTTTTCTGACTATATGACATGTTTTATATAGGCAAAATATAAATGGAAGAGTAGAAGTCTGACAAAGCACACTGTGCCTATAAAAATCACACCAGGAATTTTAATAATCTGAAGTGCTCACTTTGTATTAGGAAAAATGTCATCTTTAAACATCCAGTCCTTAAGACCATTTTGGAGCATTCATGCTTGCTCTCCACCTATTCCAGGATAGCTTTGTTTTCTTGGGAATTATCTACTGTGTTAGGAAGCTGCTTAATTGAGATCTAATAAAGTCATGTCTTAACATAGTTTGGTTAATTCTAGATATATCACTGTCAACCTTTCTGGCAGGGCACCCCAGTAACACCCATGTGTTTCATTCATCATTGAATTGTTAGGGTTGGAAGAGACCTCTGGAGATCATCTAGTTCAATCCCTCTGGCAAGGCAGGGTCATCTAGAGCAGGTTCCACAGGAACACATCTAGGTGGGTTTGGAATGTCTCATGTCTCCAGAGAGGGACACTGCATGACCTCCCTGGGCAGCCTATTGATGTATGAATAAATTTCGTCTCTAGTATATTGTCTTTGGTTCTCCAAAATCCTCTGATCCTGTTTTATTTGGTATCCAATATCAGATACTTCAGGAGTACTAATTCATGTGCATGGGGTGGATTTTGTGATGAGCTAAGTTATTATGGATTAGTTTTGTGGGAGCTAGCATTGCAGTTGGAAGAATAAACTTTGTCAGCAGGTTGCAAGGCTTTTTTTGGTGTGTGCGTGAATTTGGCTAGCAAATACTGTGTGATGCTTTCAGTGGTCTTCAGCCCTTAAATGATTGTTTCCACTAAAATATAGATCACTATGTTAACACTTTCTCCCATATGTGACAGCACGTAGGCGGGCTGCGTTCTGCCGAAGACTGTATACCAAGCTGGCACTGTGAGGGGACAAGTGGGGACGTATGAACTGGCAAGACATTAAAAATCTGTGAAATCTGTTGTCTTATTTCTTGCTGGTAGAGTGGAAGAATAATCTGTGGCTGCAGAGGCAAGCAGTGTAATGCAGTAAGGGTGGAACTGCAGAGTGAACCCCATGTTTACAGCACACTCGTGTGGGATTTCACGCGGGGGCTGATCCAGTCTATTCCTGCCCATAGGCAGTCAGGGCATGTAAGGTGCACTCCTAAGGGCATCTGAAAGTCTTGTTTCATCCAAATTGAACCCATTTCCTGTGCTCTGAGACTGCTGTAGTGTGCCCACCAAAACATAAGAGGTAGGAATGATCAGACACACTCTGTAATGCCAAAAATGTATTTTTCGGTTTACTTTAGATACTACTTTTTTTAGTACATATTTTTTTCGTTTTTGTCCTCTCTACGTATTATCACTGGTGTTTACTCAGTGCAAAATGCCATGATGTACCGTATCAATTTCCTTCACTCTTAGCAGAGTATAAATTAGATGAGTATGTGTATATGGATGCCCACAAACAAGCATGCAGGCACCTACAGTGAACAGTTTGTATGTCAGTAGTCTGATACACTTACAGTCTGTGACCAGCAGAGTCCTGGCAGTGATTAAAGAAGGCATTCAGGATGGAGGGATGTCCCAGTATCGCTGATGGGCAGTGTACACTTGATGGCATCTATTTTGCACTGAAACCAAGTCTGAATGTTGTCCTCTTCAGCTCTGTGTTGTAACTGCGTTCCCCAGGACCAAGTTGTCTCCCTTTCCCTGCAAGCAAAGGAGTGTGCTGTGCTTAGACAGGCTTTGGGGGAATTTCTTCATTAGTCCTTGCCTTATGAGATTACTTCAGGCAGTGGGATATAGTGTCTTCTAAGCATACTGTTCTCTCTTACAAGGTCAGTGTCTTTTCACTACACGTTTATGCACTTAGTAATACAGTTCTCATTTTTGATCTTGAGATGCTACTGAAATGTGACTTTGACTTTAAAGGAGACAAGAATTTATAATTGTTTGCTCTAATTTTCTTATGAGTCTTCAAATGTATAATTTGAATACCCAAAGCTCCTATTAGATATTCAGTTGAAATTCTGTTCTTCAGGGCTCTTAAAACAAAAGACTGGGATCACAAATGAAAAATTATTTCACAGAATGCCCAGCAGCAATCACTGCGTCCAGAAGTGGGGTTTACAGTTTACAGTTAACTTTGAACAATCCACACCAGTGTATTTCATGGAATCTAAGCATCCACAGCAATATTAAATGATTATACTTCTTCAGCTCTGTGTGTGACTTTCCAAAAGAGTAGCTGACACTCTGGTGGTATCAGCCAAATGGCAATCATCTGCAAGGTTGACCAGTGATGGGATTCTGAGAGCTAAGCAGTTGTTTTCAGTATCTTACTTGAGATTTGTTAGGCTCAAATAAAACTATCCAGTCGGGTCAAGCATTTGATTTTTTATGCAGGACTATTTGTCATTGCTGGTCATTAGGAAAAAAGCAGTAAGAGTTTCTGCAGCCAGTAGCTCCAGACAACACAACATTTGCAGTAATAAGAATCTGGAGAGCTTCTTAAGGTCTTCTTCAGCATTATATTCTGCCACAGGTTTTCCAGGGAGTATAGAGCAGATGATGTCACTTCTCTCCTTGAAATATAGGTACACCTCCTAAGGGAAGGGAGAAATCAAATCTCTGGTTCTGGACAGCAACACAACATTGCAAATGTTACTAGCTCTCTGATGCAGTTTTGAAAATAGCATAGTTTGAATTTAATAGTTCTACAAATTAAATTTACTGTACAAAAAAGGTTTATTTCTGGAATACAGCTAGAAGGCAAGAAGATTCTAGTATCAGATCTGTGTTGAAACAATACTGGGTCTGTCAAGTCTTCACATCCTTATCTCTCTTCCTGAATATAACTGGTATTTCTGCTCTGGAAGGTCACACCGAATTCTCTGCCACCTTATCACTAAACAGTCCTTCAAACTTTTTCCCTTCAT
Source organism: Passer montanus (assembly GCF_014805655.1). Classification (NCBI taxonomy): domain Eukaryota; kingdom Metazoa; phylum Chordata; class Aves; order Passeriformes; family Passeridae; genus Passer; species Passer montanus. Next base: position 6,488,047 of record NW_024368818.1, on the reverse strand, counting down.
GTCACTTCGTTTAACTCCTTCCTGTTGAAGTTTTTGGTTGAAGTTCATGGATTTTCAGTGTATTTGTTATGAGCTCTTGCAATCTAAAATCATTCTATCATCTTAGAAATTTTTTTTAGGAATACAGTCTTGGAATGACTCAGCTTTCAGGATTCGGGTTTCTGTGTTTCCATATAGAAACAACATAATCTAATTTTTCTGCTTTACAACATAATTGTTTTTTATTTTATGTGTAAATTATATCTATCTGTTCCTGTGCAGGCTTCATTTTTAAATCTAAACAACAGAGATTTCTTACTTACTTTTTAAATTTTAGTTTGTTTGACTCTAAATTGTGTGAGTGAGCGTTTTTTAGAGGATTTATAATCTTGCTCTGATCCCTGTGGTCTATTTAATATATAGGATTTGTTTATGGTTGCTCTGTACCTAAGTTGCTGCATACTTCTGATTATCTGTGTTGCTTTATTCTGTATCTCTTGAAAAGTGTCCATTTAATATATAGGATTTGTTTATGGTTGCTCTGTACCTAAGTTGCTGCGTACTTCTGATTATCTGTGTTGCTTTATTGAAAAGTGTCTATGTCTCTGAGGCAAGATGATTGGAGCAGATGTAGCTATCAGAATGCAGTATATCATGAATAAAGATATTGGTTAGTTTTCTGTTTTGTTCTTGATTTATTTTCCTTTTTGATTGCATGTAAGTGGTTAGCTCAAGTTTGAAAATTTATGCATAGTAATTTGAGATCTTTAAGGGGAGTTATAGGTAAAGTTCATTAGTATGTGAATAGTGCTATATAGCCATTTTTCTGCATTAATTTGTGTTTTCTGTTATTCAGTACATCATTCTGTTTTCAAGTTCAGTATCACTGTGACTCTTCTCAGTAAGTTTGTTGTTGACAGATTTTTCTAACCCCGTTATTCACCCCTGCTACAAAATTTCTTGAGAATGTGTGGAGCATTATAAATCTTAACTGAAATTTTTGGCAGTTCCTGTTAACAACCCACTTTGTGAAAAGTGTCTTTCACTCTTATATAAATTAACGCTTTATCAGTGTGTAAGGGGGTCTGCCCTCTTATACTGCAGTTTTTCATCCTATAATAGTTTTTCTTGGTCTTTCCAGCTGCTGCTGCCTCTCTGATCTTGTTCCTCATCAAATATAGTTTTAACACAGTCTTTGTGCAAAAGCAAGTAATTTGAATTTTGAAGAGTAGTGCCATGACTAATATTTCAGTTGCTGGAGTGATGGATGTGGGTGGTGGGCAGCTGAGCTGCGAGCCAGTGGGATGCAGATGCTGACTTCTCTTAGGGAAGCAGCTGCAAGAGAGGGTGCTGGGCTGTGCCGGGAAAAGCCGGGCTGGGCAGAGACTCTTGGCAGGAATTCACTGAGCAAGACTGGAGGCAAGTAATCCTACCTGGAGGCAGATAATCCCCAGGTGAAAGCCTGAAGATGAGCATCAGCCTGCCAGGCAGGTTCAGCTCCTCACCATGTACAATTTCCCATATTTTTGTGCTTTTGTACTACAAACAAGCTGGTAGGACTTCATTTTGTCAGCAGTTCATTCATCCCTCCAGCTGTTCAGGTTTTCATACCTTTCTACAGATGGTTTTTTGTCTTTTTCTTTTTGCTCTTACATTATGTTTAGGGAGTCTCAAATCTTACAATGGCAACTGCTGGTGTTGTTTCGGGAAGTTCAGTCATGGGCTGCTTATGCTGTCATTTGCTTGTGCCGCCTACAAGCCTTTTTAGGCTGTGCTTAAGGGTTGTGTAACCTCCTCTACAGTCCTGCTCTTAAGCTTGCAGTAACACCTCTGTGCTATCTTCAGTACAGCTAGATGACTCGTGGCTAAATTACACCAGTGCCTCTTCAGTTTAAATAGTGATTTTCCATGTGGTGTTGTATCAAAAGCTTTATTGAACAAAAGTATTTTCTGCATTTCTGTTTTTAAAACAATTTCTTTGATAACTGAAGAGTATGGGTTTCGCCTGGCATCTTTGGTTGACCCATGCTGAATCTTGTCCTGTTTTGTATTTTTATGTATTTTGTTTCTGTTTCCACCAAATGTGGTTTCAGATCCTTTCATCCCACTGAGTCAGCAGGTGATAGTTGCTCTTATTTTTCCTGGGCTCTGTATGTGGCTGTGCTGTATTGTTTTGAAAGCACATTCTAATATTCTGTAACCCTATATTCTACCTGCATAACAGCTCCACTATTACTGTTTTTACTGTATGTGCAGTCATAGGAATCAGTTTGATTTCAGTCCTAGTAGCTGGCTTGTATGATGTCATTTTCCCACTTGGATCCTTGTTTCAGGTACTTGCAGGGTTCCAGGTAAGTTGTCTTGTAATGGTTATTTATTCAGGAATCTCTATAGTCCTACAGGCTTGGTTTTGCTTAAATTTATATTTTTAAGAATTTCACACTTGCTGGTAAACCATCTTCTTTAATGAGGCTGACCTGTCTTCCAGCTGTCTCCAGTTGCTTCATTTCTCAGCCAGCCCTTTTGGGGCTTGAATTTTTCATGCTCAGAGTATGCCAGGCAGTAGTTGCTGGAGTTGGTGACATTAATAGCCCACATCTGGGAAGTGTACAGAGGTCCAGAGACAATGTAGAGGATGAAATGCCGTCTCCAGGGACTTCAGGCCATGTTTAACTCTGTGGGTAGAATTTGCAATTCCCAAAAAACTGCTTTCCTAAAGTGCAAACTTACAGATTTTGTTTCCATTTTAATTTGGGTCTTATTTCTTTAGCATATTTCAACAGGAGTATGCCTTGCTTTTCCTTTGAGTTTTCTGTAGCACCTGGGGAGCAGAAAATGAGATTTTTTCAGGTCTGTGTAGTAGCAGGCATTATTGATCATTAATGGCCAAGGATAGCAATAAAAACCCCCAAGTACCAAGAAAAGAACATTCAGTGGGAAAATTATAGTATCTTAGTTTTTGTGATAAATTAGTCAATCAATCTTTATTTCACATAGCCATGAAATAGCATGATATACTTAATCCCAAACTCTCTAGGAATTTTGAGCTGGTTTTGTTTGTTATTTACTCACAAAAAAGTTTATTTGATCTCATAGGCCTATTTTCTGTTTTGTCAGACTGTGCAAATAAAACCATGAGAAACAGCCATTGTAGTTGCTATAAACAAGCAAACATCTTGATCATTGGTGGTACACACAAATGCAAACATTCAAATCTGCCTTTAACAGATCATGAATCTCGGTGTTGGAAATGAATGAGGAAATATTTAACTTTCTCTTTGTTTCCTCTGTTAACTTTCTCTTTGTCTCCTCTGTTGTGTCTCCTTATACTCTGCATTTCTACCTTGATTGATGTGCCTTTAACCTTTTGGGTGCCTCTCATGTTTGTTTGTCCATTTGTTTACCTCCAGTCTAGTTTTTTTATTTTTTTAATAACCTTCCTGTATATAAAACTGGAAGATCTTTCAGTAAAGATTGTGTTACAGTTTAGCTCTGTACTACCGTGTTGCTTTTGAAAAAAGATAATTTTTTCCTGTTCTTTTTTCTCTTCTTGCCACGTTTCCTGTCTGTGGAAGTTTTGATATCTTCTGAGCTGCTCTGCTGCTCTGAGATGCTACATCTTAATTTGGTTCCCTTTCTGATTGGACTCTATTAAATTGATTTTCTTTTCTTTTTATTTTTCATCTCTCCTATCCCTTTTTATCTTTTCCCTGTTTCAGTGGGGTAAACGCCTACTTAAAAGAATTTAAAAAGTAATGAGTCTGAGAAATAACACTACAAATAGTATATATAGAAGTAGCAAACAAGCAAATGCATGTTTTGGGGTAAATTGATTTTTAGAGAATGAAAAGAAATTTCAGAATATGCTTGTTTAGATTAATGCTTTTTAGTTGTTTTTTTTCAGATGGCTTTTATTCTCAGAAGTTTCTATTTGTCGGCTGTGCTTTTTATTTACTGTGTTATGTAACCTCCATTTGCTGAAATTTGCATTTCTGCCTTCATGAATATATTATTTTTCAGAAACATTATGGGTCAATGAAAACCTTATTAAAATTTCTATTTATTTAGGAAATACATTGCTGGAGGCTCCAGAAGAAACAATACCCTAGAATTTTTAAGCTTTGGTATTTCTGAAGTATTTATTGCTTTAACAGAATTTTACAAGGAAGGGGAATAATAGGATATTAAATTTGCAGTCAGAATAAAAATAGCTTTACAGATATAATTTGAAAGAAATCTAAGGTATTAGAGTAAATAGTCCCACTATCTCAACTTTCATTAAAGGATGTACAGGCAAAGATAGTAATGGATTTTTCAGCATTGACTCTGTCTGTCAGAGGTGAGCAGTTTGCATTTGAAAAAAAAGACTGATATAAAGGCTTAACACTTGCAGTTTCCTTTTTAACTGCTTATTAAAACAACTGATCAAATGCTTTCTATGAGATTTATTGCTTGCTTTCATCTGTCTTAGCCATGTATGTCACTAATTTAGAGTGATATTTTAGCAGAGTGATTTGATAGTGGCTCAGCAATAAGGCAGTGTCTGATTGGGATGTAAAGGTTCAGTATTTGGTGTTGTGTTTTCTCATATAGCACAGCATCCAGGACACAACTAATGAGGGCTTGTAAACAGTAAAGGAGGTTGGGACACAAAGGAGATGTGCTGCTTTACAGAGGTGCTCACCCAGTGGCACAGTAATTGAGAATTTTCTCTGCAGACTGCAACGGCTGCCAAATAACGGTGGAGAAACTGTGGGCGAAGAGCACTTACTCTAATTGCAGCACTGACAAGGAGGAAGCAACAGGATAAAAATAAATCCCTTATACTTCATTGGGCCTTCCATTACTGTAGCATTGGAGACTTTGCTGTCTTAGGAGTTAAGGGAATCTTCTGTCCACACATACTTTGGGCTAGGTCCAGTAGAATGTAGTGAAACATTTCAACTCCAAAATACACTCGAGTTACTGGTTCCTGAGTTCTGTGAACAAACACTAATCCCTGATGTTTATGGAATGAGGCAAACTGAACACTTAGTAGTGTTGAAAGGCAAAATAATGTGAAGAGGCAAAATAATGAAAATAATAGTCTTTCTTGTAGTTCCTCTTCTACAATGTCATGTAAAAGACTTGCATTTGAAGGCAAGGGAGCACTAAATACCTATTTCCATTACTAACTAAATTAAAAAAAAACAAACCCACATGATTTGTGGATGTTAATAATGTGCATTTTAAATGGTCTATGCACAGTCCTGATTAAATGTGATCTGTATTTTGTTTAACATAGATTATGAAATCTCTAATTAAAGGCTGCACTAGGCACTTAACATTCAACATGTATACTGTAGCAGAGCTGCTGGTTTAAGGTAAGAAAACAGGTGGGCACAAAAGACAGATGGGGAAACACAAGGTGATGAAGACAGTTATGGGGGTTGTAATAAGCTGCAGTTGCCATTTACCATCTGCCCAGCTACAGAGAGAAATTTTGTAATACCTTTTTTTTTGTTGTAGTGCACTTTTTTTCATTTTGCCTTAAGGACGTAGCAGTGCATGTCCATATGTGGACTGTGTCATATGGATCAGAGTTGGCTGGTAAACATTATTATTATTATAGTGACAGAGAATTGTTCCTCAGCTTTCATGTGCGTTCAGTGCCTGATTTGTGGGTGCTTAGGATCTTGCTAGAATTACACTTGATAAGGGGATATCAGTGAATGTTGATCTCTGGAAACAAATATTACTTGATTACTACTAATCTTGCAATGGAGTATTAGGTACATAAACAAGAGCACTTTTCTCTTATATGGTGGTGTTCCCAAGTTTTACCCAAATTGCAGTATTCATGTGAATTTGTTTTAAATCTCTGCAGTGTTTAGTTTTTCTTGCCTAAATAATCCTTTAAGCCCTTGTAGGCTAACTTGACTCAATTCACTTAAGGAATGCTTGATTTTGAATCTGAAAGGTACAAAAATAGTAAGGAATCAAGATAGTTGTGTGGAAAGACTGATGCTGGTAAGTTCTGCTGTTTGAAATACAACTGGTGTTGCAGTCCAGCATCCAGCCACCTTTTCATGGTGAGGATACACTAGAAGAGGGCATGAAAAGAGTATGAAGGTTTCTAGGGAAGAGAATGTTTAACAAGGAGCTGGTGCATTTTGAGGAAGTTCAGGTGAAAACTGATAGGGTACATCTTGAAGGGTGGGTAAGACTGACCATAAGGATGTAATTACAATTTTCGCTTGTGTAGGCCAGTCATCCAAGGTTATTCCTGTAGTGGAGAAGAAAGATAATGCTTTAGATTAAATACAGAAAAGAACATTTTTACAATGAATGTGGTAAAACACTCAAATAGGTTGCCTGGAGACTTGGTAGGCTCCTCCTTCCTGTAAGCTTTGAAGGTCAGGCTTGGATGGGGCTCTGAGCAACCTGATGTAGTGGAAGGCTCCTGCTTATTTCAGGCAGATTGGACTAGACGACCTTTAAGGTCCTTCCAACTCTAACTATTTTGTGGTTATAGGACTCAGTGATTTCAGAACTTGATTCAAAGTCCCTGATGTTTTACCTCCTGATTAAAATCACCCTCTTGGTTTGCAGAGGTAGTAAGGAGAAAATGGTTTTCTTTTGTTTCTGTGTGTGCTTCTCTGCTCTTGCTGTTTGCTTTGTTTGAGAGTCTCTCGTATTGTGCACTTAGTTAAGAAAAGCACTCAAGTCTGTAAAGTAGAGCTCTGCTCTCTGCAGAATTCCTGCTCCTTGCTCCATAGAATGTTTGGAGGAAGAAGGAGATCTTTGTAATATGTTGGCCCTGTTGATATTTGTACTGCATTGTAGCAGGATCTTCGTAGTGAAAACAGCCCCTTTGCAGCTGAAAACTAACATGGAGCAGTGACTGCTGGATTATGTGGGGTGAATGGGCCAACCCACTAATGAAGCACTTTGCTGTATAGCTGTTAAACTTCTGCTACAGAAAACATGTAGCCAAAAGGATTGTTGAATCAGTGTTCCCTTAGATATGGAAGGGACATGATTGCAGTTTTTAATAGGATCTGATGTGAAATGTCCTGGTAATGTCTTGGACTAAACTGACCTCATAATAAATAATCCAGATGGCAGAATTCATAACTATCATGTAGGGACCTGCTGGTCAGTCCACTGCTCACCCCTGTGGTTTTGTCTTGGTTTACGTCAGTAAGAGTTGTTTATAGCTGGAGGAGCAGCGTGACTTGAAGCTGGAATGTAGTAATGATGAAAATAGTTTTGTATTGCAGATCTTAAAATTCTAAGTGGAGTTTTTTTTTGCAAGTTCACCTTTGGAAGAAAAATAATAATTTTATTTCCTTCTGTTTCCTATCTTTTTAGAAATGTAGTTGTTTTCTAGATAACATTTTCAGAAGGTTTGAAAGTCTCATGTCTGATTCCCATAAATTGGGTTTATTTCTCAAACCAACCAAACAGTTGAAAATCATACTATCCTTACAGAATTTTAACACCCTTGTGATAATTTTTGTAAATCACATGCCAGAAAACAAACTCATGGTGGCTTCTTTAGAAAACTGAATGCTACAATTTTGCAAGTGAAAAGATTTAATAGCCCCAAATTTCAAAAAGATACAAGAAAAAGGTCTGTCTCTGGACCACAGTCCTTGTAAGAGAGCAGTCCATGAAAACAGGAAGAAGTAAAGTCTGGCTAAACAAATGTTCATTGACAAGGAGTGAGTTTGTGCTCTGGGAAGTGTGCTCACATTTTTGATTGGATTATTAAAAGTCAAGATGTTTCTAATAGGAAATATCTCCTGCCATTTTCATTATTGCTTTTTTTCCCAGAAGGAAGAGAAATATTTCCTTCTTTTTTAAAAAAAACCAGCCTACTGGGAGATTTTTTTTTTTAAAAATAAATGTATGACTTTTTTGTTGCATGTATTCTCTTTTAAGCAGTGACACTGGATTTTATTAAAGCAGGGTAAATAAATAAGCAGATGGCTTTGAATATTAATAATTTGTTTTGCATGTATTAAATGTAGGTATAATATTTATTGAGAAGAAGTATTTGCTGCTGGACTGTCTCTGTGTAGTAGGTAGTTTTGATTACTAAACATTTCCAGTTTTATCCTAGCTAAGATACTGATCTCTTTGCACTGATGGCCCATAGCTGACTCATTATTTTTCCCATAGCTCTACTAAATACTGAAACCTACTGATGTTCTAAACAGCAAAGTAGATAAATAAGATAATAAATTATGGCATTTCTCTTCTACAAGCGGCTAAACTGATAGAAAATGTATTATGGTTATGTCCTTGGAACAAACTGGCTGTTTCAATGTTGTGTGAACTTGATATCAGGCTTCTTGTCTTCTCCTGGCTATTGACCACTGAATACCCTCAGCAGCTTTTTTTCACTTTCAAGCAAATCAGTGTAAAAAAAGCTCCATGTTAGACAAAGCATAAGAGAACATTCCACACTAGACTGAAACAGAAGACATTTTATCCATATGGTCTCTCATATTCTGCCTGCCTGTGTTAGCCTAAACTTGGATATGCTTTTTTATGTTTTTTCCTCAGAGCAGTTGAAAATGGTAGATAAAAAGAATCTTACCCACATTTCTGTAAATGGCTACAGGAATAAAATCTATTGAATGCCTGATAAAAAGTTACTGCAACATAAAAAAGCTGTATTGTTCAAGCGTGGAAGCATTGTAAAAAGTGCTTATAAAAGCATTTCAGAAGTTTTTCCCCTACCAGAGTTATGAGTAAGTCATATCTGCTCAGTATCTTCTCTCTTTTGAGAAAAATCAAAGCAATCAAATGCAGCAATACAAAGGGATAATATCTGCTTCTGTAGGTTTAGTAGGAAAAATTGCTTACATATATATCTATATATGAACTTTCATCATCTTGGAAGTCAGTCTATGTAAGAAATGCATATTAAGAGTATAACCTCAAAGTAATGTGCTTTGTAGTTTTAAATTGATTGGTTTGTGCAGAGGGTAAATTTGTGTGTTCTTACAAACTGGTCTGTCTGCAACAACAGAAAATATACCATATTTTCTTACATTATCACTGTTACAGAGTTTGAGAAAATACTTGCTCTGGAGAAAAGGGATCGAAATTGCTCTGTTATGTCTTTATTTGGTTCCGTATTGGATTACTGTTTTGAATAGAAAAAGATCACTAGCAATGTGAAGTACATGGTTATCTTCCCACTCAGTAGTGGTTTCTTGTGTAGAATCTTTCTTCTGCTGAAAGGTTTTAAGAGGATGTTTTTGTTTAATCTAGAATAAGATGTGTCAGTGTTTGAAATCCAGTTTCCACATTGGCAGTCAATCTACTATTCTTGGTTTTCTTGCTTTTCCTAACTTTTGCTATGCTGTTAAAACTCTCTCCAGCTGCCTTGACATTCTGGGCAAGTGAAGCAGCATTTGGGTTTCTTCCAGCTGTGGTCACTGGGTGGCTCTTGGCACAGAGTGAAAACACTTGCAGTTAAAATGGGAAATATTTCTCACCATCCTAGAAATGCCAACTTTCAGGCAGATTATTCTTAACTGAACAAATGTCATCTGCCATGCATGACCCATGCATTCTCTGAAACTGCTTCAGAAACTGTTTTTTGAAAGAGATGAATGTTTCCCTTATTTCTTAAGCTAGCCATCTAAATTTATTTTTAATGGAGACCTGTCAGTAGCTACCCTGTATTTTTTTAAGTAGTGATGACAGATTCATAGTCCTAAACACATTTTTTTTCTTCCTTTTCTTTCGTCCACTTCAGTTTACTTTTTCAAACTCATGGTTTTTCACTACTCCAGTTTGCTTGAAGTAGTGTGTGTGTAGTTGTTCCAGGTGAGCAAGGTGTGTTCTTCCATCTGGCTGGAGTGAGAATGAGTGTAGGGCAGACTGGGTTGGGGTTCATGACTTCACTGCAGTGGCCCAGCTGTGCTAACATAAGCTCCTGTGTCCCTGCTATGCTGGCTTCAGGCTGTTTTCTTTGGTGTGCCTGGTGGCTCCAGCTTCCTTCTCACTTCAGGCAATGTAGCAATTTGTGTGTGCGCCCAGGAGTTTAGCTAATGCTCAAATGGGATAATTCTTTGGTGGTACAGAAGTGAAGTCCAGCCAAGAGATAATCTTTCAACAGAGATTTCTTAATTTAGAGAAATTTCTCAGGAGACCATGTTCTGTGAATTGCAAGGATGGGAATTAAGCCTGAAAATGAGCAAATTGCAGCTTATTTGTCAGCGCTCATGAAAATGCTTCGGGAATGGGAATGTATTGTTTGGTTTGTATTACTTGAATTGGATTGGTCCCGCTCTTGACCTTGGAACTCAGTGTGTCCTGCACCAGGCTTCAACTACAATTCGCTGCACTCTCAGTGGGAAGAATTAAGACATCTCTTTGGATGGCAGAAATATCTTCCATCTCCAGCTGTTGAACCTTTTCTTGCCAGTGTTCTGGTGCTTAGAGCTCCAGTCATAATGCCATTCCTGTTCTCTTTGCTCGTGCTTTCATGCAGCTTTCCTGCAGTGCTGGCCTTGGTGTTACAATGAGGAAGAGGCAGGGATGACTGATCACTGCCATGTGTCTTCCCTTTGGTGGGTTCAGAGCATTTTCTGCTGAAATCAGTGATGCATTTCCATTGACTCTGTTTTGTGAATCTTCATTGTAAAATTTCTATGGATTTTCAGTAAGCACAAGAAATGTCTAGGTCTAAGCTATCTATTTTGGTGAATAGCTAACAAGGCATTTTTTTCATGTGTTATCCCTGCAGTCTTATTTTTCTGTCTATGCAGAATATAAAATCCACATTTATTCAAAACTAATGCAGTTAAATTTAAGGGAGAAGAAGAGTATGTAATGTCCTAAAAAGTTAATTTATGATGATGAAATAACAATACCAGTAGATTATGTTAATTTCTTAACATTTCTAAAGTCCAGTGTGTTTCTCTAGAAATAATTACTAATTTGATTTCAGCTTGACTTTCTTCTTTAAAATATGAGTACTATGGCTCAGATAGGATAACCAGAAAATAAGTTTTCCTAAAAGCTGGTAGCAAAATGGTACCTGCAGTTCAGGAGGAGAGACTCAGTGTTGGAGTGCAATTAATATACTGCCACAAACTTTAAGACATTGTGTATTATTAATGACAGATGTTTGTTCCACTTTCAGAAGAACTGACATAAATTAATTGATCTTGATTTGACCTAAGAAACTTGGGGTGCAACCAGAGCAGGAACCATGGGCCTGCCTGGGGAGAATCAGTAGTACCCTGGTAATTTGCCTTTCAGCACAAATCATTGCAGTCACTGCAGCAGTTCTAATCCTTGACCTCTCTTAACTCTCTTTGACCATTTTTTAAACTTTAGTTATTACTTTCTAGCATGAATTCTTTAAAATGTTCCACAGAAAGTTAAATTGGTTACTCCTGTTATATTGCCTTTGTCTAAAGAGTCAAGAAACATTTTTTTTTTTTGCAAATGTGCCTCTGGCATTCTTGTGCTGTAAGGTATTTCTTATTTCAATTTCCATTTCATTTTTGTAATCCATCATTCCTCTAAAACTTGCTTTTCTGCTTTGCATCCTTTTGTGTTCAGTCTCTGAGGACCTGTCATGGGCTGGAGTAGCCTGATTTCCTTGCCCTTCACTTTTTCTTCTGTTGTTTCCACTTCTAAATCAACTGGTACTTCCAGTAAGAAAGATTCATTAAAAAAAAAATCACACTACTGGTAGAAAATTCTGTGTTAATGGGGATTGCCTGATCATTTAATGCCTGAATTGGGGTTATTTTTTTTCTTGCAAATGAGTGGACAGTTTTCATATCCTCTTTGCTGGAAGCTCAGTTGCCTTTGCCCTTCTAGTCTCAGTGCCAGCTTTCTGCCAGTTCCACATCCTTGGAGCAGCAGCTTTTCTCTTTGGGGAATGACCAGTGCTAGTGAAGGGCAGCTTTGGAGTTGTGTAAAGGAACTTCAGAACCACTTCTGGCAGCATTTTAAGTCTGTATTGAATACATAGAAAAAGATGTCAAAATACTCAACCTTTTGTAAAGAAGAGAAATAATAGATGTGAAATATCTTTCCTGGTTACTATTGTAGTTTCTGCAACTGCCTTTAGTTGTGAAGAGCTTCTGTCTGTTCAGATTATCCTTGATGGACATTTGGTTGAGAAAAACCAGCTCCATTGTTCTCGGGTCTCTTGGCAGCAGTGAGCAGCTCCCTCAGCTGATCCCCATTCTTCCCTCCAGTCCCCTGGTGTTTTTCTGTGGGGTTACTGAGGAGACCCTGGTGCACTTGGGCTCTGCTCTCCATGTTTGGGAGCAAAATTCAATCAAGCCCTGTCTCAAAGATAAACCTGTAGCTATGATATTTTGTGAAAAATCTTTTGCTAGGATTTTTCTTCTGAGAAGCTGAAGAACCTCAGGAAAGAAATGTAAACAATAACTATCTGCTGCTGTGGAATGCAACAAGTGCATCTGTAACTGGTGCATGTTAGTTATTTTTAATTAATGGCCAGTCAGAGTCAGCTGGCTTGGACTCTCGGAGAGTCACAAGCCTTTGTTATTATATCCCATTCATTCCTGTTCTTTCTAGCCTTCTGATGAATCCTTTTCTCTCTATTCTTTTAGTATATTTTTAATATAATACATATAATAAACCAGCCTTCTGAAACATAGGGTCAAGATTTGCGTCTCCTCACACGAAGCATCAACCATACAAACCCTCTCAAACCACACCAGCAATGTTGGCTCTTCTTGCTCTCTGGAGTAGTGCTGTGTCTGGGTGGAGGCAGGGAATGGCTTCACTTGTGTCTGCTCCTGTGCCCAGAGAGGAGCATCCCCTCCAGGGGCCTCTGAAGGGGAAGGGGGAGGAGGACGTGCCATCTGGGTCAATCAGAAGAGGAAATAAGCTCTCTTAAAGACGGTGGTGGTTATCACACTAATTAGTGCTGAAAAATACACACTGCTCTAGTAATCAAAACTCAGGGTTTTTTCTGAAAACATCTGCAGTCTTCGCTATTTGTGGTCGCAGCCTGTGCAGAATATTTTTGTGGGTGACAATTAAATGGGCATAGGTTGTGGTTTTAGCTTATGCAAAGGAGGGAGAGAAGGAGTTGAGATAATACATTTCTCTGCAAAGTTATGTTTTTGTTACTTTCTGATGACAGATCAGGAGAATGTAGCAAACAAAATGTCTTGAGAAGCTTCAGCCTTGACTGCTGCTGTGTTCCTGGGGCCAGGCCTGTGGCTTTTCAGGGGGAAAGGAAGGTCGTGCTCATCACACACAGTAAAATATATTCAGCCTTAAAGAAAAACAGCAGGAAAGTTTGGTCTTCTCATTGCACCTTTTGATCTAAGTTTCTTCTGCAGAGTATTTTTAAGCCATAATTTTAACTGTGTTTTGACATTTATTTAAGCCTTGGCTGCCTTAATGATTATGCAGAAAAGTATTTTTTCCTCTTTTTCCTTAGAACAACTGTGTCCTAACTCCTAGAAAACAGTCACATTAAACGCAATGATCTTTATTTAACTAAAAAAGCCCCGAAATAATCAGTTCATTAAATGTCAGCTTAGCATTGCCTTCTGGCTCTATCATCCAATGATTACGTTTCTCAGAATATTTCAATTTAACTGTCTTGCAGTAAGATATTAAGTGTGGACTTTGAGAGAAGGAGCACTTTTCAGCAAAACTAAAAATTTATAAGGTCCAGAACATAGTATGTACTCAGCACACCTCAGGACTTAAGGATTCTTTCCATCTTTAGGGAAGGGCAACCTTCCCTTTCCACTCCTGCTTGTCTCCCCTCACTCCCATTTTGAGTGCGGGCCTTTCATGTAGAAGATTAATGGGGGATGAATAAGCAGAATCTTTCACCTGCTGAAAATTTTGAAAATATTTTTCAAACATTATCATTGTTGGAGATCCATAATAGAACAAAAGTTGCAAAGAAAGTGCACTTTTCTTAGCTCCTCAACTCCACCTTTATGTGGTATGGGTCTTGGGTTGAGTGTGGTTTTGTTTGATTTAGGGCTTTTTTTAGAAGTGACAGACAGGAGATGCCTAGGTTTGAAGTAATTTGTAATTTTGGCCAATATCAAATACATGATCATGCTCTCCCAGTTTGCCAAGTTGTGCTGACAATAGCATCTTCATGATAGCCTTCTCTTGCTTGCAAAAATGGAAGCTCTGCAGGGTAAATAGCAGTCAACAAAATAATGGGATTTGCTTGTTAATTGATGTTGCATCTACTTCTCTTGGCTGTAGAGGTCCTGGAGAATTGGTGTGCTCATTTTGGATTTTGTCAAAAGAAGATTTTGTTGTAAGGGTGCATACTTTGTCATGGCAGAGAGGAATGGAATGAAGGCATTTTGTGCCTTGATCTGGCACTGCAGTTAATAATGGGATTAATCATTATTGTATATTTCTTTGATATTTACAGTCTGAGGCAGTCTGAGTTATTAGAATATCTTTACTTATACATGTTTCTTTGGAAATACATTTTTCTACCAACCCAGATGCTGAATATTAACAAAAGTTGTGCTAATGTGTTTGGTTTTGAATTACAATATTCTGGAATGTCTTTATCTTCATTTAGTCATGCTTACTAGATTATAACTTAATTTAGTTTTTGCCTAGAAATATGTGAATGGTTCTGTGTTCTCTATTACACCTCAGTTAAATAAGCTGCATGAGAAGTGATGGCCATGTGTTGCTAAAGGGCTAATGCTTTAGAAAGGGATGTTGCTGCTTATGCTCCCAGATAATGGAGGTTTTCAGCCTAATGCAATAGCTATACTGAAAAGTTCTGTGTTCCAGTGCATTAAATAGAGATATCTTTCAGAGTGAGATATTATCTAATTATTGTAACTCACAAATTTCTCAAGTAGTGGATTTTTTCATATTAGATCGTATAATAATAAATATAGGGGGGTTTTTTGCCTGTATTTCTTGTATAATAGTCTTATACTTAAAGATTTGGACACTGAGCTGCAGTGGTTTTGCAGATGAATGACAAAAACTGTTTGTTGGCATATACAGATAGAGTTGTGTTTCCAATTACATAATTTATAGTCTGTAAATCAAATGTTTTTTTTATGGGCTGGGAGGAGCTTGGCTCTTCACCAAAACATTTCCTGTTCTGTGGAGGAGTTGGAACTATGTAATACAAAAATAAAAAGGAAAAAGCAGAAGGAGAGAGTAAGATAGGGAGAAAAAAGGCATGAAAAATTGATTGTGCAATGCTGCTCATTCATGGTTCCTTCTGGTATTCTGGGATTTTATATCAGGGTGAAACATGAACATTCTGTTATTCAGTATAGAACATGAAAGCATGAAAGTTTTCCCATGAATGTAGGGATGAAAATGCACTTTAAAATATTCAGGATTTGGTTTAAATTTTGTAGCTGTGAGGATGCAGGGATTGCCTTTCAGGATTAGGAACTGTAACCAGGCATTTCTAAAGTACCTGTAAAGAAACAAGAGGAAATGGTTAAAGCAGAATTAAACTTCTGATAATGAATGCAGGCGTTTGGGAGTGTGTGGAGAAAATTTCCTTTCTCTCATCTAAATTCATAGTTGGAAGTGTAGAGCTACTGATGGAATCCCCAATATCCTGAAAAAATAGTTTTTGTTGAAAATGTGCCTATACCATTGTATAAGTAGTTACGATTTTAAGTCATAATTGACAAAATAATTTCAGTAAGTTACAGTAATGTTGTAATAACAACATATTTTTCTTAATATTTACTCTTTTTACCTACTTGTTAGAGAAACTTCATCCTCCATCTCTGTTATCCTTTGCCAAATCTCCTATTTTTAAGTCTTGATACCAGCTGCTGGAATGCAGAGTCCTGTATCACATGGAATATGTATTCCTAGGAAAAGTGTAACAATTCAGTGGGAGATTTTTTAGTTGTTTTCTGTGTTTTAGAAGTACTTTAGAGAAATGCTGCTGTGTGGCATCAGAAATGGGAGTTAGATTTATCACTGGAAAACTGTTTAATAAAGATTTCTGTACCTAAGCTTGGCTCTTGTCTGTGGTTAGAGATAAATACTGGACAGGGACCCATTTACTGGTGCCTGTTTCTCCTTCTTTTCTGCTGTCATAGTCTATATACAAGTAAAAACAATCTCCTAAATAAATACCTTGTTAAAATAGAATGAATTAAAGCAAATTCTTGTCTAAACACAGTGCCAAGATCATAATGTAAATATATATATCGCAGAATATTCCAGTTGTTGTAGCAAGTGGCAAGGTTTTCTGATCCTACCTCCTGCATTTTATGTTAAGCACTGACATTTTAATCTTAAATTTAGTTATTTTCAACTTTCCTGGCTTAATTTAATGTGTTTTGGAGAATAGTAGTATATTGTGTAATAAGAAAACAATTCTCACCAAACCCTTGCACCCAAACACAAAACCGTAATGAAACTCGGATTCAGATGTAATCTCTTGTGCTAACAGTAATCAAAACCATCGTGTATGAGTGTGGTTGCCATAGTACAGGTCTGTCTTTGCTGTGGTTTATTTATCTGTGTCTCTTTCTTTGATCTGAAAGGCAATTTTAACTGGAACACAGTCGTGTGGTGAGCTGCTGCTCTGGTGGTCTCGGTCTGTAATGTGATGTGCTGGGGTTGGCTGGGATAGAGTTCATTTTCCTCATGATACTGAGTATGGAGCTGTGTTTTGGATTTGAGCTGGAAACTGTGGATAGTACAGGGATGTTTTTATTCCTGCTGAGCAGGGCTTTCACCAAGCCAAGGCTTTTCTGTTCGTTATCCCACCTCACCAGAGAGGAAGCTGAGGGTGCACAAGGAGCTGGGTGGGGACACAGCTGGGACAGCTGGCCCCAGCTGATCCAAGGGACATTCCAGACCTTCTGGCATCATGCACAGCATATAAAGCTGGGGGAAGAAGAAGGAAGGGGTTGGGATGCTTGGAGTGATGGTGTTCGTCTCCCCAAGTCACCATTATGCACGGTGGAGCCCTGCTCTCCTGGAGATGGCTGAACACCTGCCTGCCCATGGGAGGTGGTGAATGAATTCTTTTGTTTGCTTTGCTTGCATGCATAGCCTCTGCTTTAGCTATTAAATTGTCTTTATCTCAACCCAGGAGCTTTTTCATTTTTATACTTCTTGATTTTCTCCCCCATGCTGATGCAGGGGGAGTGAGTGAGTGAGTGAGTGGCTGCATTGTGGTTTGTTGCTGGCTGAGGTTAAGTCACGACATGCGGTTAGCAATACTAAATAGTGGTTATTAGAATGTTTTGTTATTTACACGACTTTTGTTTCTCCTGTTGCTGTGATTTTGAAATGATTCATGTCTGTGCTATTCTTTGTGATAAGAGTGCTGTTTTTCTTTTGAATACCGACCTGGATCTTTCCTTTGTAACTGTTACTGTAAAAGCTATATGCAGTTGTTGATGTAAGTTTTTCTCTCCTATAAAATGGTTTCTTTTTAAAATCAACATTATGTCACTAGGTTTAGAAAGGAAATAATTAATAGATCTGCTAAGTAATTTAGCTGTCTAGAATTTCCCTGATCAAACTGTAGTATTATGTAAAGAATTACCAACCAATAACTTCAGCTTCTTGCTTTTACAGTACCTTGCTTGAAATCTTGCATGATACTAGTTGAAAAAAACCAAAATAACATGCAAACACGCTAACACCCTGAAGAAAAAGCACCTCAAACCAACAAGACACACATCAATCCAGTGTTTTAAATTAAGCCACCACTTGAGAAATTCTAGATCATGTTGATCTTCATGCTTGATTAATGTGCTATAAGAGTTCATAGAGAAGCAAATAGAAAACATATAAGGAGTGTTGTTTTTTCTTTGGAGTATGTCTACCTATTTCATTTTTACAACTGCTGTGGTAAAAGCTGTCCTCAGTGATTTCTACCAATGCTGTGCAAGTTGTTTGGATAGTGTCTGTGAACTTAAGCTTCCTAATTTTTAACATTTAATTAAAAAGTAAAAACTTGGAATACGTCACCAAAGCACAATTAGCCACACTTGTATTACATAAAAACCAAAACAGCAACACAGGCTAACTAAAGAAACTTGTTTTTCTAGGGAAGATTAAAGGAGTTCTTTTGTGGAAACAGCTTTGCCCTGCTGCTTCTCAGTGGCTTTGGCTTGTTCTGATGTTCGCAACTGTGCAAAGTGGGCCATGATTTGTGAGCAGTCAGCAGAAGTTAGGAAGGACAGAAATAGTTGTAGTTTAGAGAAGTGGACTGGAAATCAAAATAAAGACCACCACAGATCATGAAGAAAAGCAGCATCCTTGCATTCCCTTCTGGTCATGCCCCGTCCTAGGATTTTTGCCTCTTTGGTCCTTTGTACTCAATAGCAGTCAAATTGTATTATCAAGAGGAAGCTTTTTGGTGTTTAGCATTTTGTAGGTGCTTGAAGTAAAATGGACAGGACTTCAGAGTCTGACTGTTTTGCTTCTCTTTATGTTTTTGGTCTTATCTATAGCAATTACATATGAGGAGTGAAGTTTGTAGCTCACTACTGGTTCTGTGGTATTTTAGATATTTTTCAGGAGAAGTGAAAACCTCTCTCCCCTCTAAACTCCTCTCTCCTCCATCATAGGTAATCAAAGCCTTGTAGTCTGAATTTGAGAAGTTTATGGGGTTGGGAGGTAATAGTGAGGCTGCTTTAGATTAGTGACTGGAGGATAATTAGTATTTTCAAAGTTCTGTGGTGCCTGCTGGATGAAAACCATCTCTGCTTTCCATGGCCATGGCACAAAGAGGAGCTCAGTGCTTTTCTTTGAGGTTTGGTTGCTTCAGTCTGCAAGCCTTGTGTGGGGAATGACATCCAAGTCTGAACACAGTAGCTCAACAGAAGGACCAATGCACTTGGTGATACTGCAAATGTGATAACACTTGCTCCTCTTGTGGGCAGTTTCTTCAAGAAGTACAAAACAGGTCTGTGAAATTGAGTCCCACATTGATTTTTATTTCTCAGTGGCTGTTGCTGTTAAATTCTTGGTAATATTGGGAGGGACTGGAAAACACTTCCAGGTACAGCACCATTCTTCCTAGGAATTGTGTGATACAAGCAGGAGGGAGAAGAAAAGTCCACAAACCCTCTAGAAATGCAGTAATGCTTGTTTTAGCTTGCAGGACTGGAGAATTGATTCTAACTTTTTTCTTTCCTACTGATATTTAACCATGCCACAATAAGGTCTTCAGACAGCTTTTGTAGTGAGTATTATTCTGTGCTTGCTTTCAGAGGTGTGTTGAGGTGAAATTAAAAAGAAAATTGTAGTTAGAAACAAAGTAACTTTAGGTTGATGATGAGAAACACTCCAAAGGTCAAAGTACATGTCTTTTGGCTTGGTTATGGTTAGATACTGTTGTTAGATCCTGAGTTACTGGGGTTTACATGCTCAAATCTATCTATTGACTTCAAAAATGTATTAATAAGAAAAATATTACAATAGAAAAATTTACTGATGGCTGTGTTTCTGTGCTGTGTCTGTTCAGAAAAATATTATAATTGGAAAAATAGTAAATCTTATTTCTTAAACTTGTATCTTCATTTAGAAATCATGTTGTTGATTCAGCTTAAGAATATCAGATGTTTTAAGCCAGAAATCAAAAGCCACCTCCTTTCTGGAAAAAAATAGAAAAGAACTTCCATATTAGCTGTATTGTTACTGATTATATATCAAAATGTTTGAATTTTCTGTGTCTGTAAGAGCTAGGTTTTATTGTTACTCATTAAATAATCCAGCAAGCCATCTGGCATGTACAAAAGGGGAAAAAAATAAATTCGGCTTTAGATTAGTAACAGTAGAAAATCCCCCAATTCTGCAGCTGAGCCTACATTTTATGGATTTTTTATAAACTGGAGTGACTCTTAATTTATAATGTCTAAGTGTTACATATCATTTTAAAGAGGCTAATTTTTGCTCTGGTTTTGTTTGGTCAGTTTAACTATTGCCACATCTGTATAGAAGAAAATATGAGGTTTGAAGGCCTGTTTTATTGGGCATAGGGCAGAATGTACCTGATGAGCAGCAGGCAGCCTCTTCTCATTGACAGAGAGGGGAGCGTGCACCAGTTGCTGCTTAAACTGCTATTAGCAACTTGAGTTCAAATGCACAATTCCTTTGGTATCTTAACAGCAACAGGAAAACCTGAGCCTAGATCACACATGCTGTTTTGTTTGGATCACTGGCTTATCTGATGGAATAATTTAGCTTTAGAAAGGGATTTACTGAGGTAAATAGTAGTTGAGCAGGACCTGCAATGAGCTGATCAGTGTGGACAGCAGCTGTGTCCTCTCAGCTCACTTTAAAATGCCCAGGCCCATGGCTTGCTCTGGCACTAGAAGCATGGTCTAGTTGTCAGCAGAAAGCCTCCATTCACTTTTATCTGCTGATGTGGTGGTACTTCTGCCTGCACAGCCTGTGACCCCAGATTCCAGTGCTCACTGGGCAGAGAGGAGTCAGAACTCCTGCTACCTTTGTATTCTCTACAGAACTTGAGGTTAGCAGATGGCAGGGATCTTCTGGCAACCTGCAGCAGAGGGTGGTGCCTGCTACTGTGGTGAACTCCTAGTGAAGAAAAGAGATGAAGCTGTAGAGAATGTCAGCCTGCTGCTTTTCTGTGCTCGGCTATCTCCCAGTATGAAAGATGAAAATGGGAAATGAGTAAGCAGAGTGGCTTGAATACACAGGGAGCCAAGGGTTAGCACTGAAGATTAGGAAAGCCCGAGGTCTCATATCCAGTGGTGTTTCACTTTTAAAATAGATGAATCAGACTCTTGCTACATGGGAAATAGATGTTTCAACGTAGCTGTTCAAATATGAGGTCAAAGCAAAGACAAGCAGTGGCATTAGAAATTTGGGTGAGGGGGTCACAGGGTGTCATGGAGGAGGCCATGAGCTCAGATGGATTTAAACAATCCATCCTGCATGAGGACTTAAGCCATGTGGAGAAACATGTGGCACAGGTATATTCAATATAAAGCAGCATGAAGTAGGGCAAGAGTCTCTTAGAGTGTGGGGAATAGATCCTCTGAAAGATGCTACTGGAGACACATGGAGCGGGAGGGTTAAGTGACAGAAGAGGGACACTTTAGGATTATGTAGGGACTTCAGAAGAATGTGAGAGAGATCCTCAGAAGGGAACTAAAGCAGCATGTATGGGACCCCATGGTAGCCCCAGGACTCTATACACTCCATGACTGATCTGCCTGACTCTTACCCTGGACTATGTAGCCTCCCCCTTGGAACAGGAAAGTTATGTCAGAAACCACTGTCCTAACACACCAAAGATCCCTTCTTCTACTGCGGAATACTGAAGTCATGTAAGTCATGTAATACTGAAGTCGAGTTTGGAAAATTGTGCCTACATCTGTGATGAAAATGTTTTGATATCTGTTTTGATATCTGAGCCCATCTGGTCTTAAACTATGAGTCAGTCAGGGGAGTGTCTCTGAAGCTGAAGGAGCCTTGATAGCCATCAACTTTGAAGTGTGCTCAGAAAGCTGAACTGCCAGTGTAGTGGGTTGACTCTGACTGGATGCCTGGCACCCACCAAAACCTCTCTATCACACCCTTCTCCATGAGCTTGTCCAATGTAAATCCATCCCACAGACAGCAGTTCTCTGTGAAATGCTGCAGTGTGGGTCAGTCCATAAGGACAGGCTGCTCCAGCACGGGTCACAAGTCCTACCAGGAAACCTGCTCCAGCGTGGGCTCCTCTGTCCATGGCTCTGCAGGTCCCTGCCAGCAGCCTGCTCCAGCACAGGTATCCCATGGGGTCACAGCCCTCTGTCAGGCATCCACCTGCTCTGGTGTGGATCTGTTCCATGGGGTCCAGGTGGATTTCTGCATCCCATGGTTCTCCATGGGCTGCAGAGGCACAGCTGCCTCCCCATGGTCTGCACCAAGGGCTGCAGGGGAATCTCAGCTCAGTTCCTGGAGCACCTCCAGCCCCTCCTTGTTCCCTGACCTTTGTGTCTGCAGGGCTGCTCCTCTCACGTGTTCTCACTGCCCTCTCCTCTGGCTGCAGTTAATCTGTACCATGACTTTTTTCCCTCTTCTTGAATATGTTATCACAGAGGCTTTACCATCACTTCTGATGGGCCCTTGGCTGGCAGCACGTTCATCTTGGAGCCAGCTGGCATTGACCCTGCTGGACATGGAGAAAGCTGCTGGCAGCTTCTCACAGCCCCCTTGGTGCCAAAACCTGGCCATGCAATGTCCTAATAAAAACCATAGTTTGATTATCTAGAGAGTGTGTAATGTTTTATACTCATGCTTTTTTTTTCTGTGAGTTGTAAAAAATTTTGATCCCTTTGTGTAATGCTACACAAGGAATATTATAAATCTGCCAAAATCACCCACTGATCCTACATTATGCTTTTTGAGTCTTTAGTGGGGGAATTTAGCTTCCTATTTTTTTTTCTCCTCCTCTTGTTCCTTCTATTTGTTTAGAAATTTTGTGCTATCCCATTTTTTTCCCATGCTACTTGACTGTATCAAACTCAGAGGAAGGAGGGGGGAACAAGGTACAACTGGAAATGATTCCTACATATGCATGTAAAGACAGCTCATTGGATATTTGTGCTCCTTAGCTGGGAAAACCCTTTTTAAGAAATGTAAACAGCTGAAATTCACAGTTAAATACAATGTTGCAAAATACTGTTGTACCAATTTCAATCTTGCAGTAATTTTTTTTATAGTAGCATATTACGCTGGTATCAATAATTTTGGCAGTGCAGAAATAAAGGACTGTTTATTAAAAAACGAAAGCCAAAAGCAGCTGCTGAAAGAAAATGCTGTGGTAGTGAATAGTGTTTTCTCACCACCTTGAAGTACATCTCTCTCTAAGTTCTTCCCCTGGATAGCTCCTGTTCTTCTACTAAGTAGTCTGTATTTGAGGTGAGGGTTTTATGCTAATGCAGCTTCTGAAACAATTTGTTAATAGGGTAAGCAGCAGTAATGAGCACAGCTTTCTGAGCTGTTACAGATGTACCTAACCTGTGGTAGCTTCACAGTGCAGCAAAAATCATTTGACAATACTGAGGACAAAAGTGCTGCTACTGTTACTGTTTTCTATAATAGATATGGTCATTACTTGATATCACAGCGCAGTAGCTGTCACAAGCCATTTTTCCTGTTAGAAGGACTGTAATTTTTCTCTTTTATAGTTCATATTTCAGTGCATTAGCGTGCTGACCATAATGACGGTGACTTTCTGAGTTAATGTTTTTTTGCTTCTTTTTATATTGGATTTTGTATAGAACGTGGAAACTGATTAAAATTACCAAAATAAAAAATGAAAGTGAGAAAAAGTTCGGTTTTTCTTTTTTTTTTCTTGTTGCTTTGACTGCTTTCTGTTATTTATTAGAAGTTGAGACAGTTTAGTGACTGTTTTTCAGGCACTTTTTTCTGAGTAGTGGAGAGATTGCAGTCTTTTTGGGATGATGAATGACTTGTGGCCCTTCTCCTATGGAGTCTCCACATATTCCTTCAGAATACTTTTGCTACAAAATAGTGATGTAATGACAGTCACTGTTTAAAATGTCCTCTGTGTATTGTGCCCTGGTAGATGTTAGAACACATTCAGCCTTTGTTCTTGAAAGGAGATTTCTTGGAAGAAGAGTTGGGGATGGTGAATCTTCGCATTCTTTAGTTCTGTGATGTCACCACTAGATGAGTGCCTTGGGGAAACATAGATAGACCATCTGTGGATTTCACAATTTCTGTGGATTCATTCATTAGTTCCTCTGGAGTCTTCACCACTTTTTTTCACTGCTTGCTTTTATGATGCTAGTAACTTTTGTGATATTTAAATGGTATTTAATTCTAAACACTTCCTGGATGTTGTGCAAGAGACAAAAGTTCTGAAGTAGGAGTATTCTTGCATGGCCACTTTTGGCATTTATTGGCACATAGATAGCTCAGACTGGTTTACTGTGGTGCCTGGGACAATGTGATGACAAGTGAGATGACAACACTGTTCACTACCACTATCTGATCATTTGTAGTTACTGGCTTCAAGTCAGTTCTACTGTATTTCTTGTCTGATGAGGCTTGCTAGCAGCATAAGCTGGTGAATCTAGTGTCCTTGTCTTTAAAAGGTTAGTGAGATTTGAATGAGCCAGGTGTCCTGGCGCTGCCAGGATTTAAATTATGCTAAATTTTTATTAGAGTAAATGAATTTCTGATGATCCGTCCTGCTTAAAGCACTTTTATGAAAAGATTCATTGGCTGATTTTTACTGGAAATTAGTCTTACTCATGTTTTAGGAATTAAATTTTAATACATCAAATTACTTTTAAGAAGGTCTGAAGTATATACTCTATGACTAGTAAAAAACTAATAAGAAAACTTACTTTCTTTGATGCAGACCACGTCAAAATTAAAGGTGAAGAAAAAAGCGACTAAGACTCAAGAAGCCAAAAAAATCTTGAAGAAGAAATTTAAAGTTAACACAAAAATAGTTTTTACTGAAGATGGAGAGGTAAGATCACTTAAAAGTAATTGCATTTTGGTGGGAATTGAAGTTGTAGTTTTATAAAGTCAAAAATGTATTTTATATCTGTATAAAAAGACACACTTCTAAAAAAATGTGGGGTATTTGTAATTGGCTTACATTTTGCAAAAGAGTTCAGCTTCCATTTAGAATTCAGTTCCAGTGAGAAAAAGAGAAATGTTGAGCACTGACCTCTTTTCATCTTTGTATGTGCAAGATACTTGTATGAGAGCTGTAAGTGGATGTACAGAACTGTATCTCTTTTCTGCCTATTATCTTCAGTTTCAGGTGGAATCAAGAGCTTTTTTTTTTTTCTTACAGAAATGTAAAATAATTTTCCTGTAGCTGTTTGCCAAAGCTCCCTAAAGTTCTCAGTTAATATACTGGAATTAAAAGAAGACCTTGGTTTTCTTCCCATCATTCACTATTTTTACATTAAAAGTTTTGTTAGAAAAGCTAAGGAAGTACCAAGTTTTGGACTACTGGTGCTGATGTAACAGTGCTTGGAAATTTGCCAGTTACTTATTTGATGTGTTCTTTTAATAGAACAATAGAAAAATATATTGACTTTATACTGAAAGGAACTATTGTGGATGCTAGTCACTCTAGAGTTTCCCTGTGGGAATAACACGCTAGCAAGTGTCCACATTCCATGAACTTTTCTATAATTTGATTTCACAGCTTCAGATGCTGTGCATGTTGTTTTTCCATTTCCAGCACTAAGACAAAAAGTAGGGTGGTTTTTTCCCGCTTTATGATAATTTCAGTAAGGCATAAACTGAAAGAGAGGTCACTTTTACAAGTATATAATTTGGTTTTTTTCTGACAAAATAAAGCATTTTATTTTGCAGGTGAAGGGAGTGTAGCCATATGCATAATTACTAACATTAGACAAAATGTAAAAGGTTTTAGAGGTTGCCCCATTGACTGAAAACAATGACAGATATTTTTAGATATTCAGAAGCTGTTGTCTCAAAATTAATATGCAGATGTTTGAGGTATGTATGCAATGAAGCAAAAAGGAGGAAGAATGGAGAGAAAAACAATCACAAAGATTGTAGTTTGAAAAGTAATACAATAGAAAAGGGGTGACATTTAAGGAAACGCAAAATTTGCATCTTGTGTCTTAGCTCTTTTTTCCCCCCAAGATGTTTAAAATTTTGCATTTAAATTTTACTGTCCTATTCCACATGCTTGTCTGATAAAGTCCTCTAAAAATGTATCTTTCTAGAAAATACAACTACACAAACACAGTTTTACAAAAGGATGTGGAACAATGGGTTGGATTTATCTCTACCTGTTAAATAAACATCCTGTGTGCATTAGGGAGTCCTAAATCTGTTTGGTTTTGCATTTGTACTGAAAGCCATTCTGTATTTTCTGCCATGTACTTTCCTTTCAAGAGTTAGTACTCTTATCAATCCATGAGCAAGAATGATTTTGCAAAGACTTTCCCTTGAAGGTGTGTGCTCATACTACGAGGTATAAGCTACTAGGTCATAAGATTGATGGGGATGTTTTTTGGTGAAAGTGTAGTCTTTGTCTTGAATCCAGAGTTTCAGATATTTAAGGGAAGCTGGATTTGTTTAGTGCGTCATCCATCAAACATTTCATCAGCATGAATCATCAAACATTTCCAATACAGTCTTAGTTAAATGATAAAAAAAACCCTTCCATGTCTGTTCTCCTTGCTTCCCTCAAAACATGAACCTTCAGTCATGCTTTTCTTTTTTCTTTTGTGTACTCTGGAATAAAGGCTTGTCTAATTTTTGTCTTGGTTAATATGTTGGAATGTTTATTGTTTACATGAAAGGTACTGTTTAGATTTACTCACATTTTTTCTGAGAATCATTTCTTGAGAGCAGGTAGTTTCTTCTCCTCAAATGAATGGTGGGATTAGAAATTACTTGTTCTAATCAGGAAAGAGGGCAAAATAAGAGATTGAACTGAGTTCATTAAACAAAAATGTGATATAATGGAGACACTACTTTAAAATAATAATTTAAACCGAATGTGGTGTTACATAAGGTTTGTTAATTTGTTTCCTTGCAGATGACTTTTTCAATTTTCTGTGGAAAAATATGTATTGGAATATTT
This sequence comes from Passer montanus, assembly GCF_014805655.1. Classification (NCBI taxonomy): domain Eukaryota; kingdom Metazoa; phylum Chordata; class Aves; order Passeriformes; family Passeridae; genus Passer; species Passer montanus. Next base: position 6,461,490 of record NW_024368818.1, on the reverse strand, counting down.
AAGGCACCAAAAGTGTAATGTGGAAAAATGACTGTAACCATTGTTTTTCTTTCTGGCATCTCTAATTCAGTTAGTACAGCAGTGGCCACCTGTGCAGAAATCCAATTTGGCGCAAGCAGATGAGGAAGATGATGCCAGTGGTATCAATCTAGATAAAGCAAAAGAAATCCTGCGTGAAGAAGACAAATTTGACAAAGAAGAATACAGGAAGAAAGTAAAGGAAAAACATAGGGTAAGTTGATTTCTACCTCAATTACTGAAGTACAGAAGAACTGTGCTGTGGATTGCTCAGTGAGGAAAAATACTTAAATACATTCTGAAATAAGTGTAGTACAAGTTCATTTAATTTATTCAGTTTTCTTCAGGATGACACTGCTCACAGGAAAGCTGTTTTAATGTGAGGAGGTGGATAGCACAAAACCTTATTCAGCATTAAGTGTTGATAACAATGGAATTCTATTTACAACTTTAAAGTTTGGTGAATTTAGTAGGAGTATCGTTTTTTTAAAGCACTGTTCACCAGAGGGGTTTGTTTCACCAAAAAAAAAAAGTATTATGAGGCATATGTGCTCTAAATCGTGCTGGCAGTGAAAGAGTATCTCTGAAATGTCTTCAGACTACCATTTGCTCAACATTTAGTGTCACATTTCTACTAGGCCAAAGTGTTAACTTTTTGTGTCAGTGTGCTTAGGGCTATCAGAATTTACTTAGTGGATTACTCAAACTACATGATAGGATTTTGGCTCTGACTTGAAATGATCAGTATCTGCAGTCTGGCTTCTCTCTGGTGTTTAAAAACCTTTAAAAGTTGCAGAGCACAAGTTTTCCAGCTACTTCTCTATTATTTGTTATAGACCAAAGGAGGGTTTTCTGCCCTTGCTGTGTACCTGTCATCTAGAGCACAGCTGTATGTCTTTGAGCTCAGGGGTCATTCTGTTAGTGATTGTAAAATGGGTATGGCATTCTCCAGATAATGGATACATGTAAGATCCCAGGACTAGGTGTTGTTAAAAGCCTGATTTATACTCAAAGCTTCAAATGTCCAAAGTGTTAGAAAGCGTTGTTTTATTGTCCTGTTCTGTAAATGCTGAGTTAATTCAGTTTGACTTTCACTGATTGTAAGTAGTTAGTGGAAGATCTTCTGGTGTTTGTGAGGGTTTGAGTTTGAGCAAAATAATTTGGAAGGAATATGTGAAAGCTTCAAGTCATGTTTCGGCTATGAAGTATCCTAGCTAATGTCAAAGCATACTTCACACATTTAATTTGAGTCTGCTCCTCTAGTCCTGTTGCAGTCATTTGACAAATACAAAAAATATCACATCATTTTTAGCAAAGAGTTCCAGTTGATAGGAGGTGAAAAGAAATCATGTTTGCTGTGCTCTAAGTGAAATAATAGTCAAGTTTGCAGAAAACAATGCAATCAGATTTCAAGGATGTGCTTAATGAACAGGGAAGGAGAGACTGATTCTGTGACTTTGCAATCAATCTCTTATTCATTAGCAGATTCATACACTTTGAGTAACACCCTTGTAGGTTTGACATCAGACTTCAGTGATAAAATACTTCATCTCTTGGTCTGTTAACACAGCTTCATTGTTATAGTGCTGAGGAAAACAAATGATGTTGACCAGATATTTCCCTGCATTGAAGAAAAACACTTCCATTGTGGAGATGCTGTGAAAAGAGAATGCCTCTTTTCAAAACTGAGACAGACTGGCCACATCAATGTCATTGGGGTTTTTTTTAGTTATGGAAAGCGTCATATGTGGAGCTTCTTGGTGATTAGTGCATGGGTATTTTTCACACTCCACCTATTATCCTTTAAGAAATGAAATAAAATAAATAAATGATAGTATATAAAAAAGAAGGAAATAGATCAAATAAAAAGGAAGACTTCTGTTTGACATCCTGTGAAATGATTGTCTAGTATTAAGGGCTGCCATTCAGTCATTGCATGACTGACATGCATCTGACATTGTTCAGATTTTTTTATTTGAAACTTTACAGTTTGAGGTGAAAAATACTTCACGTGTAAATTCTCTGTACATAATTAAGTATTCAATTACCTGATTTTCATTTAATTTTTGGAATAGTCTTATAACAGTTTAGAATATTAACATCCAAATTTAAATGAGATGAAACTTGCAAAGAAAGAAGGGGCAGGAAGGTAATAGGTTTTACCCTGATAGAACTTCATTTGCCTTCCCATTGTCTCAGTAACCTTTGTGGTTAAAAATGAATCTCTCTCCTCACTACAAAAGGCATTCAGGATACCAATTCATGTATTAATTAATACAGTCCATATAAGGTAAGGCTGACATACAGATTGATTCTCTTGCTCTTGCTTATTACTAAGTCATCCATTATGTTTGGGATTCTTGCCAGTCAACTGTTGCTGCTTAGGAAACAGCTGGAGTAGTAATTATAGGGAAAATATGCTGAGCCCTACTCTTTAGTCTCATCCAAGGAGAGACAGGTATACCTCCTTCTTTTTGGGTCGTCTTAAATTGGTCCTGTGATCAGAAGATGTCTTCTTCCAGTGATTCATGATGAAGCTACATAGTTACTAGGTGGAGAAGATATTATTCAATTTTTTCATTACCAGAAAATGTGTAATTTTAAAAATTCACACTGTAGGGGGAGGTTCTCTGGCGTAATTCAGAAATCATAGTTAAGTGTCATAGATAAACATTATTTTCACTATTTCACCCATTGTTTTTTCACTGATGTTTTTGGAATTTATTGTGTTGTTGATGGGACAAGTCATCTGTCCTTCATTAACAAAAGAATGCCAGGGGAAAATTTGAACTGCCTCACAATAAAAGCGAGTTACATGGCCATTTTCACAGTGACTTCCCAATGGTATTTAAAAATCCCACCTCATAGGGTTTCCCTTCCCACAAGATAACCACTCAGCAGCAGATACTAGTTGAGTTTGAATCTTTGGCTTACATGTCAGTGGTATGAAAGAAGAACTATGCAAGTCTGTGTGTCATGACTATGCTGCAGAAGCCTCATCAGGTGCCTGATGCTTGTCTGTATTTGCTATTAAAAGTTTGGTTGTTTATGGAAGCTGGACAAGCAAGTGGTCTAAGTTATTTCTTACCCTCCTTTGGAGGGAGAGGATGAAACCTAGAAGATAAATATTCAAGTTTGTTACCAGTAAAGGATGTGAGAGCAGTAAAAAGACTAGGAGACTTTATTTTCATGACTTTGGATTTTGTGTAAGTGTGGATGTCTTAGTGCCCTTTCTTGTGTCATTGAAAGAGGAGCTTTTTAAAGTCACATACTTTAATCCCATCTTATATATCCCTTTGCTGGCATTCAGCAGAACCATTTATACCAAGTCCTAAATCCATCACTTGTGACTGTCATTGCTTCTTTTTAAATCCTCTGTGCTTCACTGTGATCCAAAATACATCATGTTGTAGCATGAACTCAGTTATCTGACCTGTCCTTTCTGCAGTAATGCTAATTATTTAATCCCCATCTTTGTTTAAATTTCCTTCTTGCAAGCAGACTGCTGAAGATCTTTGTCCATTTGACATGTTCCAATATCAGATGTGACAATCAGATCTGCCTCAGCTGCTGAATTCTCCTACAGCTCTTTTTCCTAGATTTTGAAAAAGCCGTGGCTGAATCTTTCCTTTCTGCTTTTGCTTAACATTTTCATCAACTTAACTTTCTTCTGTTCCTTCACTTACATCAAGTTTCAAATATATCTTGATTCATATTTTCTCTCCTTAATTCTGTTTCTTCCCTACTCCGGCTGATACCTGGTATAGTTTCCTGGTGTGTGTAGCAGTTGAGGGTTTTTTTCCTTTAAATCAAGTTTTGAAACATGCTAAATCTATTAAAATTATTAAGATTAGCAGACCACTAGAGACAAATGCATTTTCATTCTGTATAAATAAAATATAGCAGTCTGATACTCAGTTATGTAGATGTAATCATAAAGTCCCTTCAAGCTGAGTGTCTGTTAATTCCTGAAGTCTCTACATTGGCTTTGAAATGATGACTTCCAATAACAAAACAATTTACAGAAGGCTATAAATGCAGATGTTATTTGATCCAGGTTTTTTTATCTACAGGTGGGTTCAGGTTTTGATTTAGATAATGAGTGGATGTAGAAAAAGCAGTGTTTTCATAAAGCTTGTACTTTTATAGGTAATCTTCAATTGAGAATTCCTTTCTTATGGTTTCTGCAGTATAATCTTGAAGATAGGAGGTCTCTGGGAAAAAAAAGTGAACTTCTTGAAATCAAAACATCTCCAAATTTTTTTTTTTTTTTTTGGAGGGGGGAGAACTTGGCATGTAAACTTATTATGAACTTTCCTTGCAAAACTGTTTCTGGTGAAGATCAAAACTATTCAGAAGTATCCACAGGCCATTGCTTTTAAATCCATTTGTGAATGTAGTTTAAATGAGCACAGTTTCCTGTATGATCAGAAAAATGTTTTGATGCATTCATGAGATGCTCGGATTAGAGGAGTTGTGTGTTGCAGCGCCTTAAGGCTTCTGGCTACTTGCAAAGCATCTACACTATAATTAGGTTTCCTTCATGAGTCTCACATTTTATTATCCTCTCCTTGCTCTGCAAATATGGAAGAACTGAAAATCAGATGGATAGAAGTAAATAAGACTCTGAAGTATAATTGTAGTGTAATTAATGCTTACTGAAGTTTTAGAAGCAAAGTAAATTTTAGTGGTTGAGCACAAGGGAAGGATAGTAGCACTGATCAAGATGATGTGAAAAGAATTCTGCATTAATGGCTATTTAATGAAAGCCATTTGAAATGTGTAAAATGTTATAAACAACAATAAAGGGAAAAGTGAATAAACTATTCAGAATGTGTTTTGGCACTCCATTTTTCAAGTTTTCAGCTGAAAAAGCAGCGTTGTTAGGAAAATAGTGGCAGAGAGGGATTCATCTCACTTCTTAATAACCTCTCTTTCCCTATACTAACTCAAGCTCAGAAAAGTGCCCATTGGCGATGCAGGAAAAAATGAATAGGAGACTTATTTCTTACCTCTCTTTCCTACCAGTAAGATATGCTGTGAATTTTGAATGAACAGTGTGAGAGGAAGGCTAGAATATTTTTAAAAATATAATTTTATTTGGGCAGTATTAGTGGCAATCAAGCTGAGACTGTCTTCAGGGGTCTGATACTGCAAGATGCAGTAGTTCTGTACCTCCCTGGAAGACCTTAAATAAATATATTTATAGAGAGATGACTCAGTTAGACTGCAGGTGATGGGGGATCTTTCAGAAGATACTGCACTGTACCACAAGTCTGTATTTTAAATGTAATATATACTTTGTATTTTTGAGACTCCTTTGCACAAGTGTCCTGGGATACTGATGTTGCTCTAAGGAATCTGGAGATCTTTTGTGGCCCTTGTGCCATTGAAATGATCTTGATTTGTTCCACTTGATGTTTAGGGCTATACGTTCTCAAACTTTTGCTTTTGCTGTTCTTAGTTCAGTAGGAAATACAGAATTATGTTAGAAACTGTACTGGAACAGAATGCCTTTCTTTGGCTTGTCTTCTGCGCCCTAAATGCATTTGTTAGTGGCATAGTGAATAATTTTAATGAGGAGGAAATGCTGCAATGGTTCACCCTTTGTGTGTTTGCTCTCCCAAATTTTATTACTATTAACTGTTTCCAAAGCTAAAAGTGAAAATTCTTTATACCAGACATAGGTAAGGACTAACATAAAATAAACAGCTTTCATTTTCATGAAGAGTGAAATTCTGATTAAAATTCATTTTTGAAAATGGGAGATTGCAGACTGGTAAGGGACCCAAATCCCTTGGGTTTGAACACAGGCAGTTTCATCTGCAGGTATTTTTGATGAAGCCTGCTGCTGTTCCAGGCTGCAGAGTGAGCCCCTGCACGTGTATTGCACGTGTATTCATGCACAAGGCACCCTCTGTGGATATCCACAGAGACAAGAGAGGCTGCACGCACATTGACATGCACAGCACAGGCAGCACAGGCTTATTTCTTCTTCTTGGCTGTTAAGGGCTGATGCTTACCTGCAGGACTAAGAAGATCTCACTCCTTTGGTTGATGAGCACACTCACCAATACATTAAACAGTAGAGTGGATCCTAAATATGTCTAATTTCATACCTACATCATAGGGCTCCTGTGTAGTCACTGCCCTTGGGTTTTTCCATATGCTGGTCTTTCTGCTTAGTCTCATCGTGCCTTTCAAACACTCCATTTTCAGTTTGTTCTTTCCCATGGGGCTGATAAACATAGATAACCTGTTTTCTCTTTTTCTTAACAGTTACAAAGTTCTCTGAACCTTCCCAAAGTTGTGCTTGTGTGGTTCCTTTAGTGTTCATCTGTCAGTTCACATCTTTTGCTACTGTCTGCCTTACTGCTCATTAGGGTTAGTGTATTTCATATTCATTTTAGTACTTTTTCTCCTTCTTGTCTTTGTCTCAGTCATAACAGGATATCATTGCAAACCACACTTTTACATTCAGGTTATCCCTACCACCAGTGTATCCCTAGAACTTCTTCCTTTGGCAGCCCCATTCCAAATGGAACTTGAGGCTCCACCTCCCTGCTTTTACAAGTGATTTCTGTTGATGACTGAGTTTATAGTTTCATAAAATAATTCTAAAAGTTGTAGCATATTGTAGTAAATCATTGGAAACCATATATCATGCTCAAGAAATGGAAAAGACTCCCCAGGGATCTTTTAAAATTTATTTTATAAACTAGATGTTATATATAACAAGCTGTTCAATATGGTTGAAGATAAATGCTCCCATGAAAAACAGTATTTTTAGGTTGAATTCAGTCATGAGATTAATTCTAAAAGAAGGTTGCATCATATTTCCAAGGAAGTAATCTGAAGGGATAAAAAATTGCAATGCAGGATTATGCTCTTTATTAAATAAAGCACCTGAATAGTCCTGCACTTCGAGGTGGAATTTGTCAGATTACCATGTGTACAGTTGGTTTAATGTGATGCTGGGTGAGAATGATAAAATTCTCTCATGTAAAGAGTATACCAACATAGGAGCAAAATATAAAGGGAAGGAGGTTATTGTTGAGAGGAGCACTCAGCTGAACAGCAAAGAAAAGTATAGGTGGATAGATGTGTAAAATAAATCAGGGAGTATTACTTTGTTGGAAAGCCTTTCTGAGCTCTTCCATAGCTTTTGTGTGCAGGCAGTGCTGCTGTTATGCTCCAGATGCACAGCTATTAAGATGAGGGGGATGGACACTGAGAAGTGGGTTGACAAGCATCCTGTTCCAGCCTGAGCAGCAGCATCCATCTGGTCTCCCTGTGGTGCCAGTGGAGGCAAGGGCTTGCTTGTTTATCTTTCACTTCAACAGCTGAATGGGCTACACATAGAGCTTAAAGTGTCCTTGGGTGTTTTCTAAGAGTTTTGCAGCAAAATCAGAGTTCTTGATCTCATCTTAGTGATGTGAAAAATAAGAAAATGAGATCACGGGTGACAGAATATTCTGAGTTGAAAGGGACCCACAAGGACTATTAAATGCAGCTCTGAAGTGAATGGCCCATATAGCAATTGATCCCACAACCTTGATGTTGCTAGCACCAGGCTCCAACCAGCTGGTTTGTGTACACACTAGTCACATGAATGCCAGGAGGACACAGCTGTGTGTGGAGGCTGAAGTAGTTCAGGCCTTAAAGTGGGCCTTTACCAGGCCTGGTGCTGTAAGGGAGCTTCCACACCAGGCTGCTTGTCCTGCTGGAGGATGTTCTGGAACAGCTGCCCAAAATGCTGACCTCTGTGTGTCAGGCTGTGTGAGGCACCCTTGCAGCTTCTGGCAGAGCTGCACCCTTTGCTTGCTGAGGATCCTGGGTGCCTGCATGAGCAGGCACAGAAACATGGGGGTCTTCTCTGCCTTCTCTCAGACCTGTGTTTGAGCTAGGTGTTTCCTTTTGGGTTACTGCTCAGGAGCCTGTGACCTCTATAGATGATGAATTTTCCACTGGCGTCATCCCTTCAAAGGCTAAAGTATCCACAAAACGAGATGAAGGGCATCATTGCCCATTTTCTGCTACTTTTCTCTAGAATACATTAGCATGGTTTGCAGTGTAACTTCTGATGACTTCTTGTTAAGATTTTAGTTCACAGCTTTAAACATTACTTTTAAACATTGTTAACTAGCTTCATTCATCATATAATTCTGTTGAAACTGTATTTTGAATTAGTATTGCCTTTATTGTGCACTGTATGTGTTTGTGTAGGTTCAGTCCCACCACTCTCACAGTAAAGAATTTCTTTGTAATCTTCAATCTAAACTAATCTAAATCTCTTTCAATTTAAAGCCTTTACCCCTTGTCCTGCCCAATACATGCCATTGTAAAAAGTTCCTTTCCAGCTGACTCACTGGAAGGTCACAATTAAGTCTTCCCAGAGCCTTCTCTTCTCCAGGACGAACACTCTGAGCTCTCTCAGCCTGTCTTCATATGAGAGGTGTTCCAGCCCTCGGGTCACCTTCATTGCCCTCCTCTGTACCAACTCCAGCAGTCCCTGTCCCCCCTGTGCTGGGACCCCAGAGCTGGAGCAGCCCTGCAGGTGGGCTCTGAGCAGAGCAGAGGGGCAGAATCCCCTCCCTGGCCCTGCTGCCCACCTCTGGATGCAGCCCAGGACACGTCTGGCTCTCTGGGCTGTGAGAGCACACTGACAGCTCGTGTACAGCCTCTCATCTATGTACATATTTAAACCAACTCACTTAAAAGCTCTAGAAAAACTTTTCATATCCTTCAAACCTACTCACCGTGTACAGGTCTAAGTGAGAAAGGCATCGTTTTGATCTTTGTCCACTGGTTTCTTGTGTTGGTTTTGTTCCAAGAATGTCCTTTTAAGGGTCAGTTTCTGCTAGCTTCTCCTTTCTTCTTTTTAGTGAGAATTTTTTCCACTGCCTCTAAGACTTTTTCCAGTGCTTGTTTAATGTTTAAGATTGTCCCTGTGCTGTTTTTCACATGCCCTTGATGCCTACTCTGTGTTGCCTAAATTGGTGATTAGTAGGTGTTTCAGTTTCCCTGCCTTTAAATAAACATCAGCTTTACAGATGAGGCTTATGTACCTTGTTGCTTGAAGAGATTATTTAATAGGTTTCTAAAACCAAACATCAAGATTCAAAAAACCTCACAACAAAACAAACACAAAACAATAAAAATGCTTTTGCTTTTTTTCCTGAAGGTGTTAAGATTTATTTAATAGTTACCAAAATTGTACTTAATTTCCAGATTTTTAAAAAAAATAGAATTCAAAGAAATACTAATAAGTTTATTCAGTTTAATGCTTGAGTTAGGAATGTTAGTTTGTTTTGGAATGTTTGTTAGGAATGTTAGTTGGAGAAGTGCTTGCATGTAGATGGTTTTCTAGTCTCTGTAAGGAGCAATACATAGCAATACATAGCAAAATATAGCAGTGAGCCATGAGCATGTAAACAGTTCAAGCTTGGTGTGGAATCTTGGAGAAGAAAAATGTGGGAAACATGTTTATTAAGTCAGTTTTCAGAGCACATTTGTTCTTCAAAATTTTGGTGGAAAGCAGCTCTTGACTATGGCAATGCCACTGTATGAGAGCTGCTCTGCTCTGCACTTTTGAACAACTCTGTGTTTTCTGCAGCACAACTGACTGAATTTAGCTGTGTCCCACTAAAATAACGAGATAGTTGGATACCGAGACAAGGTTCCAGTATTCACCAACATGTATTTGCAAATGAAAGCCAGATTTTTCCAGGCAATGGAGTGATTTGTTCCAAAACTTGGTCACCTGTGAAATCTGTTGTGTGGTAGACCATTACCTCAGCTGTTAAATGGAATGGGTTGGTAGCTCCAAATTATGGCATCAGTACGTAAAGGAACAGTTATTAAAAATCTAGTGTTAAAATGATGGATCAAAACCTGAGGGAGTTCTTGAGTATTTAAATAAAAATACTTCAGAGAACTCAGATAAGCATGAAATTTTTTCCAGGAAATAGATTTGCCACAGGCTTTTTTAATGCTCTCAGAGCTAAATATGCTGTAATATGCATTAGTTTTGTTGAGTGAAACTTTTATTTGCCTTCAGGTAAGGAAATATAAGAGGTCAGTGAATTTTTAGGGTGGAAAAACATCAGCTTGTCACCAGCTAAAATAATTTATTGAATGTAAATCTGACCTATGCATAAGTTCTTTAAAAGAAAGAAAGGAGACTTTCATTGTACAAATTTTTTACACATAAAAAAAGCTAAAAGAAAAATTACTGTATGAAACAAAACTGGTCATAATAGAAATAACAGAAATAAATGCAGTATTTTTTTATATTGCAGTAAACCCTCTGTACAATGTAAAATAAACTCTCAAATGTAGAAAGGAGAGAGTTCAAGGAGGAGGGGATTTCCTTTGGGAGGAAAGAACTCTCAAAATTGCTGGACTTAATTTTTTAATAACTGAAAACTTGGGGTTTAAGCTCTCTATTAATGTGTCTTTCACATATTCCTGACCTCATCATCTAGAGAGAGCTGCCATGCTATTGTTCGTTATTTTTTTTGTCTCGAGTTGAGAAGATAGAATGTAAGTGTTAGAACATTTATTTAATTGTGTTGGAGTTTTAAGAATTAAATGAGGTTTTGTTTTAAAATCCAACAGTAGAAGGAAGGGGAGATTAAATGTGAAAAGAAGCCAGTGTCAGACTTCTTAGCTTCCTGGTTAAGAACAGTGACTATTTCTTCCATATATTGGACATGGCTTTATCCATGGTTTGGGCTACTTTTAGGCAGAGCTGTTTCTGTTGTCAGTTCTAGTGCAAAAAAGGTATAAGGTTTGCAGCTCTTCTTCAAAGCCAAGTGATTTAGCCATATTACATGTTGGTGACTAAAATTTTTCATCCCTTTGATTACTGAGATTATAACCATCCTTTTAAAGTAGCTTTGTAACAGTGAAGAAAAAAAGATGATTTGCAGAAAATTTTAAAAGCTGATCAAGAAGATCTCTGTGCTGCATAATAGTATTAATGAAAAACTAAACGAGAAGAATATAATACTAGCCAGTGTGGGTTTGTGGAAATTAGATGTATAGTGAGTTACATTTATATATTTTGGTCAGAGCAGAACCTGGTTGTAAATACATCTGTGGAATACACTAAAATTTCTACATGGCTTTTTGCTTGAGTGTTCTGATTAGTAAATTAACCTGTCACAAATTAAATGGACCTCTGACAATGGCCATAAGTTAAAACAAGAGATTCAGCATGGATTTATGGGGAATTTTTCTGTGTGAGAGCAGTCAGGCTGTGGCACAGGCTGAGCAGAGATGATGAGCCATCTCCAGCCTTGGGATTTTGGCATGGCTGGATGAAGCCCTGTGCAGCATGACCTCACCTCAGAGCTGACTCTTCTGTGAGCAGGAGGTTGGACCAGAGACCTCCTGATCTTCTTTCCAGTTGGAATGATCCTGTGACCCAGTGAATGCCCAGTGCTGTTCAGAGTGTGTTAGTGTCAAGCAGCAAAAGCAGCCTGATTAGGACATTGGCTTCTGAAATGCACTCCCAGCTCCAGCTCTGTGCCAACATACATGCACCCTCTGCAAATCTGCTTTTGTTTTTCATTGACATGTATCCAAACCCTCTCTCCCCCTTGCTTGGGAAAAAAAAAGGCAGGTCTTGTCTTGACAGCATCTCCTGGTGATTGCTTCTCTGTCTTGTTTTTCTCTTGTGCTCCTTATTTCAGTCTCTGGACCTATTAACTTCAGAATCTTTTTGTGTCTTCACCGTTCTTTAGAGACTACAGTTTATAATGCTGCCTGTATGCTCCTGTGTCCTTATGTCGATCTTCTGCTTTCATAGCTGTCTTCTCAGGGCTCTGTTATAAATCCCTTGAGCAGGAACTTTGCTGCTATATTTGCTCAAGCCTGTAGCTGTAGTTAAAACACTGACATTTCATACACCATTTTTCTATCAGAATTTTTCTGTCCAAAATTTTCCTGACTGTCCAAGTCTAAAGCTGCTTTGTAACATATGGTGTATTACTTTCTACCTGTGTTCTCTCTGTTTTTGAGGGGTAAAGTTTGAATATTACCATGGTTTTAGCAGAAAAATGAGAGAACCCCAATGGTTACCTCAGTGAGTGGAGAATGTGCAGCTAAACCATGTGGAGTGGAGGACATGGAAAACTTAAGCAAATAATTAGAAAAGCATAAGTAAAAGTGGTCAGAAGCTTATATAAATTTGACTTGGGAGAGAAGGAATCGTAACATGGATGATCATGTTGTGACCATGATGCATAGGTGTGCTTTGTTGGAGGAACTGCATATAGACCTGACAGTACTTGGCCCTGGTGCCTTTTGTTCTCCCATATGGTGCACTTGTGGCCTTAAATGTATTTTTTTTCCTCTCTTTTTTTTTCTTTTTTATACTTTAACATACCTGAAATAAGACTTCTGTGTTGTATATGTCTACAGTGGTGTGGTTTTGGGTGTTTTTTTTTCTTTTTTCTTTCTTTTTTCTTTGTTTCACAGCATGCATTAAATGCCCTGGTATGTAACCGTGAGTGTATTGAGTTGTTTCAGTCAGACAGCTTTGCACAAAGCATAGGGGAATTGTTTCATTTTGATTTGGAGAGAAGAGGCTGACTTACACAGAAAGGGATTTTGAAAATAAGCAACACTTTTGTAGTTTGGGCAGTTGGGAGAATAGAAAAGGGCACATATTTTGATTTGGAGAGAAGAGGCTGACTTACACAGAAAGGAATTTTGAAAATAAGCTAAGACTTTTGTAGTTTGGGCAGTTGGGAAAATAGAAAAGGACACACACCTGGCAAATGTCTCAAAAGGCCCCGAATTTAGACACCAACTTTGAGAATCTTGGCGGCTGTATTCTCCTTTTCCCATGTCTGCAGTCAAATGCTGCTTTTCTGAAAACTTTGTGTGATATCTACCAATATGTTTTGGCAGCATCATTGTGGTGAAATGGTACCAGGACTGCTGAAGCTGTAGCTTTCTCATTACTGCCATGAGTGAGCTGATAGGTAACTGCAGTTCAGACTTCTCTGTGCTGAGGCGCTGACCCTGGACTGGTTAATGTCTCCTTTTATGTGGACATGAGTCTAAATGTGCTGATGCCAGGGTGGCCTATATTGCTCAGAGAAACTGAATTGTATTTCAGAAATATTTTTATGATAGCATAAAAGAGTTTCAGTAGCAATGTCATCAGGATCACTAAGATAAGGGAGCTATGTGCTTTTCTAGAGGATGTGCTCTCACTTGAATTTGTCTTTTGCTCACGAAATACAGAATATAAGGGATGTTCAATTACAAGAACCTGACTGTATAAATTAGAGCTAACACTTCACTTGGTATAAGAATTAACCAAACAAGCAGCAATAAATGTCATTTGATTTAAATATCTTGGGCACTTCTGTATGCTGACAGATCTAGCAGGCAGCTTTGGATGGTTTTGTCACTGCATTTAGGTAATTTTCCTGTAGCAGAATCTTCTTGGTTAAAAGAACTTTGTTATGGTTTCTGAATCAATGCAGTTACAAAGCAAATGCTTTTGTAAAGTGTTTGTTGGTAATGGAATATGAAAGGGAGAAGATGTTTTAGCTTTCACTCCCCAGCTACTTTAGCAATTCTGAAGTTAGGAAAATTTTGATTTTAGTTTGTTAAGTGGATTTGATTTCATTTTAAGTCACTGAGAAATAAGAAGAATTGGATCTCTTCGTATCATTTCAACTACCTTATTTTAGAGATGAATGCTAACTCTGTTAAATTACTCAGCTGCATTATTCCTTTAAGAGTAATAAGTCTTGATAAAATACAAGCTTCAGTCATTCTTGTAGTTTTATGATTTCCTTTAGGAGCAAGAAGAATTAATAGTATTTCATTCAGATCTTTCCTTTATTGTTTTCAATAACATGTAGGGTGAATACCACCAGTCTAACATGTGTACATTAAAAATACCTAGATGGCTCAACATTAATCTTAAAATATTAAAAAAATAAAAACAGTAAAGGAGTTTTCTTTAAAACTGTACATCTTGTTTGTTTCAGGAGAAGAGGCTAAAAGAAAAAGCAGCAAGGAGAGAAGCCAGAAATAAGAATGCCCAGGTAAGGGGTTTTGTTGTTTTGATCAAGCTACTGGTTGAGGTTTGAAACTGTTTACAGTTTTTAAGTTGTTTCATTCCTTCCTTTAATAAGCATTGTTGTGATTAACTGCTTTTTAAAGGCATTTTCTGTTTGCTTGTCTTTTCTTATTCCCTTGCACTGATGTGGTTGTAATAACTTGTTATAGAAGGATTCTGATAAAGCATGAATATATATGTTTTTGTGTGTATAAATACATAAAATGTGTGGAAGCCCTTTGGAATTTCATCCTCTTCATTATGTATATCAGGTGAGTTGCAATTTCAGCTGAAGTACTGATGCCATTTTTTTCTCTGACTTGGGTCATGTTTATAATTTGTAGGCAGTGAGTTAATTTTTTTTGTGTCCCAAATGTCACACCGACCTTTTTCTGACAAACTGTTTTTTAAACAGCAACTACTTACATTGAAGTTCATTCCTTTCCCTCATTACCCCAAACAAAACCTTTGTTATCCTTTTCTTCATGTGTACGTTGCTAATTTCCTAGAGGCTGTTCTAGTTTTTCATGTTGCTTGGTATGCAATAAACTGAGGTTTCATTCAGCTGCAGTGATTTCTGGAATATGGACATGGTGATGTGTGACACTGCATCTACTTTTGCTACACTTGAATAGTTGCGGTTTCTTCTTGACAGTCAGCAAATATCTTACTCCCTTGAGAAAATCGATAATGTTCTTTGTCTGATTTTTGCAAGCTGGCTGTGCTCTGGGAGGCTTAAGTATAGGAAGATGCTGCATTGTGTAACTCTGAAGTGGAAAGTAATTACAGTTTCAGATGAAAAGCCTAGTTATGCTCCGTTTTAAGTATGATTCTGCCTTCAAAGATGGCAAGCTATGAGAGCTGTTGGCATCATGACTCCCCAATCAAGCAATAGAAATTTTCTGCCTGTAATTGAATGTATAAAGATGCATACTTTTTAATACATTTAGCAAGCATTTTAGGAAAATTATGGAATGAATAATTAACAAACATCTTAATAAAAGGAGAAAACATTGATCAAATCAGGCTGTATCACATTCATGAATACTGCTTGTTAATTTTGCCTCTTTTTAGGGAAATAAAACGTTATTCGGCAGCTGTGGAAAGAAATCCATTTCTTTCAAAATTATCTGCTTGCTGATGTACATCTCCTATCCTGTTCTTGGCCAAGCGAATGAATCTGTCAGTGCTATTGGAAAGTGAATGAAGTTGATCCCTGTTGAGGAATGATTTTGCAGGGGGGGGTTGTGTGTCCATTGGCATGGTATGGGTTAAATGTGGTGCCTTAGCCCCAGGCCCACAGTTTTGTACACTCTTGCCTCTGTTCTGTGCAGCACTTGCATTTGGGAAGCTGATTTCGTAGTGCTGGTCTGGTGTGAGATTGGCACATGCTCTCCTGGAGGGTACCAGCTGTGCAGAGCTGCTATTGCTTTGACTTCATTTCATTCCGGAAGCACTTGTCTCACTCTCTGCAATAAGGTGCAAGCCTCAGGAGCTGACATGTCTCCTTGATGAAAAGTGCTGGGCTTTTTCTGTTGTTTAGAGGCTATTCTTGCCAGAACTCTGTGCAGCCAAGTCCTGTCATTTTCAGTGTGGCTCATTTCAGGGAAAATGCTTCCACTGGGAAAGGCTGCCAGCTTGGACCTGGGCTGTTCACGCCTGGAAGTGGAAGGGAGCAGTAGACAGTAGATAAAGGTGCCAGTTTCTGTCTGCTGGGTGTCTGAGGAATTAATTAAGAACACTGCCTGCTTCTCAGGATCTTAGACATGAGGCCATAGTAGCTAAAGTTCTACATAGTCTGTGTCGGGTATGACTCAAGCAGCTTGTACAAGATACCCAGGGGAATAAAAAAGGAGAAAATGGTAAAACACAGAAACTGTTGGAACGTAAACCAGTTTAGAAAATATATGCTGCCTAAATCAGGAGTTCAGAAAATGTTAGCATTTTCGCTAGCGCTTTCATAATGTGGCTTGTGACCCACTTACTCTGCTATGCACTACTCCTTTGGTAATTAGTAATGTTTTCTTGAAAGGGAGAGCAATAAGGAGAGCCAAAAAAAGTAGAAAAGGTATTTTTAGCCATGTTAATGCAGTTTAGCAGCTGGAAAAAAAGGACTAGATCAACAATTATGAGTAGCCAGTCACTTCAGAGCAGTTGTGGTCATAATTTGTTTTCCACATCTATCTGCTTTATCCTCTTGTTTGTTTTATTAACTGTCTCCCTCAAGTTACAAACTCCTTGGGTTACAAAGTATTATTTTGCTGTCTTTCGCTAGTACACAGCCCACCAGTTCTGACATGACCAAACCAGAAATTTACTTTACCATTCTTAGTATTAAATAATAATTCTTTGTCAATTTAGGGAAAAAAAAATAGAAGAAAAATTACAGGAGAGAAGGATGTCCTCTTTTTCCCTCTGGTACTGCAGGAGCAATTGCAGGGAAGATTTTGCTCAGCCTTTGTCGTGCTGGGGCAGGCCAGGCTTGCTGCAACTGGAATTGACTAACCAGATTTTGGCACGCTCTGCTGAGTGTGCCTGAGCAGGAGATTAGATGAGTAGGTAGCTGCAGTGTTATTGACTCCACCTTGGATAAATCTGAATGCAATAAATAAACTAAGTAAGAAATGAAGACTCTTAAAGGATGCTTTGGAGAAAGTATTTCTAGGTATTTATGGCCATTAATTAATTTTTCATGCAAAAGGCTGTGAAAACAGATAAAAGAAGTCTTCTCATATATTCTTACTGAAGAAAAACTGGAAATTTAGTGTTTCAGGGTTTTTTTTTAATCTTAAGATGTTTAATTGTCTCCCATTTTATGAGATTTTGATGTGATATGTACAAATGAAGTGTTTTAAGATGAAAAGAAGCACATGCTTTGTCCTCACTCAGTACTGATTAAATTATAGTCCTCAAACCCTCCAACAGATTTCAATACTGTTTACTTAAAGAGCGTCTGGAGAAAATTAGGCAAGTAGTCTTTTGAGCAAGAAGTAAAGCACTGAGTAGCAGCAGCAGGAAGCGACAGCTGCCCCGGGACAGGAGCTGGGTGTTACTTGGTGAAGCCAGCCCCTGGCCCCAAGCAGGACATTCCTGTGCTCATGGCTTTTCACTTTTTCTTCTAGAATCTGCACATACTGATTTCTTAATCTGTTTAAAGTACTTTCAGGTTTCAATCAGTATTTAAAGGTCCTTGCTGTGCTAGCAACTGTTAGCTGCAATGAAGCTTAACAGGACTGTATTTCTCCTTTAGTGATTTTAGTCTTTTGCTACCCTGATGCCTTAGAGCACTACTGATATGTTGAGAATTATGAAATGAGGAAGATTTTGATTTCTTTAGAAAAAATTGTTTTCATGAGAAAGGAATTTTCTGGGAGCATCTAAACAGGTCTGTACTTCAGGGGTGGAGAGCAGAGCAGGAGTCAGGAGACGCTGTTCCCTGCCCAGCACTGATGTGCTAGGTGATCCTCAAATATCAGCTCCCAGTGTCATGCAGGAAGTGACACCTGGCCCCTAAAAGAAGGCATTGATTGCTGTCTGCTAGAAATAATTTGGATGTCATCTGTAAGCAGTGTCAGGACGTAAAACTTGCTCAGTCATGACAGTTCGGTGCATTGATTCAGGTTTTGGCAGTCCTGTAGCAGTTACACCATGCTGGTGTCCAAAGCAAAACAAAAACCTGAAAAAGCTCTGACTAGCAGAGCAAAAGCTGTTTATCCAAGGTCCACAAGAAAAATGTAGCCTGCTGAAAACTTAGAAAAATCCAGCTTGAACACATTTTCCTTACTGAGATGTTTTCTCCTATTTTCACTGGACAAAATTGAGGATGGGGATTCTTACCCAGCTGGAAAACTGACTTGTGGAAGAAATCCAAGAGCTCGGTTGTCAGGAGTGCTTTTTCTCGGGAATGAATGGTTGCTGAATAATTATAGAACATTAAAAGATCAACAGCAACAGCAGGATAATAAATATGCTTTAACTTCTCTCCTCCCTTTCTCTCCCGTTCTCTCCCTAATATATTTTGCTGTTCCCACAGGAATTAGTACTTGCATATGAGATTTTACAAAATATATACTATATATATAATTTAAGATCTTTCAGAGTCACAATCTTTCTGCTGTGAGCACGTCTTCAAAATACATGTGAATGAGCAAGGGACGTATACTCAAAGATATGGCAGATTCATGCCTATATCACATCACTGCAAGCTATAATGCTCAATATAGCATTCACTTTTCTGTGCTTTGTGCCTCTGTTGAGATTTTAACCAGAAAACTGCTTAAACCCACCATTGTTTTAATCTCCAGCATCCCCCATGGAATTTGAGATACACTTGCCAAATGTAGCTCAAAGAAATCTTTGCACCATGTGGGAAAATTTAAACAGGAAGGGGGAAGTCAAATCCCTTGAGTAGGTGTGGCTGATAATCCACTCATAGAAATATAGACTTCAGAATATTGTGAAAATTCTTCATCCATTGTGGATAATTCCTGTAGTTACTGGATTTACATGACCTCTGCTTCTGCCTTGAATTTCCCTTTTCTTGAGATCTAGCCCACAGCTTGTGCTTGGGCTGGAGACACTTGAGTTCAGTGTGAATGTGAACTGTAATTTCAGTGTGCAAAAGAGGTTTACAGGAGTAAAGGAAGAATTTGGTCTTTGTCTCCTGTGGATCCAGGTTCCCAAATCCCCTTGATCACTGGGGCCGCTGAGTTTTCTTGTGAAAGTCTCATGGGATAACTGGTAGTTAATGGTGAAGATGCATTGTTCTGCTCACTTTTCATGACCCTCTCATGGATGGCGTTGAGGTGTTGCTTGAGCTCCCTGTGATTTCTGGAGCTGGAGCAGGGTTTCAGGGCCAGATCATTCTGATGGTCTGGAGGATGTTGGGATTGTGGAATTTGTGGTTCTTAGGGAGGAGAGAGAGTTGTGTTGTGCTGGTGTAGCCTCAGGACAGGCTATGCCTTGTCACTGCTGTTTGACAATCACTGCAAAGGACTTAACTTTATTCTTCATCAGTAATTTTTTTGGATTCTGAAAACCAGAAAGAGCAGCAGAAAATGAAGTCATGTTCATCTACAAAAACTTGCAGTATGTTTAATGTGAGGAGCTTACAATTGAAATTACCATGTCAATTTGATCCTTTTTAATAAGTCAAACTTCTTTCTTTAAACAATCTCATTAACCTTAGTTTAGAAGTAGTTCTGGTCTGTTAACTCTTGCCTTCTATATGCACATCCAAAAGCTGTAAATAGCTTTATTTATTCAATACAAGGGGTGAATGTTTTGAATTTCCTTGAGAAGCTCTGTGAATAAACAGAGTAATTTGGGATATCAACATCTTAACATACTAATTTAGGAATTTCATTTCAAAGTCAAGTCATGAAATGGAAAATGAATTCCTGATTATGAACTACTTGTATGCTGAAACATTTTTTAAAATCAAGGTATTCTACAATATTTAAAGTTAATATTTGAAAATGGGTATTATGTGTCTTTATGGAAATGTTACCTGTATTTTGCTTTTTGAAAACAACATTGATTCCAGTTAATATAACAATTGAATTGCTTTAAGTAAAGCTGTAATAAGTCCTGTCTTCTCTGCAATTAAGAATTTATATGATTAAACCAATATTTCTGTGTTGTGACCCTGAACAAGTTACAAGTAAGGATTCTGATGGACTGATTTGCCAATTTCCCATGCTTCTGTAAACCTTTTCATTGCACCCAACAGCACACTGAGGATTTCAAACATATTTACCAGATTGACCATTTAAACTGATTGACCATGGCTATAGCAGTTGAATTTTGTGAGTATAATGTTCACAACTGTTATTTTTAATCATATGTGGTATATGATGAGAGTCTGCTGCTCTACATGCCAATAGCTGATGTTTTACCAGTTACTGAGGTGATTTTTTCATAGACAGAAGCATAGTAGTGGGACTGTGGACCTTGCAAATACTCTCTTATTCCCTGGAGGTCTACTGGGGTGAGGTTAATGCACAGTGGATCAACACAAATGCATCTTCATTACCATGTCTAATATACCTATACCTTATTTCTTGTTGTGTTCACTTGCACATTCATGGTGAAGAGAGGAAGCTTCTTTTTTCTTCAGACTTACGGGGTTTTTTTTCTAATATTGGTGGCTTACAGTTCTAGGGGAGCTTTTGATGAAATATGGATTTTTAAGAGAAGAGTAACAGAATTTCTGGCATGTTAGGACAAAGGTTATTGTCTTACTTGAATGTAAATGATTGTTTAAAATTTCTAGGGCACTACTGATGAAATTTCTCCAGTAGACTCCAGGAATATTACACTGCTTAATTTGTTGTTCTTCGGGAAAACCTTTTGTTTTTAGAATGTCTGTGTGCGTTTGATTGGAACAAAGGTTTTGGAGACAACTGCTGAGCTTCAGAGCTTTCAATGTGTTAAAGACTACACAATTTTATTTATTTCACAATCAACAATAAATTGGTATTTTGAGGGGAAAAGAAAACAATTAGGTTTTCTTATTAAAAGTTTAGGCTATAAAAATTGCAAACTGACTAAGTATGCATTTCACTCTTCCTCATGACTTACGTGGGTTTGTAATCATTTATTTATATCATATCGTTACAAATAACTCTTGGTAGTTGTAGAATTGAGGAATGCTTTGGCACCATTACACAAAAGCTCTTGGATGGGGCTCAGCAAAGAAGTGAATATTTACTTGAGTTACTGCTTCAGATCCATCCCTCTTTAGAGCAAAGGAGGTATACATTACTCTGCTTCATTTTTACTCTTGGCCTGTCTCTCTGGATATTAGGAGCTGGATTCCACCACCAGGTTTCTGCCTGCATGTGGCAGTGTGGTGGAGCACAGGGGAAGCAAGTCAAGAGCTCTGCAAGCCTTGCACAGTGGCATAATTTCTTCCTAGCTTCCAAAATTTCTTGTTCAGTTTCTTCACTGATTTAACATCCTCTTCAATAGTCTCTGTCTGAGCAGCACATGGAAGATTGTTTTGGCCCTCCCTGACTCTGGCCATGGAATAAGAGGCAATGGACAGTGCTGGAGCAGCAGACCCACCAGTATGAAAAAAAAACAAAACAAAACAAAAAAAAGTTCTAAAATGTTATAAACCTTTCTTTGAGCATTTTCTTCTTAGTAAATAGACCACTATATGAAATTAATTGTAATGATACTTAATTTATCTGCTCTATGTTACTCCTTAATAGTGTTTAGTGACCAGTATTTGAAATTTCTCTCCCTCTAAAGCACAAAATTTAAAGCTGTTACTCCAAGCTCATTTGCTGTGTTCCATACATGAGTGGAGCAGCAAATTGTTGTATATTACTGTGGAGTTCTTCTTGCCTTTGCCCCACCACAGTCCTTTGATGCCATAATCAACACAATACAGAAGAATTGCCTGCAACTGAACTTCTGGAGATCTTCATCCTCTTTTCCACCTCTGCTCATAATCCTGAAGAAGTGGGAAACTCCAGCCAAGGCAGACATAATGAACTTAGGCTTACACAAAGCTTTTATTTGGGAAGTGGGTATTTTCTCTGGATTGAGAGGTCTTTTCCGTTGTGAAAAGCCAGGTGTATTCACATTCCTCAATTCTATCTGTATAAATACTGTGCAAGTGATTCCATTTCACAAGTAAGCTGTATCAGTTAGTTCAGACTTGTTTATTTTTTACCTTGGTTTGTTCTGGTAGTACTCTGAGCTGCTTTGCAGCTTTTCCTATGTGTTTGAAACTTTCTTAGAGTATAGACTTCAGATGCAGGAGTTCTACTTTGCACCATATCTCAAATGTGAACTTCAAAATGAGTTAATTGGCTGATGAGCAAGGGTAATTTTTCAGATGTGTTTTGATGACATCTCCATGCAGCACGCAGTGGTATTTAGTTTTAAATTAGCAGTTCTGTTTTCTTAGCATTCCCCCCTGTTTATATTCTTGGAATGTATTACTTGCAGTATTGTACATAGTCTGCTATAGCAGTTGTAATTGCTGCTAGTGATGAAAATTGATTTGGGCAATCAGAAAACCATTATCTGCATTCTGACTGATAATGCTGCAGTTACCAACATCTTAAAATTCTTCTGATGGTTGTTTTTTCAGAATGCTCTGGGGTCATGAAGTCACTAGGATTCCAGTTGCTTTATGCTGAATCTTAAGCGAGCATTAAAAGAGAGAGAAGTTGTTTCTGGTTGTTCTCTCAAATGTATTTTTTTTTCTGAAGTTTTTAAAGATTTAGTGTTTTGTCAGTTCTCCTGTGCCAAATATATTAGATCAGGAGTAGTGCAATATCCCTTGTTTTACCACAGTCTGCAGAGATTTTAATAAGTCTTCTATTCTTTTGTACTATCAACTGCATTGATAAACCAAGCAGTTTGTTAATAAGAAATGCCAAGCTAGTAACTAACTTGTGGTTATTTAATACCTCATGGGAAATCTGGTAAGCCCATACTTCCCCAAATGGAACTTATCTTCTGTGGAGTCCATTAGGACCTGGGTCTTTCCATGTTGGTTCCCTCAGTGTTCATTTTCTTTAAGGCCTAATGTTTCCATGCACTCTTTTTTGTATTGTTTTGTTTTTCCCTCTGGTCTTTCATGAATTTTTTTGTGGACTTACAGGTTTCTTATCTCTTGCTGTTTCCTTATCCCATTTTCTGTTTCTTTTGAAGGAGCTAACTTCAAGCTGCTATTGCTTCTATTTGGTTACTTTCTGCTATGGGGAAACCAAGAGCAGAAGCAAAGGGGAATAACAGGAAGAAAGATAATAGCATCATCTAGTAGCAAAGCCTTAGGAAATGTGCTCAATATTTTTGGAGAAAAGTTCTGAGGGGCTTTTTTGTTAGCTTTGTTTTCTTCATACTGTAAGGTTTAATATTTTTCTGATGTTCCTTCAAATGAATATATAGTAATATTTTGCTGGGCTGTTGCTAGGATTCAAGTTTTAAAAGATGCCTTGTCCAAATGAAGGTGCAAATGAGACCATATGCCAAAGTCAAGAGTACAGATTTTATTTAACAGTAAGTGTGAGGTACAGGGAGGGGTGGGGGATGAAGAGAGAGAGAGGTAAGTAGAAATAAAGTCACCACCATATGGGTCCTGGCCCTTTTTCTTCTGGTCTTCTCTGTGGTGGGGGTCCTGGAGTGTTCTTGTGGAGACACCACTTTTACAGGTTTGCACAGAGTGTATATGTGTTCCTACAGCTGGAGCTGCATGTGTATAAGGAATTGCTTCCTTTCTCACAGTTTGCCATGGTGGGAATTTTGGTAGATTGACAACTGATCCTTCCTCATACTTTAAGGAAAATACTTGCAAATAAGTAGAATTTTCTTAAAAGCAGCTTTGCAAAGCAAACTGTTACGACTGATAATAAGGTAAGTTGAGCGTATGTCAGTAAGGCAGTCAGCAGCATGTAATAGGATTAGACCTGGTTTATAGAAGTATATTACTCTCATCTCTTCATTCTTTTTGGACACTCTGCCAAGGCTTTGAAATTTTTAGCAAGAAAAATTCTGGGTGGACAAGGAAAGGTGATTGATTAATTACAGTCACAGTAAGCATACATTTACATGATGTACATGAGTGGCTATTTAAGGTGAAAGCTCATAAAGATCAGTAAGTTTCATAATAAATGGCAATCTCAGTCAATTTTCTTTGCTAATTCATATGCTGTTAAAAATGCCAAAAGTTATTAGCATTTTTAATTTCCCATCGCCTAATATTCTAGCAGACTACGTATCTAAAAAAGTAGTCATTAGCTAAGGGTCATTATAACTATTCAAGGTATTTACTAACTTAAGAAATGCATAGAATTTACAAAATTCATCCTTCCTAGGTATCTGCACAGCATAACTCTATGAATAAAACCAAAGCTTTCTGTTTATTAATTTAAGTCATAGCCAACCAAATCAGAGTAGGATAATGAGAAAATTAAAACATCTTTAAACACCTTTTTCCTACCTCTCCCAACTTCCTGGGCTTAACTTCACTCCTGAGTTCTGTACCCCAAGCAGGATGAGTGGGCTGTTAATGTGGCTGTGGTCTGTTCATCACACATTGACTCTGCTGCTCCTTCCTCCTTAGCAGAAGGACTCCTCACCCTCTTTCCCCTGCTCCAGCATGGGTTTCCTCCCAGGGGAGAAAGTTCTCCATGGACTTCTCCAGCATGAGTCCTTCCCCAGGCTGCAGTTCCTCACAAAGTGCTCCAATGAGTGCCCTCCATGGGGTGTAGTCCTTCAGGAACAGGATGTTGCAGTGTGGATCCCCCATGGAGCCACAAGTCCTGCCAGCAAACCTGCTCCAGTGTGGGCTCCTCTCTCCATGGGGCCACAGGTCCTGTTGTTGTGGGTGAGAGGGGGACCTTCAGACAAAGTTTATTAGAGTCACAAGGTGCAGAGAGGACCCCTTTTCTTTCTGAACTCCTTTGCAGAGAGAAGCCTCGATGAGGCTGGATCTGATCTTAGCCCCAGACTGTCAGTGCTTTAAGTTACTCTGTGCTACAGGATTAAAGATGGCAAATCAGATACATTTATGTCAAACGAATTATTTATTATGACAAATTATTAGATAAAATATTTTCATCAGATTTATTTACTACACAGTTTAAAAGCTGAAAATACTGAAAATACTAAAATACCATTTAGTATAGTATAGTGCTCTGTGTCAGAGCAATTATATTAAAGCTAGCAAAAAGAAGCAGTCATTAAATAGAGATTGATGTAACTTGCCATACCAACAGTTGTGGGCAGATCTCCTTCACTCAGCCAGAAGGAGTATCTGTGAAGGGACATTCCCACTTCAAAGGGAGCTTCATACACACTCCAAGAAGGATTATGTTAAAAGAACCCAACTTATGGAAGTGGACTGGACTGGTACTGTGTAAAGTGATTGAGTGCCAGTCATATGTCTTCAGGTCATCTTAGGGACTTACCTGCCAAGTCTTTGGCTTGTCATCAGGGTTTGAGTTTGGGGTTGATGAGACAGACTGGTTTTACCATAATTCAATACCTAACCCAGCACATGATATCTCCTCTCAGCCTACCAGTGACAGCTTGCAAAACAGGACATTGTTTGAGTTCTTTGGCCACATACCAAGAGCCCTGCTACATCTGCCAGGAGCCTCTGGAGTGTGGGCTTCCTACAGGGTTTACAGCCTCTTTCAGGCATCTATCTGCTGTGACCTGGTGTTCTTCACAGGCTACAGGTGGGTCTCTGCTCCCCCATGGAGCTCCATGAGCTGCAGGTGGACTCACCGTGGTTGGCATCATGGAATGGAGGAACATCTCTGCTTCGGTGTCAGGGCATTTCCTTCCCATGCTTCGGTGATCATTGTCTGCAGGGCTTTTTTTCTCACATTTTCTCACTCCTCTTCAGCTGCAGCTGTGCAGTTTTTCTTCATTCCTTTAACTATGTTATCCCAGAGGCACTGCCACCATTGCTGATGGGCTTGATTTTGTCCAGTGGTGGATCTTTCTTGGAGCTGGCTGGCATTGGCTCTGTCAGATGGGGAGGGGAACTTCTGCTGGCTTCTCTCAGAAGCCACCACTGTAGCTCCCCCCTGCTACCAAAACCTTGTCATGCAAACCCAAGACAGGGACCCAGCTGACAAGTGTAAAGCAAAGAGAGCTAAAATTAGAAGAGGTAAAAATAGAGGATGGGAAGCTAGTCTGATTGGTCTTACAAGCAACACATTTATGCTTAATTCTGTCAGTTAGGTTTGCTGTATTTGTTAGGTCAGACTGTGGCTCAGACAAAGTTCACAGAAAAGCAAAAGGTGTCATGCTGAAAAACATTAATTTAAAATTTGTTTTGAAGTCTGTAAAAAATTAACAAATCTTTAAAATGGGTTCATATGGCCAGACTGTTCGGATTTATCCCGTGACAGAAGGACCAGATCACTGTTTCAGCCTCAAGGCAAGAAGACAAATTATTTATTTACTTTGAAGGTAGTTTTCTTAGAAGCTTGTCAGAAGTATTCAACTGTATGATGCAGTTGGTGAAAGGACTTTTGATGTCATAGTATTGCATCACAAAAAGGAATTTTCTTATGAGCGTATTTGTGAGGGAATTTCATCCAGTTCCCTCTGTTGCCAGTGAATGCAGAGTTTGTAGTACCATGGCAGAAAGACAGGTCATGTATTTGTTCTCCCTTTTTCAGAGGTGCCATGTGGACACAGCTGAGGAGAAAGCTTGGGCCCATACTTTGCAGGATGCTGGTTTCACTGTATGCGTGTTTATTAGACAGTCATTGCTCTTCTGAGATTGGGCTGCTCTGACTGCCAGGGGTTGAAAGCACTTTTTGGGTAGTCAGTGAGGGATCGTTGTGAATTCCTGCTGCAGTTCATCTTGAACTGTTTTTCAATGTCTCTGTTCTCAATAATGCTAATGATACTGAAAAAATTTAGAAAACACTTAAATGTAGACAGAGAGCAAGAGATTAGTGCAGATATCTGATTCACCAACTGAAATACGAATTCTTTTAATTTGCTCTGCTTAAAATGAGTTGACATAATTCATTACTACAAATCAATGAGATTAGTTTTTCAGGTGCTAAAGAAAATATCCTGTATTGTTTGTTCTGAAAGGCATTTGAAAGATAATTCCCTGTGTAATTCATTAGGCATTGCATTTCAAACCCAGTCTTCAGCAGAAATTGTTTTCAGATTTTTACAGATTTTGTAGTTTTACAAATTGCTAACTGCATTTGAGTGTCAGACACTGAGTGAATTAAACTCCTAGAAGGCTTCTTGGTAGGAACATAAAGAGCATTGAAAAGATTAATGCAGCCTGCATATATGGAAGTGCTTGGGGATTTTTTTCTGTCATTAAGAGCATTCACAGTAGCATCAAAATATTCTAGAATTCTGGAAAGATATCCCTTTGTAAAACTGCCTAAAAGATGGTAAAAAGAATATTAGCTAGATAAATTACTGTATAATCCAAGGCTCTGATCTGTCTCAATAAGCAGGTATTGACTTAATATAAGGATCTTTTTGTGGCCATCTGAGACCTATATTATTCTAGAGGCTTTCCATCTTAAAATCTATGAATATGAGGATGGATTTCTCTGTTAAAGGATTCTCTTTCTGCTTCTGATTTTTAGCTTTTTATGTTAGCAAGAGGAATCAGAGAATCTTGTTGAGTTCTGGTTCTTGATAGCCAGAACATAGAAAATGGCTGACTCAGTTACCCATTGCTCACTTATGGATAATATCTAGTGAGGCCTT
The DNA here is from genome assembly GCF_014805655.1 of Passer montanus. Classification (NCBI taxonomy): domain Eukaryota; kingdom Metazoa; phylum Chordata; class Aves; order Passeriformes; family Passeridae; genus Passer; species Passer montanus. The sequence continues at coordinate 6,434,156 of NW_024368818.1, read as the reverse complement.
TGCCAGACTGTGAACGTTATGCCAGTTCTGGAGCAGGTCTGTGAGTCCCTCTGGAGAAATGAGGTAGATCAAAGTGTCTTCACAGGTGCACAGGGAGTGCCCCTGGCTGGGGTAGAAGATAAGCAGCTTTGGTCTAAATGGATCTGCTGAAGCATTTCTAATTGACAAGTAGGAATTAGGAGAGTGATTCACTTAATCCTTGTTGATGTTCTCTTTTAGTAACTTCCAGAGAAAGGCAAAGTACAGAGTAAGCTTTCTAGCCAGCTTGAGTTGTTGTATAGTGAGTTTTAGTTCCTTCTCTAATCTGGTACAGTGACTCCTACTGATCAGTCTGTTGTTTCCTGTCTCATTTTAAGCCTGAAGTTAAAATATTAATGATAATACTGATAAAATACCAATTCTCATAAACATTGTACTTTTGCTGTGTGTGAGAAATGCTGCCATAGTCTTCTAGTTTCATGCATTCTGGGTGTTTGTTGGCTACAGCCTGAGCAGCAGGGTCCCAGGAGGAAGAGCAAGCTATTTCTTCAGAAGGTAGCAGCAGTTAGGCTTTCCCTGGTTGCTGAAGTCATGGAATGAAAGAATGGTTTGGGTTGGAAGAGACTTTAAAGATCATCTTGTTCTAATTCTACTGCCATGGGCAGAGGCACCTTCCACTAGACCAGGTTGCTCAGAGCCCCATCCACTCTTGCCTTGAACACTTCCAGCCATGGGGAATCTACAACTTCACAAGAAACATCTTCTAGTAAGTCTGGAAGTATTCCAAAAACAAGAGTATTTTTTTAATGATGTGTGCTATTGGACAAAGATGATTTGGCCATAATGAAAAATCTATGTTGTACATAAATTGTTCAGCAGTTCTGTAATTTTTCTTAGTGTATATCATGTAGACCTCAAAGCAAACTGCAACTGCTTTCAATAGTATCTCCAGAATATGCACAAGAGAATAGTTTCAAACACACAGGGAGAAATTGCAGTTTTCAATTTTGGCTTTTTTGTTGGCTTGTTTATTCTGCTTTGTGGTGATGTTGAGTAGGACTTTTGCTTTGTCCCTCTGCATACTGATATCTGAAATTACCTTTGGCAGTAAGATGCTTAGCCTGTTTGAAGTTGTCTTACTGTCCTCAGAAAGACACTTTTAGTTCAAGCATTTTTCAGATATTTGAGTCACAGCTCAATACTAGAATGAAATAGTGTCATAAACAGTATTAAAAAGAATGATCTACTTGCCCTGATATTTTTGCCCTGATGTGTTTCACTATAAAAGAAAGCGACACAGCATCTTTCCAGAACCTTTTGCTCTCTTCCTGGCTCTTAACTGGTAGCTTGAAACATCAGGTAGATCTATAGCTGCTAGAACTAGTCATCTGTTACCCTCCCCATTCAATAGAAATATTTTCAGTCTTTTTGCTTTTAGGCTGCTGTAAAATGCTGAAAATGCCAGCACAGAAGTCTTTGTCCATCAACCACTACAGATGTGACTTTACTGTAATTAAAATACATATACTTTAAGTGTGATATTTGTAAGCAAAGATAAAAAGTTGCCTGTTGGAAAATTGTAGTCAAAGGCTGCTGATAAACTACTTCTGCATCTAACTTAGTGAAGGAGTAGGAAATGTTCTCTGTAATTCTAGTAATATTTTCCAGGCTGCCCTTAGAAAAGCTTTCTTACTGTAAGGAGCCTCTAAACCGAATGAGTCTTCCATAAGTCTTAACTGAAGGTACTTCTAGAACACTCATTGCTGGTGAATGCAAGTGTTATTTAAAATAGTGTTATGTAAGTCTTCGTGGACTGAATTTTTAAATTGCCATTTAGCTTTGAATTCTGAAGAGCTTTTCCTTGCATGCTACCGTGACAAGTTAATAAATTGTTGCCCAGTATGTTAGACTCTTTAAATTTTGCTGACCTTGTGACTAGTACTAAGTGCCTCATGATCTTTGAGCGTGTTTTTCCTCACAGCAGTCTGTAATCAGGATTTACTTTTGTTCACATGTGCAGGCAAGAGCAGTGGGACGTATTGAGTGAATTCCGTGACTTGGGGCTGGAGCAGAGATTTGAGTAGGTTTTCCCACTTTTGTCATGCTGGTGGCTTGCTTGCTTGACAGTCTGTCCTCTCTCTTATCTGAAGGGCTTTTAAAAAGAGAAACAATAGAAAGATGGAGTTAAAAAGAAATTGCAATGTATACATGATGTGAAGATGGTACAAGCTTTTCTTCCAGTAACTGTAAATCAGTCAGGTTTCCACTGCTCTCTGTATCTCTTGCTGGTAACATCACCTTCCTACTGAGAGGTATTTCCAAAGGTGTTTTCCAGGCCATATTGTTACACTGAGGGCATCAGAATCTCAACAGCTTTGTCACCTAACCATACAAACTGTCAGATGTGTGTAGATTACAATTAAAAGTGTAGGTATGGATTATGGTGGCTTCTTGAAAACAAGTGTTTTTGTATATGTGTTAATCCTTTCCAGTTAGAATACTTTATAGCCATCTTAGCTTTTCATTAATTGACTGCCAGTGTTTTTATGGCACTATTCCTGAATTATGGCAGTAACGTTAGCTTATCACAGTGTCAGTCCAGCAAAATAGAAAAAATATTATACTTAAGGTCAGTAATAGATTTTTCTCTCATTTGGAGAGTCAAATTGCAAAGGTATAGAAAATGGCTGCTGCAATGCTTGAAAAAATCTCAAGTCTCTGAATACAGAGAGGAATCTTCTGTACTACATATGAAGGAGAGGATAGAAGCTCTAACTTATGTTTTACTGTTTTATCTGAAATGTTCTGAACACTTCCTTTGGAAGAGGATTCTTTGGAACTCTTCAGGGAAGTCAGACCACTTGAAATTTTGGTGCATTCCTGTTGTTTGTGAAGCATTCTCATGAGTCATCTTTTCTGGGAATGGTTTTTAGAAGGCAGTGGAATAGATTACATAGGAATATTCTTTATAGTCATCAGACAGTATCTAGTAGTTTGAGGAACAACTGGATTTTTTTTTTTTTAAATTTTTGTGTTTCTATTTTGTAAGCTTATTCATCTGTCCTGTCTTGTAGCTTTTAAAGCTATTTAAAATGAAAAATTCTGTCCTAATGCACTATTGGAAGTAAGGCGTTGACATTATGGAAGCTCTTTTTAAATGTGTTTTTGAAAAGAAAGCCTGAATATAGTTTTACTTTTTTTAAGATATCTGATGATAAACTTTAATTGTACCAAAAGAAGTAGAAAGTATTAATTTTGACAGTAACAGGCTGGGTTTTTTCCAAATCAAAATCTTCTTGTATTATATGCTCTTGTACAAAAAATATTTTCAAGTAGCTTAATAGTAGTAATACAGCTGTCTCTGAACAGCAATACTGATTCATTAGCTGAAAATGGTCTTAAAAAGCAATTAAAATTATTCATACCAACGGCATGTATTTCCATGGTCAAGAGGTTAGAGAGGCTATGAAAAACTATGTTACTAAAGTGCATTTAGAAGAATCAGGATGAGATACATTGGTTTGACTTCCAGGATCAGGTCATTAAGTTAGGGCTAAAGTTAAAAGCAAGTTATTTGTTTGTCTTTCACATTAATAGAGTAGTGGTACATTGCAGTGTTAAATTTTGCTTGTGACTTTCTGCTTCGTCTGGAAACTGGAGTGTATTGCTGAGGAGAACTTAAAAGTCTTTTGGACATACCTCAGGGGTACGTTTTACTCTTGGGTTCAGGATTCAACCTGTCACCAGATATTTTTTATATCTGTTTCTTGCAGTCTGAATCGTGAGGATTAGAGGGTTTCTCTTTGTTTTGCTCTGTAATTAGAGGAACAGCACCCTCTGAAAATGTCCCTCTACAAATTCCCAGCTTTCATGAGAGCTAGGAAAAATCTTTCTGAGTTATTTCATGGTTGTATTTTCTGGTACTTGTACAAGATCTGAGGTTTCCCTTGTGAAGTTTTGCTAAGTGTTCCAGCATGTGGCAGCAGGGTTGTTATGGAGTGCCTGTCTGTCCCTTCCATTCCTGCATCAGTTGAATTTTGATGCTCTCTAGATTTTGTTTCAAGCAATTGAGTTGTTTCTACATAGTAAAAGATAAAGATGTTGATGATGCAGTGGCACTTCTGACATGGTACTGCTTATAAATATTGCTCTGGATGTGATAGTGTTTTAATGGTATTAGAGTTTAACTAAAAAAATACAATCAGTTACATCATATATTCTGTACTTTAATCTCAATTACCTGAAATCATGATTGGAGTAGGTGTTCTAATTTCTCACTTTTCCTGTTTATATATATATATAATATCAGACAAGAAAAAGCTGAAGTGGTTAGTCCTGGTATTATTTTTGTGTACTGGTAGGTGATTTCTTGTTGATGTTAAAAGCCCTATCACTTTGAAATAGTTTATTTCTTCTGTAGTTGTGACCTTGCCTATTTAAATTCTGCTCCAGTTGAAAAAAATTCACAACCATCAGTCTACAGGGTAACACTTCACAGAAATAAAGAGAAAGCACAGTTGTCAAGCAAGTGGTTTGATGCAGATGCATTTAGTTGAAGGTGTTGCTCTGGCCTCCAGTCATCCAAATGTTGTCCTGAATAATTTTTTAACAAATTATACTCTTTTTTTACATATGCCGTCATGGCAGCTTCATTAATTTTAACTGCACTAAAATAGTTGTATGCTGGTAACAGTTTTAAATTTATTTTACTTATATGAGATGTTAATAAAAAACCTGCTCTCTAGTATATTTCTTGGAGTGCTGCAACATTGTAAATTAAATAATACTTCAGCAGATTCTTGTAGCTGCCTCTTCAGTGAGACACACAGTGGACTTCCTAGCAGAGAAGCCTTGAACCTGACACCCCTGACTGGGTCACGTGGTGTCTGACTAAGGCTTAAGATTTCTTAAGATGAAGTAAAATGTCCTTGTATTTTAAATTTTTTTTGGAGTCTTAAATCACAGACCATATAATAGGGGTGATCTAACTTAGATTTTATTTTAATTAGTGTGCAGTTAGAAACATTTAAACAACAAAAGAGTACAGATCTCCTCTGTCCAAGGTGCTTTCAAAGAAAGCTTTTTCAAAGAAAAAATGGCTGGAAGCACAGCCTGGCTTAGATATTTCAAAATTTACAAATAATCTGTGCCCTCGGTTACCCATTGATCTCATTTATCAGCTTGTCACGGGAAGCAGTATTTGGGGTGCTAAAATGGATTGCCAGCAAAGTGCTGAAGCTCTCAAAGAAACTGATCACCTTCAGCAGTGGTACCTCTTCATCACAACTGTGAAGAGGAGTTATGGAATAGTGACTTTAATTATGCCTTTAAGAAAAGGCATCTACAAATTACTTTTTAATCTTTTTTTTTACTTATACATAATGTATAAAGCAGGATTCTGTACTTATTTAATAAAAATAGACTTAATACAAAAGCAAGTTTAATTAAACTCATAACTGGAGATGTCAGAATGCTGATCATAGGTCTGAATATACTTCTTTCTAAATTTAGTTATATATTCTGAATTTCATGATGGATATTATGTACTCAGTGCTTTGGGAAGTCATGCATAATGTAACAAGAATATTCAGTTAACAGTACCTCTAGCAAATGTTCTCTGTGCTAATGCTGTATGCCAAGTACAATGTGCTATAACAAATTATTTATTTATTTTCAATAGATCATTAAATTTTATCCTCAAAATTTTGTGAATTTGCAAGAACTTAAAAAGGAGGCGTAAGCCATTTAAAATACATGCGTGAGGAGATAGGTTTGTGGATGCAATCAAATCATAATTGGATTTTATAATCAGGTTGCTCTTCTGAGGCAGAAATAATTTTAGTGACTCCATAATGCTGAAATCCTACACTTCTCCGTGGCAAAGACTTGTGGTCCTGAAGAAAGGAAAAATCCTACTTTGAAAATAAAATGTTCCCCTTGCAAAGATGTGTGACTGTGCAAAGAGAACCAGGCACTTATGGCCCACCATTTCTCAGTGGAGAAATGCTGCAATGTCTCTGAAATCAGTTTAAAAGTCACAGTTGTTTTGTTTGACTGTCTTTATCTGGTATAACAGATGCAAAAGGTTTCTAAGAAAGAAAAGTGTTGGCTTTCATATTAGGTCAAGAATTGAAGGATTACACAAATATCATCCACTGCAGGTAGTGGAGAAAACAGCATTTGAATATAATTTCTATGTGTGGGGTGTGTTGTGGTTGCTCCCTTCAGATTTTCATCGAGATTGAAATACTAAGGACCAATGACTCTAACTGATCCTTGAGGATGGGTCTCAGGGGAGAATTAATGTGGCCTCAGGAGGCCCTGCCTGACCCCTCAGCAGTTCAGAAATACTTAGCAAAATAAGTTTAAGCATTTGTTTCTGCCAGAGATGGAGCACCCCAGCAGGGCAATACGTGGCAGTGTCTACGCTGCAGGCAGTGGCTGCTGTTTGAGTTTGCTGTTCCTGCCCCCAGTGCTTACTGATGGATGGCAAGTGAAGATTGCAAGCAGACTGTGTAACACCAGAAAGTTGGTAGAGCAGTTCAGCTCTTTGCACTGGAGTTCAGTGAGCAGTGAAGTTAGGCTAAAATGACTTCTCCTGCAGCTTTCTAAGCATGTTGTGATCTATTTTCAAATCAGAAAGATTAATATTTATCCTTCTTGTTTTCATTTCCTTCACATATGTTGCAAATATGTGGGAGAAGCAAGCAGACTGTGTAACACCAGAAAGTTGGTAGAGCAGTTCAGCTATTTGCACTGGAGTTCAGAGTGAGCAGTGAAGTTAAGACTAAAATGACTTCTCCCGACAGCTTTCTAAGCATGTTGTGATCTATTTTCAAATCAGAAAGATTAATATTTATCCTTCTTGTTTTCATTTCCTTCACATATTCTATATATGTTGCAAATATGTGGGAGACTGGGGAAAAATAATCTTATGTTTATTAATAAGAAAAACAGTTATTAAAATACATATTTTAAATTGTTAGGTACATTTTTTATTTTTGAGAACTTTAAAATGGTGGCTAAAATGAAGATATTAAGGAATGACCTATGAAAAAATTTGCTAGAAAAATCTAAAAAATGATTCAAGAAATAAAGTTGCTGATTAAGTTTCAGATAGAGATGTGATTTAGAGGACAGTCAGTAACAGAGATAATTAACTGCTTTTTCATAACAATTTGTATCCTTTCCTCATTCTGAAATACTTTATTTACTTGATATATTTGATAAGTTAAATTCAAGGTGCCATTAAAAGTTGAAAAACATATTAGGATTTGAGGAACTGTTTATCTTTGTTTGTTCTAACCATCCCCTTTCAGCCAGTGAATGTAAATTAGGCTTGAGTCTTTTAGCTGTACCAAAATCTCATAAGATACAATGCTTAGAAGTAGGAAATTTTGCTAGCAGCAGAGAATGTTTAACATGTAATAAATGTTAAACTTACAATACAGCATCTGCTTGGATCAATTTAATTTTGCCTACGTGTATGTGCTGTATTTAAGATGATCCTATTTAATTAGTAACTTTTAAATAATATGCATATAATATACATATTTTAGAAAATAATTAAAATTCTGGTTGGACTCAGTTTCCATTTAAGATGGAATAGGAATCAGCTTGACACTAATGGCGATTAAAAAATGAGTAATAATCAATTGGCAAAAAAGTGATTGCTCTTCTATCATTTGCTCATGCAAAAGGAAAAAACTAGAAATTGAAATGATTAGCATAAAATAGTGGTACACATTTTGTGTTAAGTCCAGTGTAAAACATCTGTGCCCCAGAATACTGGCATTAAAAAAAAAAAAAAAAAAAGTAGCAGTGATTACATGTGAAACAAACTGTGGGAATTAAAAATTTCCTGATTTTAATGGGGTTTAAACAGTGATTCAAATCACTGTTTTAAATTGACTCCCTCGATGTTGCTCTCTCTGATTCCTTGAGAAATGGATGTAAATCAACATTGCTTTTGTTTGAAAGTACAAACTTTCACAGTATGAAGAGTGAAAGTTTGTACCTGCCCGTGCAATGTTAATGACATTGTTTCTAACTGTACCTAAGTTTGGTCATTCAGATACTTTACCAAAAGGTAATTTTCAGGGAGTTAGGTAGAGCCATGTTTCACAAAAGCTGTCCCCACAGGAGCTAAATGCCAAGGTAATCAATCATACAGCGTACTGCATCCTGTTGTTATGGATATAGTACATTATTTATGCAGTATAAAGATTTTTTTAGATGCTGTTCAAATGAACAGGCTAGCACATGATGACTCTAGGTTGTAATAAGTTACATGAGCTGAAAATTGCAATTTCATAGGTTAAAATTTGTATAGATGCCTTCAATGCTTTCAGCAAGTTAGAAACTGATTTGCTGCAAGTGTGGACTTTCTGGGAGCAGCAAAAGTTCTGCTAGAAGTCTGTAGTATGTCAGTTCCATCTACACGTGAGTATTTGTATACCACTTCTGTTTCTTACTGAATCCAAGAGTTGTTACTCAGTCACTGGAAATAGGGTAAAACTTTTTGGCAGCAGTACAAAACCCAAAGACTGTTTGAGAGATAGCACAGTTTAGGTTCTTCAGCGAGCCATTGCATAGGGTATAAATAGGCATGGTCTTTTGATGGAAAATTGTCTCAGCTTTCAATTTTTCCCTCACTGCATTGTTCCAAACATTTTGGTTTTGCTGAGAATGAGATAGTCATCTTCACCAGATTCATTTAATCAGCTGTTGTATTTGTATGAGAAGACTGATAGAAAACAGAACGGTGGTGGAAGAAACAATGGCTTCCATGCAATGAGGGTGACCTGCTTCCCTTCTTCCTGTCAGATATTTTGGTTGGTTTGAAGGGAAATTTGCAGTCATACCTGTATAGAGTGATTTTCAAGTTGTGATCATTACCCCTCCGTGGCTGAAGAGTTCTGAAACTGAGAGACTTCTAGGGTTATTGGCAAAGCACTGCTGTTCCTTACCACGACTTGATATATTTTATTACTGTTACCTTAGGTTAAGTCAAAAAGTTACATGCTTTTTGAGGCCATGTAAACTTCTGAATACTTCTGGGAAACATTCATGGCTTTGGTAAAGAGAAGAGGTGCCTTTGTGTATTCCACCATGCATTCTTTAGTTCTGTTGCTATTGATTTCATTCTTCTATACCTGGAACTTCTTTCTCTTGGCTTTTCTACATCCTTTGCAGTAATGCAGTCAGCTCTTGTGCCATTCTCATGCCTTCTTACTCTCCCCATTTCCTATTCTCTTCCATTTTCCATTTTAAAATAGATTTGCACAGCTCTTTTCTCCCTCTTGGCTCCATTTGTCATCCCTGCCATCTCCATCAGATCTCTCGGTAGTCTTCCCCTCTTAGGTCCTCTCACTTTTGCCTTACAGGTCTTCCCTGTTTGTCATTGATTTCTGCTTCCACACTGGTCTTTTGTACTTTTTGAGCTGCCACGTAGACGTGTTTTAGTTCTAGTTCTACTCAACATACATTGATCGGCCTTCCTCTCACTTGTTGGTCATTCACTTGGCCTTTCCATACCCACTGCAGTTTTAGGGGGTTTGCAAGTGTGACCACACTTTGTTCTGGTGTCTCTCTTCTCTACTAGCTCCTCCTTTGTAATTTCTGGAATTTTACAGTATTCAGTCTCTTTCTGTGATGATGTTTTGCACAGCCTTTTGCTTTTTTCCCTTCTCTTACTCATGGAGAAAAATACAAATTCATGTCTGTACTCAGGAGTCTTATTTCAGTTTCTCTACTCCAGCTGTACCTTTCTGCCTAAATTAGAATCTTAGCTGGTGGATTTCATGGATTAGGCAATACTCAAGAAAAAAGTTCGAGCTTCTTTGCTGTCTTCTTTCACAGTCATTCTGTGTATGACCACTTTATCTCACTTCAGCCTATGCCTTAGCATTGCCATGGTCACTTTCTGGTGCTTATCTAAATCCTTCCTAATTCTCCATTTGTCTTTTCATTTACCACAGGTGACAAATGTGTTCTCTCCTTCCTGAAAGTTCTCCTGTAGGTTCTCCCTGTACTAGCATTCCCCAAGCCTGCTGCACATATTTTATGACATTTTACTCAATTCCTGGAGTAACACTAACTGAGCAATTATTCTTAATTTGGGTTGAATTTTTTGCTTTGAAGTTGCTTTACATTATTTTAGACCTGAAAATTTGTTTCTTTCAATTAGTTGGCCTAAAAGATCTTGCCTCATATAAATCTTTCATGTTCTTCATACTTGTAATTTTTAAGACATGTCTGTCATACTTTTTCATGTAGATAAAATTGTTATCAGGGGATATTATAATTTTCTGTCTGCTGCTGGATGGCTGCCAGTCTACCTCAGAATTTTTTTCAGTTTCCTCATTGAAGTTCCCCTTTGCAGAAATGCTTGTGGAAATACCAGGGGCAGGTCTCTGCTGTGTTATGCCCATTGCTCAAATCTTCCCCAGGCAGCTCGCTTCCTTGTCATGCATCAGTCTGGATTCATCTGTTCTCTTGTGGCTTCTACGTAGTGCTTACACTTTTTGTGCCAGCAGTTGTCTTTTGCAAAATTTTGTAGAAAGAGATTCATGGCTTAAGAAGGTGAATTCAACAACAACAAAAGTGATTAATAATAAATGACCCTGCAATTCTGCAGCATGAGGCAGTTCTTTCTGATTTACTGGTTAGTTGTTTTGAAATTTGAACAAATATGAAAATGTTGCAGCTGCTACTGTTGTAGGTCTGGAACAAAGGCACACCAGGTCTTGTTCTCACAGCAAGAAATTGAGTCGGTGCTATGAGCAGCGATGCCTCTTCTGTGTTTCTTTTCCTCAGTTCTTGTCAAGCCACCAGAACGAGTTAAAATAACTTTCACTGCCTGGAATTAATTTGGTTCATATTTTTCTCCCTGTAAGTATGCTATTTTAGATGCATGTTTTGTACAAGCATTTAGAGTACGTGACTTAAGCAGTACAGTGAAAGCATAAAAAGTGTGTCGTTGGACAAACACTTAATGGCAGTGTAGCTCTTCTTTGTGTACTGAATACAAATCAGTTGTTTCAAGAAAAGAGCAGAACTAACCAGTTTAGAGAATTACGTGACTTAAAAGGCTTCCCTTCTAATTATTTCATGTCAGTGCTGCTGTTGATCTGTTCCTTTTTGAAGAACACCCATCACTAAGCAAGGAGTGGTTCCTGTCTGCAGTCTCTGCTGTGAGTGGTGCTGGTGGTGGGACACTGCTGTGTCGCAGCAGGGATGCAGCTCCCCCAGGCTTGTGCAAAAGTGTTGGACAGTGATACAGAGAAGATTCTCTCATGTAGGTACCAATCTCTGGACATATGCCAAGGTTCCCTTGAGAAGGTGGATGTGTTGAAATGTTTGAACACAGACACTACATTAGAGACTTACTTTGCATATTTGAGGTGACAGCCATGACTGCTGTGAACCTGAAAGTAGAGAGAAAGGAGGAGTGTAAAGACAGTCCAAAGGTTATGTGCTGAGAATATTAGTTCAAAAACATTGTTCTGCATTGTAGTTTTCTAGTTGGAGTTTAGCTGTGTTTTTTGGTTTGTATTTCTTTTTTTTTTGTTTGATTTGGGTTTTTTGTTTGTTTTGGGGGGTTTTTTTGTTTGTTTGTTTGTTTTTGTTGTTTTTGTGGGTTTTTTTAGTTTTTGGGTTTTTTGGGGTTTTTTTTTTGTTTTTTTGACATGGCCATAGACTTTTGGACAAGTATGCTGGCATGTTTAATTCTCTCAGACTTCAGTAATTTCTTTTTACACTGCTACTTTCCAGAATATAATGTACTACAGTGTGTATTTTGCTTTGAGTTCTACCTACCTAGTAACTTATTTTCTTTTCTGTTGTATTTTCATGTCTGTAACATGAATTACATTTAAGGCAACAGTGTAGTTGTTTTATCCTGATACTAGTCTTCCCTATTGCTAAAATCACCTTGATAATTGTGTCTAATAACAACTTGAAGAAACTTGTCTTTACAATAAGTATTCTACATGTGTCATAGAAGAACAAATTAGAAAAGGAGAAGTGTAAGGTCTAGTTCTGAGACATATCCATTATAATTGAAATTCAAATACATTAAAACAAAAGGTCTCTGAGTAGATTTAGAACTTCTTACCAATTTCTATGAGATTTGTGTTTTCAGTGCTTCTGAACTGTGCCTGTGGCAGGAGCCATTTCCAGCACAAATTGCTTTGCTATAGTTACACAGGAGTTTGAATGTCAGAATACATGCATCAATGTCTGCTAGTTGGGAACACAGGCTTACCCATTCACTGACCATAAAATGTGGGGCATTTAGGAAAGCCAAGAAAGAAAATTAAGTATTCTCATGTGCATTATGTGAGAGCACTGGTAAGAGTAAGGTTGTGCTGGCTAAACGAGGCATACTGTATTGTTTGAGATCTCGGATGGCTTAAAAGAAATAAAAAATGACTGCATGAAATTGAACCTCAGTGTGACTGCTAGTCATTGGGAATGGTGAATGATTGAAGATGAAGCTAAGAGTTATCTGTCCCTTCTAGTGAAAACCAAGAATCAAATTCTCTGAAGTGTTGTAAAAACGAGGAACTATGATCAACTCATTCCGGAGCCCAAAGATCAGTGAGATCGTCTCAGTGCAAGGTTCGTGTCTGGCTGACTAACCTGGAACCTTGGTTTCCCCAGTTTTTGGCCACCAGCCTATCTGACCAGAGCCATGGAACAGGGATGCACCTTAGATGGTAAAGAGGGGAGCTGTGAGTTTTAACACAGCTTGGACAGCTCCGTGTTTATCAGACCGTGCATAGTTTGTTCCACTGGCTCCCAGTCAGTTTTCAGTATATGCTAAGACTTTTGTCTTGATCTTCAAAACAACTGTTGGATCAAACGCCCTAGCAACATCAAAGGCTGTATTTCATTTTTGAACTGCCAGAAAAGCTGTATTCCTCTGGGGCAATGTAGATGATGAAATATCAGAGCAGTCATTCATCAGCTGGAGACAGTGTGTTGGGTTGGGGTACAGGCTATGAAAAAAATCCAAACCTGTGAGATGATCAGATGAATCCAGAGTAACACATTTTAAAGGAAATGCTATAAGACCTCTCTGTATATATTAATGGCTTCCATTAGAAACATGATGCAAAAGCAACTTCTGTTTTCATCTAAAAATAATTGTCAAAAAAGAAGAAAATTTGGAATGCTATCAGATCTTACAAGATACTTCATTTTTAAATATCCTCTTATAAGAGCCATAATATGCTAAACTTTTGAATAGTTGTGCACCTGTGTTGGGTAACCTCCCAGCAGTGTTTAGAACTTACCTTTTCTTGGCATTACAATCACAGGCATCATTTATTGGGAGAGGCCATGGTAGCAAAAATTAAAGGGTGGCATAGCTCAAAAAGGACTCAGTATTGTGTAAGTGGGATGGACTCAAACTAAGTGTGGTCAAACTCTAAACAAACCTTAAGAGTTTTGTTTCCAGCTAATTGGAAATATTCTCCCACTGTGCTTTGTAAAGTACTATTGACAGAACTGATAATGTTTAAGCAATTATTTCTCCCCTCTCGACCTAGTTCCTAGAAACTGATAAATTGCTTAAAGTGTTGAGCATAATAAATACAGCTCTAGACAATTTAATTGGAGGGAACAAAACCTTATTAAATTAGATATAAATTAAATACCATAATAGATAGGTATTTTAGAAATGAAATCTTGGTAAATACAATATTTTTCTATGTACAGGTCTTCATGGTGTTTTTTTCAGTTCTTTTTTTTTTTTTTTTTCTTCTGATGATAGTCATATAATTGCCACCTGAGTGCCTATTTCCTGGTAGAAATGAGATATCATTCTGGTGCTTTTGAACATTTGAGTCCCTTGGGTGTCTGAGGTACATTAGTTTGTTAATTTTAAGTTTTTCTTAGGCTGCCTGACTCATTTACCTGAGCTCCATCAGCCATTCAGGAGAGGCCCCTTCAGGAGAAGGAGAAGTTGTCATTATGTCTTGTAACTTGTCAGAGGGTGAATTGGAGGTATTCTGTTGATAAAAATGGCAAAAGCTCTAGAGGAGCCTGTCCTGTGTGTGTCACAGGGTGCATGTTTTCAAAATGACTGCAGTAAGGTCAGATGTGATTGTTGGCTTGGTACAATGTGGAGTGTTGAAGGCAACAAGGTTTTCAAAACTTCCAGCAAAGAAATTTTGCTGAATTTCTCTGAAATGTTGAGTTTGCATAAGAAGAATCTGTTCTTCAGAATGAGACTGTGTGAATGCAAAAATGATTGCATATCAGTGTCATGTTCAAACTGAAAGTCTTTGTGCAGGTTTCTGTGGAACTAGAATTACAAAATACGTGGGCTGGTGTTGTACAAAGAGAGAGCTTGTAATCCCTGAGCAGAATCAAAAGATGATTGTCACTGAATTTATTTCTCCTGGCCAGCCTGATTTGATGTCTTTGATGTCAAGCATGGCAAGTTTCCTTCCACAGTTGAGCTTCACAATAAATACACACTCCAAAGTGTGTGTTATATTGCAGCCAGCCTTAGACATGAGGTACAGGCCATCAAAATCTCTTCTTCTAATCTCTTTTGATGGCAGTTGCCTTAGGACAAGTCTAGTCCTGAGTCTGTAAATTGCATCCTAATTGTGTCTGAAGAACTTTTACACATGTCATTTTGAACTGTGATTTTACTTCTTTTTGGCAGCTCTTGTGGCGAGTAATGTGAAGTCACAAGATTTCTTCTTCCTGACTGGCTGATAAAAATTTGAAGTGAGAGAGAAAAAATAATGAGTTTCTGTTGTTCAGCTGTGGATGATAAATGTTCCTGCTCAGGTTCTTAACATTTTCAGGGTCTTAGAAATATTTTAATGAATATGTAAGCAGTGATACTTACAAGAAATACAACCTCATGATTCCTGATGAGTGAAAGAGGCATCTTTGCCAATTATTTCTTTTGCTATAGTAAGCATTATGTTTAGCACTTCTCTGCATATTTTCTGCTGGACAAAATTAATATGAATGTGTAATTAAAGCAAGGGTTTGGTCTGAGTGTCATAATGGAAAATATTAATGAATAGCCCAAGTTTTAAAAGATGACTGCCAATAAATGTTAGTAGTACAGAACTCTATTGCATTGTGTCATGCATACATATTAAAAATACATTGTTTCATACAACAGCATTGAATGCTACTTCTCTTTTCCTTTTCTTTTTCAATACAAGATTGGTATGCACCAGCTATATCAAAAGAATAAGTGAATTGGAAGGACAAGTAAAGAGCAAATATTTAATGTTGTTAGAAATTAAAATAAGCTGTAATTTAATGCAGAACGATTTTCAAATAAGAAAATTCATTAGCAAAAAGGTGACCTTCAGGTGACCACAGAAGTTTTCTGTGGAGTTAGTAATGGTCTGTAATATTGTACTAAGAGATGAGCTTGAAGACTTTTTGTAAGCAAAAACCCTGCAAAACCAAAACTGGCTTTCTTGTGAAGTGGTACCTGAAGTTCCTGAGAATCAACATGCTTTCCTTTTGGTGGTCATTACATTAGGAAGCTTGTAGTGCTGGAGTCTGACAATGCTTTTAGTAATTTCATACACCCAGCTACATATATATACTTTTACTAGTATTTAAAGTGGTGAAGAACAAAATGTGTGTTCAGTATGTTTTTCCTCTGCCTTCCTCTGCCAGATTGCAAGTCTGGCTTTTGTCCCTTTCTTCTACTTGCTTTCAGTACACTGCAGAAGTGTTGCTAGTCAAGCAAGAATGGACTCTTGAAGTGGTGACTAATCTTACCCTTCACCAGCTCATTGCCTTTCACTCACTGTATATGCAGATATAAAAGAGACCATTGGTATGGTTTCTGTTTGACTTTTAAATTTATTTTTATTGCAGGAAGGTACGTGCACATAAAGACTGTTCTTTAAAAACTCGATGATAGAAATGGTGAAAAAGCAAAACAAAATTAACTTTAAATATATAATGATGTGAAGTTATTCATAGAATGAAAGATCGTTTAAATGAGTACTGTTTTAGAAACTCAGCTGTGTGTGTGTTGATTAGATATATAAACAAAAGGTAGCAGTGTCTTTAATTAAAATTTCTTGGAATTTGTTTTTGCTTTCCAGCATAAATATGCATGGATCTGGGGTTCACATTGCTTGGAAATGCCTAAAAGCTTGCTGTCTGCAATTGCATTTGCCCTCCAGTGTATCTGGTTGCTTTGTGCCTACTAGCAAAAATTTACAAAAAGCGGTACCATCAGTTCAGGATGAAGTAGAGCAGAACCTGTATCTGCAAAATTAGCTAGCTTTTTTATATTATCCAGTACTTTTATGGAGCAGCATCTTCTGTGCTCTCTTTGTTAAAGAATTAGTGAGGCACTGCCGCACCATGGGAACTTGCCAATGCCATCAGCCTGTCCTGAGGTGTGCTGTGGGGACAGAGGGAAGCTGAGTCCTGGAGAGGAGAGATGAGGGGATCTGGGAAGATGCTAGAAGAGCATGGATCTCTTGCAGAGGATGGTTGAAACTCCTTTAGAGCAGTTAATTCAGCTTAAGCAGCTTTTTGGTTTTTAACTGCAAGGACACCCGGATGAGTTTTAAATCAGACTATTTCATTAAATTCACCTAACAGCAGTGATTTATGTGTCCACCTGTGAGTATCTCTTTGCCAGTGTGTTTCTGAGGGACAGTAAAGCTGCTTAGACACTTGCACTCAGATGGCTGTTGATTAGTTGCTGCCCAGATCTCTCCTAGATTTCATAGATTTAAGATTACAATATTGGAAAGTAGAATTTGAACATAAATCCTTGTGCCTCCTTTTTTAATAATGTTTCTTCTCTTCAACCTTTAACAAACAGACTTGGAGGAGAGTAGTGATGATGACAGAAATGGTTCTCTTTTCCTGGCTATAATACTGGTGGTGTTTGACTGCATTGGGGGCAGTGGTTCTTGTTACAGCCTCCCTATTAATGGGGTTATGACAAGTAATGTGGACTGGTTTGCTTGTCATGTAACTCTCCATTTGTCACCTCACAGGCTGAAGAGGAAACAGTGGCCTTTCTTGATCACAGTGGAAGTGAAGACGAGTTTGATCCAAGCACTCTTCCAGATCCTGATAAATATAAAGACTCTGATGCAGAGCAGGATTCAGAAAGTGAAGACAGCTATAGGTATGTGCCATCTTCCATGTTCATTTTAAAATGATGTTTTTTTATAAACTGTTTTGTTTACATGTTAGGAATTTGTCTTACAGTCCATGGGATTTAGTATTTGACTTATAAACATCTGTGTGTTAGGTGCTGAACAGAAATCTGAGATAAAGACTGTTATTTTCTTTTGTGGAATTGTATAAGAAGGATTTTTGAGTCCATATTGAAGGGATCTTGATGAGACTGTTTCACATGCAAAAATCTTGACTAATATCCTGGAGTTTTCATGTGTTGTTCTGGTGGGTTTATCCTCTCTGGATGCCCAGTGCCCACCAAAGCCACTCTGTCACTGACCTCCTCTGCTGGGCAGGGGAGAGAAAATGTAGTGAACAGCTCAGGGGTTGAGATAACACCAGGAGAGATTCTTCACCAGCTACTGTCGTGGGTGAAGCAGACTTGACTTGTGAAGAAATGAATTTATTTATTGCCAATCACATGGCAGTAGGGTAATGAGAAATAAACCCAACTCTTTTACACCTTTTCCCCACATCTCTCTTCTTCCCAGGATTAACTTAAAATTTCTTCTACATCCTCATCCTCAGCAGCACAGAAGGGTGGGGAATGGAGGTTGCAGTCAGTTCATCACATGTTGTTCTGCCACTCCTTTCTCCTCAGGAGAGGATCCTTTCCCTGCTTCCATTTGGGGTCTCTCCCACAGGGGGCTTCTTCCACAATCTTCTTCAAGTCTTTCCTATAGGCTGCAATTCTTTGTGAACTACTCCAGTGTAGGTCTCTTCCATGGCATACCGTCCTTCAGGACAGGTTCCTCCAGTGTGGACTAAAGTCCTGCCATCCTGCCAGCAAATGTGAATGTGCTCCATCATGGGCTCCTCTCTCCATGGGGCCACAGGTCCTGCCAGGAGCCTGCTCCAGTGCAGGCTTCCCAAGGGATCACAGCCTTCTGGGGCTCCATGGGCAGCAGGGGCACAGCTGCCTCACCGTGGGCTGTACCATGGACTGTGCCCAGGGCTGTGGGGGAATCTCAGATCTGGCACCTGGACCACGTCCAGCCCCTCCTTCTGCACTGACCTGGGGGTCTGCAGGGCTGTTCCTTTCACATATTCTCACTGCTCTCTCTGGCCGCTTTTGCACTGTTTTTTCTCTCCATCTTAACTGTGCTATCCCAGAGGCACTCCCACTATCACTGATGGGCTCAGCCTTGGCCAGTGGTGGGTCTGTCCTTTTTCAGAAATGCATTTCTCTTCTGTCACATGGCAGGTTCTTTCTGTGTGGAAGGAAAAATGTTGAAGTACTTTAAGGATTTCATGATCCTTTTGTACCTGTGCTGTATTAAATAAATTTGTGCATGGTAAAACTTGATAAGTTCTATGATTCAGTATTGTTCAAACTCTTCAAGACTCAAGTGAAGTGGACTCTGAGTAGAAGTAAATGTATCATAATCAATTCAATTAATTCAAATCAGTGTTTATAATTGTATGAACCAGAATAATTTGTTTCATGTAGTTTAGTAGAAAAGCACAGGGTGGGAATGAGGATCTGTAGTTGATGCCAGCATACTGTGGGAAGATGAAGGGATACCACATGAAGTCCTGTGTGGTTCACTGCAACAAGGCCACTTGTGTGTTTCTGACAAACGCTGTATCATGTAACAGATTGAGAAGGATGATCTTGACACCTAAATGGGAGCAGAGATGTCTAAGTTCATAAGCTCTTGCTTTTCACATCTGAATCGGTGAATCCTAGGGGCTAGATTGTCGTTACCCGTGTGTCACAGTGTGTTGTGGAGTCAGTATGCAGGACTGGGTGTGGGACATGCATTTAAGGCCTAGATAGCCCTAAGTTAACAGGCTGCTGGCCATGTCCCCTGGAGCTTGTTCACCAGGGAATGCCAATAGAACTGACAAGGATGGGGAAAAGCATTGCTTTTTTTGAGCAGCAGTAAATCGCTCCTTCTTTGTGTGAGGGGAGTATGTATTCATACATCACATTTTGTATTGATCCTTTCCTCAGAATGTCAGCTGGACTCAAGATTAGCTGCACTTTAAGAATAAAAGTTGACAGAGATGGACAGATTTTTGGCAGTGGGAGTAAGTGCAGACTTTTGTTGGATCAGTGGCTGATCTGGCCCCCCTAGAGTAAGGTTATGGGCTCTTAAGGAGAGCAAGGACTCAAAGAAAGTCAAGGTCCTTGATAATCTTCCCTTCCTGTGGAGTAGATTAGGAAAGAAAGAACATACACTGAAGGAAACTAGGGAGGTTTCCTTTAATGCATCTTTAGACATACCTACGCTGAGCATCAAAGCTGCCTTTGGAGCTGGAGAGCAGACCACTACACACATTGAAGAAATGTGGTTTCATCAACACTGCTTACTGGAAACAGTCCTTGGCCTGCACCAGAATACTGAGACATTGCCCAGAAGAGCTTTAGTTGGCACCATGTGAAGTCGCAACAGTTGTGGGCAATCTCACACCAATGCTTGTGCCCACGCTGTGCCCAAATCCATTTAGCCTGTACCAACATGATTGATACTCCCTGGGCAGGCCATGGCCAGCGCTGGATTATCCATCACGTGGTGCACTGTCACCAGAGTCACCAACGGTGCTGCCTTCCAGCACACCCCACTCAGGCACCCTTAGAAACAGAAAGGCTTTTTGCAGCTGCTCCAAAGTCAGCTGTGGTGCTCAGTGTGGGTATGTCTGGTGAGCTGCTCTGAGCACCCTGTAGAAGACTTTTGAGAAAGGGCATGATACAGTGAAGGCAATTAATTTGAGGATGTTAAATCAACAGTCGTGCCTCATGCAACTCTCTTGGAATTGCTGTTGAATTGTATGATAAGTTGCTTTTGGGGCTGGGAAATGTAGATGATTTTAACAAAAACAAATCAGCTGATAGTAGCGGACGGTCAAATTGGGCTTTGAGATTAGAAAACACAACTCTATTCTGTTTTATATTTCCAAAATCCAGAGATTTTGCTCAAAGAGTTGGATTAAAATAGAAATACGTTGGGCTGCACTAGCTGCTCCCTGATTTAAAGGGGGGAAGAAGCTTCTAAAAGGGATAATTCATAGTAAGTGCGAGACCTAGGGTGTCTTCCTTCAAGAGTCTTTAAAAAGAGGCTATCTGTCCATGGTTTCAGAAGTGAAAACCATTGTTAATCTTCTCTCTGTCCTCCCACAGAATTTTTTTAAACTGGGGGAGCTGTACAAATCAGGAGTTAAATTTGCCTTTGCATAAAAATTCCCTTCCAGCCATACCTCTATAAGCAGAGTAATTAATGACTTCAAGCATGTAATATGAGATTAATTTTTGTATATCTAGCAACATTCATCATATTTGGTTTAAGGCTATCAAATGTAAATTGTTAATGAGGTGAAAAATCTAAGAATATAGAACAAGGCGAAAGAAAAGTAGCTGGATTTCTTAAATATTCATTTTGCAGTCAGATTGAGGTTTTGGTATTTCTAATTCTTCAACCTCTTTAAATAAAAGTGTTGAGAAAGAGGAAATTGACCTCATCATTATCTTTAAATCTTTAATGGGTGTGACTGATCACATTAACTCCTAGATCATCATGGAGAAGATCTTGGACATGAGGGAAACATCTTAGTTATGGTACTGTTTTGTTTGTGACTTTATGGACAATCACCAGGTGACAAGTGTGCAAGTTAGTAGTCAGTGCTGCTTTGTTGTGTGCTTTCCTTTATTTATGAAAATTATGGGCAAATTGCAGTTCTTACAGCAGGTTGCTGATGTTGACCTGCTAAGTTTTAGGTCATTCTTGATGAGGTTGACATTACCTTGTCTTTTGAGATGATCATTTGCTCATGAATTCATGAGCAAATTACGGGGTCCTTCTAAAATGGATTATTCAGGTCATATCTGTGACTTTGTGAAGGCCAGAACTTAATGTTGTGATGGCCAGAAAAGTACCATAGGAGAGACATTATAAAAGGTCTCAGTTTAAAAGCCTTGGTCTTTCTGATTAGCTGCAAAATTGGACAGTGTGATAGAGGCTTATGTATTCAATTTTAGAGGTGTTTTGATTTATATCAGTGGAATGGCCAGTAAGAGAATCATAGAATCATTTAGGGTGAAAAAGACATTTAAGATCAAACTGTTAACCCAGCACTGCCAAGTCCCACTAAACCATGTCCCTCAGTGCCATGTGTACAAGTCTTTTAAATACCTCCAGGAATGGTGACTTCACCACCTCCCTGAGCAGCATGTTCCAGGACTTGACAGCAAGCCTTTTGGTGAAGAAATATTTCCTGTTATCCAATCTAAACCTCTACTGATGCAACTTGAGGCTGTTTCCTCTTGTCCCTGTCACTTGTTACCTGGGAGAAGAGCCTGACCCACATGGCTGCACCCTCCTGCCAGGCAGCTGCAGAGAGTGATGAGGTCCCCCTGAGCCTCCTTTTCTCCAGGCTGAACACCCCCAGCTCCCTCAGCTGCTCCTCACAGCCCTTGTGCTCCAGACCCTTCCCCAGCTCCGTTGCCCTTCCCTGGACATGCTCCAGCCCCTCCATGTCTTTCCTGCAGTGAGGGGCCCAGAGCTGAGCACAGGATTGGAGCTGTGGCCTCAGCAGTGCTGGGTACAGGGGGACGGTCACTGCCCTCTCCTGCTGCCACACCAGGGCTGACCCAGGCCAGGATGCCATCAGCCTTCTTGGCCATACACTGGATCATGCTTAGCCACTGCTGACCAGCACCCCCAGGTCCTTTTTCACCGGGCAGCTTCCCAGACACTGCCCCCAGCCTGCAGCAGTGCCTGGGGTAGTTGTGACCCCAGTGCAGGACCCGACCTTGGCCTTGCTGAACCTGCTGGAGATGTCCTCGTCCCATTCATCCAGCCTGTCCAGCTCTAGAAAATAACACAGCACAATATATTTTAATTACCATTTTTATGTGCTGTAGGATTCTGACAGCAAGTAAGGAAGAAGCTGCACTGGGCTTTATGGAAGGGACTGCAGTAATTAATCTTCATTAGGATTG
This sequence comes from Passer montanus, assembly GCF_014805655.1. NCBI lineage: Eukaryota > Metazoa > Chordata > Aves > Passeriformes > Passeridae > Passer > Passer montanus. The sequence continues at coordinate 6,412,030 of NW_024368818.1, read as the reverse complement.
CTGCCATGGCCTTGTGAATTAAAATTTATTACATGGAAAAAGTTTTGGGCACAGCATGTTTGATTAGCAAAATGCCAATATTTATGGGATAAATTATTCCTTACTTTTCTGAACTGTATTTTACTAGCAGATTCATTCATTATTCCTGTACATTTCTTTGAGAAAGAGCTTGTGTGCTTTATTGCAGCCTGGAAACTTGACTCATGGCCTGTAGTTCATCAGCAAGGGTGGTTTGTTTCCAGAGGAATGCTGGTAAACCTATGCTCCAAAGCATCCTCTGGTAAATGTTAAGTGAAGCAGAGCCTGTCCAGAGATCTTGCCAAAACCACGTTGTTTAAACAACAGCTACTTGGCTGTGTGACTGCACGTTTCAAATGGCTGATTCTCAAACATTTAAAATCTAAATGTTGCAGCTTGTTAAGACCTTGCTTAAAGCCCAGAAGCGAGTTAAATACTAACAATTAAAGCTTTCTGGTGTTCCCTGGTATTACCTGAAAACATACTTATGAGTTTATTTTGTGGTAGTTTAAAATCAGAGTTTCTTTGTGTATAGCTGTCAGGGTCATAGTTGGATCCCATTTCCCAGATGCCATTCAGACACACTGGTGTTTGTTTTAGGAACAGGATTCTAAACTGTACTTTAATGTTTGAGTAATAAATATTTTCTCCCAAATGATAGCATCTTAGTTAGGTGTTACAGCTGAGCAAATGGTGGCCACAGAAATTACTGTGCCTGTTAATAAATTGGCTATTGATAGCTCCTCACCTGTGTAAATACAAAGTAAATCCTTTCATCAGGCAGCCTCAGACTGCATGGATTGTTCAGGCAGCTGAAAAGCTTAATTTCACCAGATGGTAAAAAGAAGGAATTGTAAGCCAGATGCACATGCCACTTTTGCAATGTTATTAGTAGAAGACAAAAGGATGCACTGGCCTTGGTTTGGATCTGAATCAGGGGTTACTTTCTAACTGAGTTGTTCTGCTAGAAAATAATTTACCTTTGCATAACTTTTTGTTGGTTATTTGTGAACACTAGCTGGTAGTACAGCAGTTTTTGTGTTTGTGAAGAACGAGGGGCCATTTATGTCCATGGAAACAATAAAAGGACTGGCTCTGCAGGGTGACAGGCCTTCAGTTAATGGAGACTGAGGAGGAATTCATTTGACAGTAAGTGCAGAAGTTATTCCCTTACAGCTGCTTTTGCACACTGAGTCCTTTCACATGTGGATCTGAGAGTCACACCCGTTACAGCTCCTCCAAGGAGCTTTCTGTCCATGCAGCTAAGGAAAAGGACCCTGAATGAGCACAGGATATCTCTGAGCATCATGATGCTACACATTTTTCATCTCCCTTTTAAAATTGCCACTATCACCTTTTGTGAAAGCTACAGCTCTGACTGCTCCTTCAGAGCCCCTTTCCTCCTTTCACCACCCAAACCAGTGCTGGTGAAAATCCATCCTGGAGGACCAGGGATGGGGGTTGGACTTGCTGTTCTTCAGAGGTCCCTTTCTAACCCAGACCATTCTGTGGACAGTCAGTCTCTTTCTTCTGCATCTCAAAATTAGGAACATCTTATTCAGATGTTTCACGTAGTTCTATGTTTACTTTCCAAAGCTGTCATTATCAAATACTGTTTCCCATCTACTTTTTGTGTATCATGAAAACACAACCGTTTTGCTCTCTTCATTGCTTGTTGCTTTTGCTGCCACTGCGTCCTGTGTTACACATTCCTCTTTATTCACTTCTCCAGTTCACAGCTCAGCTGGGGTTAAATTAGTGTGAAAATACACTTGCAGGTGTGTAGATGCATCTTCTGTTTACACTGCTAATCAAGCTGCACAATCCCTCAATAACAGTAAGAAGCAGCTTCACTCAGCAGAATCATCCCACAAAATTTATGATTAAAATTATTCATAATTGTGTTGATGTGCTTTTGTTTGTGGAAAAAGCTGAGGAATCTCACAGTTCAGTTCTTTCTGAACATGTTTTATGTTTAAATGTTTTACCTTACAGATATCTAGGCCTATGGGTCTCTGAAACTCCAGAAGTGATGATATTTTTTGGTGTTTAAAGTCTGCTGTTTCATAGCTTGTAGGTACAAATGCATGGCTTATGAGGTTTCTGCAGTGTTTTAATTGCTAAGATGTTTTTAACTAATGTCCTAGATGAAGCATTAGTCAATTATGAATGCAAACTGGGCTTCAGAGTCCGTTCAAAGACTGGAAATAATTGGCTCTTTTGCAAACAAGCTAAAATGCTTTTACTTAATGAGGACTTTCTTGAGCTTTTAAAGTGAACCCCTACAGTCTGTTTGGTCAAAATGAATACCATGAAACTCCAGCCAGACCCACACTGTCTGCTTGGAAAAATGTGAATTATTTCTGCCTTAGTATGTTTTTATATCCTGTCAGTATAGCTTCAGCATTTATGGAATATCTTAAGCAGTACAGAGAGAAATATGAGTCCTATTCCTAGAAGAGGAATTACATGTTGGTAGCGAGCCCTGAAAAGCCACCCCCATGCAAATGACAGCTCAAAGCCAGCAAAGTTGCTATATCCTGTGAATTACAGGAGTGAGTATTTGGAGCAATCATCCTCTCTTCATGGAATCACTGAATGTTTTCGGTTGGAAGGGACCTTCTGGATCATCTAGGTCCAGAAGTCCCTGCCATGGCCAAGGACTCTTTTCACTAGACCACATTTCTTTACACTCCTTTCTTCTTTTCTCTTGGGTAGGCAGGGAAGAACAATATAAAGGTAGGGTATTTCATTTGTTTTAATTGTGGAAATGCAGGGTGTTTCTTACAGGATTTCCCTCCTTCCTCTGGGCTGTAGAGTAGGCAGGAGGTGGCACCTTCTATGAAAGGTGGGAGGGTTGAGAGAGGGAGGCAGGTCATACTTGTGCAGCCCACCAGCACAAGGCCATCAGATCTCCTGTAATAATTCCTTCATCCCTATGGAGGGGCACAGTGTACAAGCTGCATTGTGCTGCTGATCCCTCTCAGAGAGCATTTGGGAACCTGCTGGAAATGGCTGTGTTTGGGGTTAATGTTTGGGTTAGGCTGGTTTCCAGTGAGTGGTGAAACCAGCATTTCACAGACTGTTAACGCTGTTAATGAGAAAAAATAAGGTGGGCAGCTGAAGGTGGGTTGAATTGGGCATTGGGCTCCTTTGCTGTGTTGCTTCTAAGGACAGTATTCCCCAGTTAGAGCTATTTTTTGTAACTGCTGTTTCTAATTGTTAGATGTCTAAACAGTATTTCTGGATGGAACAGTTCACAAGCATTACATTTACACTTAAGCAATTGTAAAAACTATAGAGAAAAAAACATTTATTGTGGAGTTTCTTGCTGAAACTGAATTTTCTGAGTAGAAATTTGACAGATTTTAATTGAAAATCTGAATTTTAACCATCTATTTAAAAAAAGCCTAAACTCTGTTTCTTAAGTTCCATTGCAATTTTTGTTATATTTAAAAAATACAAACATGAACAGCAAAACATGCTGTTTTGTTCCAGTTATCTTGTTTGGATGGAATGATTTGGAGGTTTGCATTTTACTACTTTTGGGGTATGAATTCTACCCTATAGCATACAACAACCAGCTCTTCATAATCTGGTTCACAGATATATCTTTGAATAGATTTTATTAAATTGTTTTAAAGTTGAATAAGATTTATGGTATTTTTTTTCTATGTTTTGGACAAAACCCACAGGAAGATACATGAAAGCTCTGTCTTTTCTGCCATCGTTGTCACATGGCCAAGTGGTAGAAGCCAGGGTGATAAAACAGATTGACAGCTGTTTCATCCAGATTGAAGGCTGCAAAAGGAGTTAATTCAAGTCTTTAAAAAAATCCAGCAAAAGAAATAGGAATTCACCAGTGAAAATTACTGGGTTTGGGCTTTTCCTCCTCCTCTCATGGCAAAGAGGTGTTTAGTAGCCTCCAAAGGAAATGTCTGAAAGAAGGGGAAAGAGTCATCAAATGAGATAGTCCCAAATCAAAACTGTATAAAGTCTAGGATTTGCCAATGAAAGGACAGTTTTTATATTTTTACTTTTGGTACATATTTATTGTAGGCCAGATCTTGAAAGCATGTCAAGGTCCACTGAACATCACAAATTCAGTTTTGTCAAGTTGTCTGTTGCTGTATTAGGCAGCAAATATTAGATAAGACTTACAGCAATATCCTGATCAATTAAGACAGCAGAACATCCACCACCACCTCTGTCTGAGGGCAGCTCTAATTTAGATATTCAGAGTTCATCAGCTTCCATTGCTTCACCCTTTTGAATTGTAATTTTGTTTGCTCTTATCTTGACACAAATTTGCCTTGTTTAAAAGGAATTGTTAGATTACATGATGATATTGATTGCCACAGTTGTTAAAAAGACTAATTGATTTTTTTCTGCAGTGAACTTGAGGAGAAGACTGGAAGAAAGAAGAGAAGCTATAGCAACAGTGCCACAGAAGAAATGCCACTGAAAAGAAAAAAGATGCATTTCAGCCAAGAGGAGGACCCCTGTTTGCCATTAGATACTGGGCTTTCTCTGGCAGAGGATGAAGAACTTGTACTGCATCTGCTCAACAGTCACAAATAATTATTTTTTCTGCAGGTTTTCTTTTCTGGGACATTTCTACAATTTTGTCAGTAGTTTACACAAAATTAATTTGGCATCTGGGCAGCTGGATCCCCGTGAATGTTGATAAATGAGTTCATCGTGCAATGGGATTGCCTTAGATTGGCTCATAGGTTGTAGAGAATATTTAGTTTGATTTATAAGGCTTTCTAAATGAACTTTTCAACCTGAATCCCCAGGTGTCATTTTGCAGTACCATGTTCATAATTTTAAATCTCCAAGTTTTGAAACAATTACCTTGTTTTATTTTCATCTTGCTTTAAATGCAAACAGGATGTTCCTTTCATGACCATGCCAGGTTTGTTATTTTGGAAGATATATGTGTACTAAAATTTTTAAGGAAGAAATACTGTTGGCAGCTCAGATCATATTACTTAAAAACAATGTACTTTCTTCTGTGTATAAGGCACATATTTTAAGAATATTTTAATAAAAATTTCTAGACCCTTGATGTAAACTTAACTGTGTCTCTTTCAGCTTTGTTATGAAAGCTTATATTTATCCTTCAGGTATCACTTCTGTTATGATTCTGTCGTTGGTGTTAGGCAGTTCAGAAAACAACATTTAGAAGCTAAAACTGAGTCTTGCCTTTGAATCCCATATGAGTGAGAATACATTGTCTCATGGTTGCATCTGGTCTTTCCGTATGAACATATTAAATACTCCTTTTTTTGTCAATATCACTCTTTTTTTGTCGCAGGAATCTGTCATCACCTATTCAGTACAACACTTTCCTCCTCTCCCTATACTCTATGCTATCTTTTAGTTCAGTTACCCAAAACTGAAAATATACTGCAAATTTTTGCCTCCAAATGTTTCTTCTACTGTTCTGCCAGCAGGCAGGGTATCATAAAAACAATATTATAGGCAGAGCACATCTGCCATCTGCTCCTTCCTGACAATGTGGAATGAGAAGAAATGACTGAGTTTCACAAACAGCTAAACATGAAAGATGGGACCTGCTTGGCAGCTGATGCACAGTGTTTGTTTAGTTTACAGTGCCCCAGTGGGCCTGGAAAATGTTGTGATCTGGGACCAGCATCACTGACGAATCTGTTAATGAAGAAGGATCTGCTGTGGTGCTGCTGTGACTGGTGCACGTGTCCCATGTGCCATCGTGTGAATGGCTGCAGTGAATGTAATGAGCAGCCTCAGCAAAATACCTGTCTCTGCTGGGATAGCAGAGCTCCTGCTCCTGTAGCTGTGGAGGAAGACAGAAATCTGCAGTGCAGAGAGCTCCACCAGCAGAAGGCTGCTCAAAGATGATTTGGGTATGGACAACAATACATACAGTGGTGTGTACTTCCTGGAGATGATCAGAGAGATCCCCAGTGCACTTGGTGGTGGTCAGCTGTCTTGTACATCACCTGATGTCTCTCAAATCAAAGCTTTGCTCTAAGAAACATGAACAGTTGTTGTTGAGGAAAGCAAGTAAAAAACCAAAAGACTTACTGTTTCTGACTAGAATATTCTTACTTGTATGCTGAAGTGGGAGAAAGATGTTCTTACCTACTAAACAGTAACACTAAAATTTAAATTATACATTTGTAAGTATTGTGGTGCACTTCTTGTGATGATTTTTTTAATTGTCTGCCTAAAAATTTTTCAAGTGCTTTTACTTTTGTATTTCTGTATAATGAAGTTTCTAATGTATTTGTGTTGTTTGATATAGAGACAGTGTTTCTTGAATCCTTGTGATTTGCCCATCTACTTCAAATGTGTCCATCCTTGAGGGTGTGGTGTGTATATAGAGGATGAAGCCATGTGGAAAAGAAGAGGGAAGGGGCTTGAGGCAGATGCTTCATCCCACGACTGTATGTAAGAACAGGTAACTGCTGCATATGCTAGAAATGGTAAGACAAAAAGTCCAGCATTCAGCATTTTTGGGAAGCAGCTGTGGTTCTGGGTTATCATTCCTATCAGCTATAGGTCTGCAGGTCACCTGCCCTGCTTTTAGCAGTGTTTTTCTGGTCTAAGAAAAGAAGCACAAATAGACAAAATAAATACCAGTCTCAGGACTGATTGACTGAAGGACATTTTCCAGGGAGCTTATTTCAATTCACACATGGGGACCTCTCAATCTGATGCCAGAAAACCTGGCATGTGTGTCCAGGGCTAATGGGCAGGTGGAGCAGGACTGGCTGGGCACACCACCCATCATCTACTTCCTTTTCTTCTGGTCCCAGACATGCCACTGTGGCATCAGAATAAATCCCAGGCTTTTGCATTTCATAAGCACTATAGTCCCAGCCTTACACAGGAGAAGTGGAAGTAGGGAAATCATAGCCAAAGGCTTCCTTGATAACTTTATGTGGTTGATCTGCAACTCCTAAACTACTTGTGGTTTACCAAGAGCAGCATCCCACTTGGCATCTGAGCTGCCTTCTCTGCAGAATTGTAACCTTCAGGTTTTGCACTGTCTGCTAGGATTGGTTTCAGGCTTCTTCACCCCCCTAGGTTGCAGCCTGTGGAAAATCCCCTTTGGAGACTCCTTCAGAACAGGTGGAGGAGTCTGAGAAAGGTGCTGAATATTTTCCAAGGCCATTAGTCAGGAGACATTCTTAAACTGCCAAGCAGGAAGTCTTGTTTTAATTAATGCATTTTCAGATCAGTTTGCATTTTTGTATTATATTAATAGTGGTTGATTTCCTTCTGCTGCTAGAATGGTTCTAGCATGTTGATTTATAGCTGGGTCTAGTATTAAGATCTATTACATGTAGCTAATTCTCAAGATATACATTAGGCATTTATGTAATGTCATAGTTTAGTCACCTTTTATTCAGAATCAGTTTTTCTCTTTGTTGTGTACCAAACAGTGAAGACTTTTGTTTGCCAGATAATTTATTGCAGTTTGTTTCAAGCCTCTTTGGATGAAAACTGGAAGTCAGGTAAAAGTCAGGAGAGCATGGAAGAATTTGGGTTTTTTAGATCGGTTAAATAGACTGACACTAGATGTGCTAGCTACTGAAGACTCCCAGCTTGCAGTATTTTCATGAGGCACTTAAAGTGTGTCATAGCAGAGGTAGTGTTCACCTCAGCATCGTAGAAGTTTCTGTTCAGTGTTCACTTTGTAAAGACCTTAACCTTATTGATGCTGCACATTAAATTGTGTGAAGAGAATAAGAAATTTAGGCTCTAACATAAGGGATTGCAAATTAATATTAAACATTTTACATGGGAATTTTTCCTTAAATATTATATGAATAGAAATAAAAAATAATTCCTCCTGCCACTGGCTGAGTTCAGCTGGAGCATTGATTGGTGTGTCCTGCCGTCTGGCCATACTCATAAAGAGAGAGAAATGCCTGAAGCAACACATTAAAAACCAGAGAACTGTGGTAGAGAACATTTATTTCAGACTATAAAACATAGTACAAGATCTGAAGATACTGAAGTGACCCTGTGGGTTCCTGTAATCCTGGATATATATGACTAAACTGATACTAAATACAAGAAGAAAATGTCTCTTAGTAAAGGCTGCTAATGGGTATTTTTCTTTATCGTGCTGCTCTCTAGTTTGACCTGATTGATGCTGATGTCCTGTGAGAGATGGAGTATGCCTTGGAGCAGGGATGCTGAGCTGTGGTAGGCTGCAGCTGCTGCAGAAATGGCCGCTGTGGCTCAGGGTGCTACTGCCTTTATGCTGCAGGTCACTGCCACAGCTGGAACCTTCCTGTGGCAAATAACCTGAGGTTTAAAATAAGCTGGTTGGTTCTGTCCTGGAAGACATAAGGATGACTCCTTATGCTGCTCATTTTGAGAATTGGGCAGAAGGCTTGTGACAGGCAGCTGAAGGACAGTAACACTTGGGCTGCAGCCACTTCTGTTGCTAATTTGATAGGGACCCTGTGCAGAGTGGAGCCAAACCTTGCACCCAGCATGCTTCAAGGTACAAGATCCAGAACACAGTTAAGGTAACTCCAAGAGACACTCAATTTGCAATAAACAGTTGTAGTGAGAAAAGACTTATCACCTTCACTTTTGGATCACATTTCATTAGATTTGTTTGTTACACTGCTCTCTTCTCTTGTGTTTGTAGCTCCTCTGAATTTAGTCTTATCCGTCCAAATTGATGGTTTATTCTCAGAAAGATTTGAAAATTTTATCTTTAAAGGTGGAAGTAGATGCCAAAAAAAATGCATTGCCATAATCTTTGTAAGTCATAAAAATTGCTATCAAGGCATTAATTTATACCATGTGGATATTTTATAATAAAGTAATGCACACTTTTATAATGAAATGCTCCCCCAACTTCAAAGGCAAATCAGTCAGTCAAAACCATCAAGGAATTAGAAAGCCTAATGCAGAAGAACATTGTTTTCAGGTCTGTTAGGAGGTATTGCTACGATTAAATCAGTAGAGAGAAGTTGATCTGTTCAAGAATGCCTTGTTCATTGTCTATTTTTGCCCATGTCTGGCCAGAAGCCATTTTTCACAAAGAAAACTATTAATCAGATTCAGTCATGTAAAAATGATTGCTTAAATTACACTGGGCTATCAGCTAGCAGCTTTACCCAGGAGTGGAATCTCTTGGGTCAATACTATCTGTAAGTTTTGCACATTGTCTGAGATGTGCTTTGTCTATAAAATGTAGATAAGTTTAATTAAACTAAATTAGTTTTGTTGAGCAGTTTTTAAAATCCTTTCGTGCTGAGATGTAGCTGTGCTGAGATTTCAGAAAAACAGAGAACTGTTAAGAAGAAACTAATGAGCATTGTTCTCCTAATCACGTATGGGGTCCTGGAGGAAGATAATATTCCTGGCTATGGCCTCTCTGGGACTACAGGAGTCCTCTCTGTCATGCACAGCTTGTCCCTCTGATGATAAACCTAAGCTTCTACAAAAAAAAAGCAATGTGTAAGTACAGGCTGTAAATTGAACTTGCTATAAATTGAACTTGCTGTTAAGCATGTTGATGTGCTTGAGCTTGTCACACTTAAGGTGAAATGGAATGTAGCTCAGTTTTTTGCAAGTTCATCATATATACATTGTGCTGCACTTCCTAAGGAAGTGAAACAGTTCCTCTGGTCTGGATGGTTAATGGCCATACTCATGTGATCCTTCCCACCAAATGCATTTGATTGTACTGAAATGCAACTTGTTTTTATCCCATGAGCTCAGTGAAAGCTAATGAATATGGCTTAGAAACTAATTTGGGCTTGCTAGTCATTACAAATGTCTTGACAAATCACACTTCAGCAGGTTACAGGCTTTTTATGCCATTTCTCTGAGTACAGTTCTCATCTATTTGACGAGGCTACGAGTCCTTTGTGGAATTTGGTTTTGAGAGGACTTTTTCTACTTCTTAAAGTAGATGTGAATCCTTTCCCTAGCAATGAGGGGAGTCTACTCCAGTGCACTCTCAGTTGCACTCGGAAAAGTGTCAGCGTGCTTCCAATTGGTGCCCTGCTTGCCAATAAAAGCTCCTCATGGATGGAAGAGGCTGCCACGAGGACCCTTGCAATGGAGACACTTCTTGCCACCAGAAAGTGAATAATCATCCAGCTGGGAGATGTGATTCCCCATGTGAGTGTTACCCTGCAGCTGTTCCTAAAAATTTAGGGTTTTTTCTTTAACCAAATACCCAGAGTGTCTGTGCAAGCATAACCTGATTGATTTGACTGAAATGCTCATTAGTGTGTGCAGAGAAAGCAGAGAAATACTGGGAATTAAGTCAATGATTGGTGTCACCCCACTCAATATCACACACTGAAATGATGGCAGGTCATCTTGCAGAGGGACCCTGTTTCCAAAGAGAGACCAGATGTCCTGCTCTCAAATCCCAGGTCATGGTAAATGGCACAATTTCTGCATGGATGCTGCTAAGCTTGTCCTCAGTAGCCCTGACCTGTGGGGATTGTTGATTGGTGAAGACCTGGGACATGGTTGAGGATCAGAATGTTGAATTGGCAGTAAGGTTACAGTGAGCAGCAATCATCCTGTTTCACTCTAACACTGTCTGGAATGCACAAGACAGTGCACATGAGCCCTTTTCGTCCTCTGAGAGATAAAGAATGATACTTCTCATTATCTGGCTGTTTTTGGACTTTTCCTTTGTAAATCTCTCCATCCACCATCAGGAAAATAAGAACATTCAAAAGAACATTGTGGGGAGCTACCAAGCTTGGCTTTGGCATTTTTTTGCCAAAACCTTTCCCTGCCTGTCATGGGGGAGAAGCAGTCCCAGGCAGAAGCACAGTGCTCTGGCTGATGTCCCTTGGCAAGCCTGTGTGCCACAGTGTGAGGCAGTGATGAGGTGACATGAGGATGTCAGCTGTCAGGGGCTGGCCCAGCAGCCTTTTTTCCAAGCCTCTCACTGACAGCTTTTTTTTTTCTTTTTTTTTAGCTCTATAATTTGTTTTCCTGTTGCAATGCCTAGCAGAGAGGCAGTGAAGTGGATTGCAGAGGACCAGTGTGCAGGGGAAGCTGGGTGTGCAGGGGAGAGCTCCACTGCTGCCTTCCCTCAGGCTAAGCTCATGTCCAGCAGCTGCTCAGTGGCTGTGGCTGCTGGGGGAGATGGTCCTTGACCCACACAGCTGTTCAGAGTCCTCTTTGTAAAGATGGGTTATCCAGCACAAGGAATAAAGTGCACTGGGTAGGATTAAGAGCTTGTATTTCTTAAATATATGTAAGAACACGCTAATCCAGTTCCTTGTCTAATGACTAATTAAGTCCATTTACTCTTTCTGTTGTTTCTTGTAGATGCTGATACATTTTTTTGCAAACTGATTTGCTTCTTCAGCACCCAATTTCAGCATAAACAATGCCAATCTGTTTGTGATGCAGAATTCCCTTGGCTAAAAGAACAGCTCTCCTCCATAAACTTGCTAAATAGAATCAAGGGAGGGTGAAATTCTGCATTCAGCTTTCTCTTTTTTTTTTCCCTGCCAAGCATCTGAGGTTGTAGTTTCCACATCTCTGTTTGATGTGGAAGCAAAGGAGTGCAGATCTTGGCCACCTTCAGCCCAGCTGCCACAATGCCACTGTGGTGGGACCTTGGCAGTAGCAGTGCTCTGCCGAGGGACAGCACCAGGAAGATGCCCAAGCTCCTACCACTGGTGTTGGCAGCAGTGTGGCGTCTGCACACAGACAAACAGCACAGGAAAATCTCAAGCACTGGGAGAACCCTTGTGGGGCCAAAGAGTAAGGAAACACCCAGGAGAGGGAAGCTGGAAGCAGGGAGATGTTGGGGTGGGAGGTGGCCTCTGTCACCTCCTGCAGAAACCTGACTGGGCCCCTAAGGGATGGCTTGAATAGGTTTGGCCATGGGGACATTCCTCTCCTGGCTGGCAGGGATTGCCTGCTCTGGGGTGGCTGTAGCTGTGGGTGCAATTATTCCACAGGGCTGCCATGGTGACCAGTGCCAATATGGTCACTTGGTCTTTTCCAAAATTCAATCAAATCCTCTCTGTTTTTTGATGAGTGTGATTGGCCAGCTATGCCATTTGCAAAAGCTCTTTCATTGAATTAACTATTTAGAATTATTTTGAATTTTCAACATACAACTCCCTCTGTGCTAATATAAGATTTTATGCATTTAACAACAATTCTACTCACATTTCTGTTTGATAATATTCAGTATCTCACCTAAATACTCTCCTCTGTATTGTAAATATTCATTATTTTCCCCATCTATTCCTGTCTGCCGGCACAGGCACTGAAATTTCCTTTCTGTCACTCAAGTCATAAAGCATTAAGAGGGACAGTTTTTCTCCACTAAGTGAAAATATGAGCTTGTCTATTTAGCTCTGCAGAGATGTTAGCATTCATTCTGTGTTCAGTTAATGTATGTGGCTGCAGCAGGCACAGATTCTGCTGGAACAAGCAGCGCCACGAAATCACATGCTGAGTGTTTTATTAGGGAAATGCAAAGCTCAGTGTTTGATCCCCTATGTTAAGGGGATCAAACCCTTAACCCACTCCTCTCTTCTTGGCCTCCTACCTCCCAATTTTCTAATCTTCTGTGTGTTATTGAGCATTACTGCACATTTGACAGGAAATATCTGCTCAGTGAGAGCCCAAAAAATTGCTGATGGTCCTCCTTAGTGAGGGGCTGGTGGCTGCCTGTCCACCCTCCCCAGCATGGTTGGCACTGCCCGGGCTCCTCTTGGCTGTCTGGATTTGTTCCCCGAGGAGCTGCTGTGTCCCTGTCCAAGTGCAACCATCCAAGCCAGGCTGAGGGTCCCTCTGAGGATGACTGGAGCCGTGCAGGGCAGAGGATGGTGCTGCAAACTTCTGCAGTGCTCTGTGTGCCTGTGCAAGGGTGACCTTTTCTGAAGTGTGGGGTTGCTGCCTCCCAGGTCAGGGGTGTGAATTCTCCTTTCACCAGAGGCAAACCTTCCCCCACCTTAGTCCTTGTGTGCTTCAGTGACAGGGTCAGTCTCCAGGCAGCTCCTGGTCTGCCTGCAAAGAGTTAATTTGCCATCTTTGGGGAGTAGCTTTGGTTATGTGTGTTCAATTTATAACAACATAAAACTTTGCAGGCTCATCATGGTTCATGTGTGCTTGAAGTGAGAAACGTGTCCCCTCTTCACTGCCAGCTCTCACTGTTGCCCATCATGTGTCATCTAAAAAGTGTGTAAGGCTCAGTGAAGCAGCAGCTAATGAGCAGAGGAGCAGATGTGCTCCCTAACACACAGTGTTCCCTCCAGCACCACCACTGTCCTTGGGTGATCTCTGGTCCACTGTGAGAACTGTTCAGAGAACATCCTGGTTTTATTTTGCAACTCCACAGTGTATCCCTGCTGCAACAGGTGCTTTTGGACAAGTGGTGCCCTACAAGAATGCTGAGACTCCTGGACAAGCCTCAAGAAAATAATCTGCATTCTTAAGAAGCTGATGTTATGCACAGTATGAGAAAGATTACTGAGAATGGAAATGAGCAGTGACTCACTTGGAGAAAGAAGAGAAAGTTTTCACTTTATGAAATGTGTTTAATTGAGTTGCCACATCATTAAGAAAATATTTGCCACACCATTTCAATTAAAAATAGGTGTTTCAGCTGCTATTTGCCAATCTAGGATTCAGCTGTGGCTAAGGAAAGTGCACTCTGTGTCTCTGCTGAGGGTTTTAAGGATGGTATGGGCAGGGCTGTTGCCCCCAAGTGAATGTAGAGCTGGGAAGAGAACACAGGTCTTTGTGCAGTGGTCTTGTAGGTGCACAGCCTGCAGGTGTTCCAGAAGAAGACATCAGGTTTGTTGCCTTGGGAGGGTCTCCTGGCAATTCCCTTTTGGGCACATCATGCATGGAGAAGTGCTGGCATCAGCTTGCTAGCCTTGTTTGAACCTGCAGGATGAAGGAGGAACTCTGTGTATTTAAATAGTGCTTTAACTACTGCTTGGAGCATCTGAAAGGGACTGGGTCGCCTCTGAAATGCTCGGTACTTTCTGTGCCTCAAGGTCAGTGATAAAATTCCTGCTGATTTCTTAAGAGCAGAGGTGGCCTCAGGGCTGATATTGCTGAAAAAAAGACCTCACTTTTGACCCCAACTCTGTAGAAATGATCTCCCAGCTTGTGACCTGTCACCTGTGCTCACGAGGAGCACTTACTAGTTTGAGCTGCCTTCAAGGATCTATATTTAGCCAAAACATTTTAGTGAAAAACGAGCCAGTGAGGCTGACTAGGGGGCAGCTTTAGGGAACTGGTTTTGTTTTCTTGGCAGGGGTTCAGTTGTATCAGCAATGGTGGGAAGGCCCAGATGGCGGAGGGAGCAGGATTTCAGCTTTCATTACAAGAATTCTATTTTATAAACCAAATTCTGCTTGAATAACACTTCTCAGTTTAATATATTGATCTGAGCAGCAGCATCAGCCAGGTTGTGACAGGCTGTTCGAGGGCTGTTGGGGAGGAAACTGTTTGCTGTGTGAAATGAATTAGGAGGTGTGTGTGCTCAGGTCAAGCTGTGTGCTGAAATCCTTTGAAGTTTCTCAATGCCTTGCAAGAATTCAGCAATATATGGCCAGTGACCAAAATAACCTGTAAATCATTAGGGACACCATTGATTCCTTTCTCATCACTTATTGGTGACCTGTCAAAATGATTTTCTGAATTTGGTAGAAACAAAGGGTTTTTAAATGAGGAAAAAGTACTTGGCTGTTTTCTGGCACAAGTTGACTGTAACTGTACCCTTGGAAATGCAACTTGACTGGTTAAATTTACCAGCCTGTACCTTTTGTTTAGGAACAGTTTCTGTATTTGTTACTCTTTCAGGAACTTACACTTGATACATATGCGATTTAACTGCGAAAGTAATTACATGGAGTCACAGAGGGGTTACAACTCATTGTAATGTTAAAAATGAGAAGCTATGCAAAATTGCCTTATATTCAGGAGAGAAAACAGAAAGTTTCTTTGGTTATGAAGCAGATTAGCCCATGGTCTGAAAATATTTGTAGCAGGACCTTGCTCTGAAGCAACTGTAGGGAGTAGCAGCCTACATGAGAGTTGAATGTAGACCCTGAGCTCACTCCAAGTCAATTTTTCTTTCTCTCTTGGAGCAAACAGCAGGTTTATCATTGAAGCTGGTGCCTGGCAAGACAAGGATGCAGAAACTCTTGGAATGAGACAAGGGATTGATTTTGACTTTGAAAAACCTGAGCTCAGATGTGAAAAACTCATCCTAATCCCCATTCTGCTGCTAGTCTTAATTTTTATTTATTAAACATAAGAGAGGCTCTGCCAAACAGAAGACATGAATCCACTCAGGCTGTTTCTGGGCTCATTCTCCACCTAGATGAAAGTTGCAGGGCAGCTGGCACTGATGGCCATGTCCCAGAGTAGTATTTCCAACCTCTGAGGAATAGGTTGCAAAGAAAGGCATTTGAAAAGATTGACAAGGGAATAAACCCCTTTTGCCTGGGCCAGGAGACTTCTGTGTTGTTTCTTCTCCACCCAGAAGTGTAGCTGGTGTCTACCATCATCTCCCCAAATGGAGCTGTGACAGTTTAGACCAGACATGGGTTTTTTCTGCTCAGTATTTTAATGTGAAACATTAGGAAAAACCTGGAGTCTTCCATGCAGGAGATAAAGGGACTGAAATCAAAACAGATTGACGGGAGAACAGATGACCAGGGAGCAAAGAGAGATGGGGAAGGGGATGCCCTGTAGTGGATGCTGGGATTTGCACACTCTGAAGCCCTCTGATTTCTGTGATCTGTGATGTGACTGCCCTGCCTGTGCACTTGTTGCTGTTTCTCAGCATGTATTCAAACACTTCACACTAATGATCCTTCATTGCTAGCAGTAATGCAAATGTGTTCTTACAAGAAATATGAGAAATCTGCTGTTGTCTCAGCTTTTCTTTTGGTTTGACAAGTACTTCATAGCAGGTGATAACAGGCCCTGACACAGCCAACTCGCTGCTGCAGTGTTTTGACTCAGTTTAGCTGAGCTGACTCGTGATCCATTTTTGAGGTTGATGAGAGATTTTTTTCCCAGGATTTTCCTTTAATGGTAGAAACGCTTCTGTGAGATATTTTTATGGGGTAACAACTTCTTGGCTGATCCCTAATTGTGTGTCCTGGACAGTGTTGCTCTGAGAGCAAGGCTCTTCTGTGCTGAGCTCATGCCTGCTATGACAGGAACAGACATCTGGAACAGAGCCAGGTAAGCCTCAAAACAAAGTGCAAATGCTGCAAAGCTGGCTTCAAGGAGTTTCAGATGCTGCTCAGGTGGCCATGAAGCACATGGAATTCTAAAGAAGTGAGCTTTAATAGCCACTCTCTTATCAGAAGTATGGTTATTTCTGGAGAGAAGCGGGACAGATGCGAAGGGATTGTGGGCAGATGCAAATTTTGTTATTTTCCTTTTTTCCCCTTGGTATTACAAACAGATCTCTTTGGCTCCAAAGTAGCATTGGAAGATAATTTCTCAGAAAAATAGACAGCTTTGCCAGGTATTGCATAGATTGAAGCTCAGGACAGTGATTATCTACATTAGTGCTTTTGCTGCTGCTAAGACAAGTGTAATTTTTCTTCAATAATAAGTACCAGAAAGAAAAATACTGCTTGAATGTATACAACTGATGTTGTTTGGTTTTGGGACTTCTTCAGGACTGATAATATTTATTTGATGACTGGTCCCATTAAATTGCCATATTGATTAATTTGCCATGAAAATAAATTGGTGGATATTTCATACAATACAGTTGTATTGATCTTCCAGAAGCTGGTGAGACAGAGGCTTTCATCACTGGACAGCACATTATACTTTAATTGATATATTCTGAAAGCTAATTAGAGGCCAGCTGGATTCCTTGAGGGAATAATATTTATTTTTGATGTTGACAAAGTGCTCCAAAGCACAAGTCATATGGTGTGATTTAACAGTGATTAAAACTTGGCTACAGACATAGACAACTTGAGGAAACTGCCAAGAAGCCGAGACCAGAAGGAGTGAAGATGTGTGTAATTCCTTTGTGCTCTGTCACGTACACACCTCTCTGTCTGTGTATCAGCCAGTGAGGTATCTGGAGAGAGGTTGCAGCACTTTAATTGTTCAGTGTCCATCACCCTCTCACCAGCACAGACTCGTGTGTGTGCATGTGCCAGGTGCAGCCCTGTCTGGAAACTCTCTGCAGAAGGAGTTATTAAAGTCCTACAAAGAAGTACAAGTGAATCAGGAAACCTAAACTCTTCCACTCATGGCATCTCACAGTGCAGCTTCTGATATGATCATGTTTCTCACCTTACAAAATAAAACATCAATTTTTTTCCCCATAACTCATACATGTAATCTCCTCTATGCATATGTTTTGCATTGCTCACAGGGGAGGGAAAGAGAGAGTGACAGGAGGAACCTGTTGCCATGAAAACTCACCAGTGAACACACAGAGAGAGCACCTGGGATGATTAGCTCAGGTGTAGACATCTGCATCTCATCAGATGGATCCAAACACTAATTTTGTGCTGTCTGATCTTTTATACATCTGCCTCCCAATTTGCTATGTGAAGAATTATCTTTCTAAATTTTCTCCAGTACTTTGGATGCCTCTGGCAAAGAATTCCCTGTATTTTCAATTTATTATGTCAGAGCTTTTATTTGATTTCTCTAGAGGGGAGGTGCTCTTGGTGACAAGGTTAAAGGATTTAATTGAAAATTGCAGGTGAGCTTTACCCACAGCAGGTCCATTCTCCTGCAAAGAGCAAAGTCAAGCAGCCCTGCCTTAGCCTTGTGTGCTTCTGCAAGGTCTGCTCTCAGCCTCTCATCCAGAGACCAAACCATTTTCTTTTTATTACTATTGAAGGCTGTGACTGTTTTTCAATTTTCTTTAATTTGTGGCAGGTATGAGCTCTATCTGTTTTTCTGTAATTGATTCCTGTTCTCATTTCTCCCCACCTGCCTTCGGACGAGCTTGGTGCTCTGCAGAGCTCTGTCGGTGTCTGCAGTGGCTGGAGCTCTGCCTGTGCAGCAGCTGCCTCTGCCCAGCTGCCAGCGCCTGCCCGCAGCATCCTGGCCACTGCCCGAGCTTCCCCTGCTCCCTGGGACACCCTGAGCTGTGCACCACGCCAGCTTTGCTGGCATTCCTTCATTCCATTTGCCACCCTCGTGCCTTGCTCCTGTGCTGGGGGCAAGCAGCGCCTGGAGCAGACTGGAGAGCCTGCAGGTGTCTCTGACCCTGGATGGGTGTCTCTGTTTCCAGTCAGCTTACCTGCAGCAGGTAATTCCAAGCTCCCAGGGGGATCTTCTGCACCTTTTCTGCTCTAATAAGGGCACACTCTGGCCCTTAGCAGGCACCAAAGGTAGTGCTCGCTGGGTCCTGCAAGCTTGGTTACCTTCCTAGGAGCTGAGCTTATCCTCATTTCAGGGTTCCTTCTGCTGTAGCCCTCTTGATTTTAATAAATTCCAGTTGTGCCTCCAGGAATTACTGTTGGAGAGGGAGTCTGAAAGAGCAGACCTGTCTTGCACAGGACATCACTGAGCACTGGCTTCAGTCTCATACTCTGACAGGCAGCTGCAGCATCCTCCTGAGACATTGCTCCTTAGTTGCTGCTAATACTTAACCTCTTCTCCCTCTCACATGTAATCTCATCACTCTGACAATCGAGCAGCTGCAGGAAGAGAGAAAATCTCCTCAATATTTACAGAAAGATTTTCTGTTTCTGCCCAACAGCAAAAAGCCATTAAGAAAAGATTTTCGTTCT
The DNA here is from genome assembly GCF_014805655.1 of Passer montanus. Classification (NCBI taxonomy): domain Eukaryota; kingdom Metazoa; phylum Chordata; class Aves; order Passeriformes; family Passeridae; genus Passer; species Passer montanus. The sequence goes on along the minus strand of NW_024368818.1, from coordinate 6,393,251 downwards.
GTTTGTCTGGGCAAGGAATTTGTTTGTGAAACTGAATTTATGTTTTTTTCCTGGCAATGCTCTCTTTTGGTAAATCTTCATGAAGCTGATACTATCATTCCTTTGCCAGTGCCTTTCCAAAGTCCTCTGAACCTGGAGCTCCTCTTATGCTTGTAGCTCCTGAGCTGGAGTATGGTACCAGTGGCACTCCCAAATGGCTCCATCCTCCTTGGCTGATGGGACTCACAGGAAGCCTCTGCCAGAGGAGAGCCTGGAGGTGAGCAGGTCCCCAGCCAGTCCCAGTGAGGTGGCTTTGGGTGCTGTGGGGCTCTGTCCCTGGAATGGGGGCAGGTGTGACTAAATCACGCCTCCATCTCCCTCGCTGGAAATGGCTTGAGGGATTTCTTCACTCCAGAGCTGCTAGGCATCCCCTAGCACTGTGCCCTCAGTCAGTGCCTGTTTTCTGTTAGGAGAGAGAGGGAAGAGTGTTTACTCATTTCTTTCTCTCCTCCTTGAAGTTTTCCAGGAGAAATGGTGCTGGGGCAGGTTGGGAGGTAGGGCTGCCAACACACGTAGGAGCTCTGTGATGCAGAACACCGTTGTGATGCAACACCACACCAATGTTTTGGCTTTTTCCTCCCACTGGTTATTTTCACACATGTATAAAAGAGTTTGAAAGGAGGTTTTTTGGGGAGTTACTGTCACGAAAGGATCCAGAGTCAGTGACTATGATGTTGGTATTCATTATCAGCTACCAGTGCTCTTTAAATAACAGACACTATGGCTACTTGGGCATATCCTCAATTAAAAGCAGTGGATTAATTGGAACATTTGAAACCCCACAATATCATGGATATGTTTGGGTTTTTCAGAGAAACAGAACAGTTAAGGCAATTAAGTTCTAATTTGGCTTTACAAATACTTTGCACATTTTTATGTTCTGTTTGAATAAGAATATTCAAATATGCATTTCCATGAAAATGTGTTTCCATTTTCTTACCCAGGGTATAAATGTCCAGTATGAAATCCCAGAGTGAGCAATATGGTTTCCCTTGGACAGAGTGTCTCAGTTTAAGTGTTGTATAACTCATACTCTGCTCCTGGTGTGGTGGCATAGAAACTGTTCCTTGTATATAGCTTTATATAACTGCTGTATATAACCTGCTATAGCTAAACTGCAGCAATTTAAAAGCAATGACAATTTATTCCCAAGTGTGGTCCCTGATCAAACTTGGAGTCCCCATTTTAGGTGTTAAATATTTATTCAAAGTGCAGTTCCCACATTTCTGGTACTGTGCAGGGAATTTATGATAAAGCACCATTTCAGGCTGAACACCAAAATGTCTTCTACTCCAGATTTTTTTTTTTTAAGAGCAAAGTAATTGAACATAAAATAGAATTAGACCAGTCCTTTTGCCAGTAAAGCTTTAGCTAACTTTGACTTTTGCAGCATAAGTGTGCAGGCCCAGGGGCTGTGGGATGCTGGGTGTGTGTCTCCTCCCCTGGCTGGGTCTCCTGCTGCCTCCCCTGGGGGTTTGTGCTGCTGCTGCCAGAGTTGGCAGTGCTGTGGGTCTGGTCACTGCTCGTGGTGGTGGCAGTGCTGTGTGCCCCCTGTGTCCAGCCAAGGACAAAGGCTCCTCTGTGTGCCAGACAGAAACTGGACAGAAGTGGCTGGTACAGGGGGCTGCAAACACAGGGGGCAGGGTGAGCACACACCTCCCAGACCCCGTGCAGAAATGAGGAGGGGGAAGGGTGAGAGGTAGGCACCATCAGTGGGAAACTTCAGCCAAAGTGAGGGAGGAATCTGAAGGTATTTCACTCTCCCTCTGGTACAGGTAGAGCCTGGACAAACAGGTGACTAATTTTAGATGACTGAAGTTAGCTGAGGTGAATCAATCAGAGTACAAGGACACACAGGACAGCTCTGCAAAGGTGGAAACAACAATGCAGGACTCGTAGCATTCCATCATTTGTAGCTCAGCATTCACCTGGAGGCAGACTGCCCTTTACTGATCGACCCGTGGTACTTTGCACAGTGCTGACCCAGTGCTCTGGCTCAGGTGAAGTTTTGCCTTTTGGCAAAACTGGGAACAGTGTCTAGTGCTGCAGATGATGTCTCCAGCAAAATTACTGGGTTTGGCAGATGGAATCCATTTTCATAGTCCATAATTTTCTTTCTTCTATGAGCCTTATTGTTTCTAATGTCAGTAATACTGATATGTATTGCTTGCTTCATGTACTGTGCAGTGTGTCTTCCCTGAAAAAACTCTTTGATTTACCTTTTTTTTACTTACACCCATGACATTGAGTCGGGGAAAGAAAACTACCTGACTTTTGGGTCAATAAATGACCAGTTAGCTGAGCATTGACAAATTAAAGAACTGGCAACTCTTGTTCCAGATGCTTGTGAACAAATCACAAAATAATTTAAAAGGGGCCTCTGGAGATCATCCAGTCCTATCCCCTTCTTGAAGTGGTTCCAGTTAGGTTAGGTTGCTCAGTCCAGTTGAGTCTCAGACATCTCCAAGGATGTAGATTGCCCAGCCTCACTGTTCAAGGAAAGGCAGCAGGCAAAAGCATACACATAGAGAGGTGAGAAACACCTCACAACAACTGCAGTGAGCAGTGACCTCAGCTCTCCAGGATAACAGACACCATAAATATCTTGCTTATCTAGTTCCTAGTGACACAAACCACTCCATTTATCCCAGGAGCATTTCCCTATGCTATTGAAGTAACAGGAAAGCATGGCAATTTTAAAGTTTTAGGCAGCCTTATTTAGAAGTGAATTTCAAATATTTAAGCACTGCATTGTCTCTACTAAATAGAGGTCTCATGTTTGCACAGCTAAGGGTGAGGGTCATGCTCTGTATCTGAGGAAATTAATGCCAGCTCTGACTCTAAGGCTCAAGCCCTGAATGACTCTGTAGGAACAATTTATCATCACAGGAGTGAACTATCATCTTCTTTCTTATGTAGCAGAGGTTAGGACAGAAACTCATTGACCTTCTCCAGGAGGAGAACTGGGACACATTGAGATTCTGATCACTGTCATGTTGTTGGAAATTGAGAGAAAATCCTTTGAAATGACATTGGAGCAGAGCAGCAATAAGCAGCCTGAGAATGAAGCCCATAATCTCTCTCTCCCTATGTTGTACATGTTCTTCCTTTAGCCTAGTTTAAGAGCAAAATCTTAATTTGTTTGAGAAAACCAAAAGTGGCTGCTGTAGTTAATTTATCAGGGGACACACCGGTGCTGATGAGCTGGAGGAGGATGTTATCTCTGTCCTTTTACAAGGAGACAGATAACACCATGATGTATGCAAGAGCCAAGCTATGGCATATGGGTTAAGAATGAGATAGCTCTTTTGATTCCTACAAAGCACAGTGCAGGCCAGCTCTCTGAGGATTCCTGAACCATGGGGAGCAATGGGAAATGGAGATTATGTGTACTTTCATCCCCTTGTTCCCACTGCATGTGCCTGTGACAGTAACGACCACTGTGCAACTTCAGAGCAGAGCTAGACCCCCTCCTGATTATCATAAATGCTCCACAGGGTGGCTGTAGTTCACTTAAGCATTTCATCCTATAGCTGACTTTATGCACAAGGACCTAACAGATTTCTTTCCCCGCTTTTTGGACACAGTGGAGCCCAAGTTTTTAGAGCATGACTGTACAGGTGTAAGTGTGACCTGTTCTGGTGAGCCAGGCTGCCTGCTTAATGGCACAAAGGGCATGGATGAGGAAGGGTTTGCTTGGTTTCTCCTACACAAGCAGGGAAAAGGGCTCCAGGGATATTCAGCTTTTTTTCTCGTCAGCTTCTGATTGCCCTGATAGGAACTTTTTGGTTTGTTTTGGTGCTCTGCCCTGATATTTTTTGGGTATTAAAAGAGTAGAAGGGTGCAAGGCCATAAGCGTATTGCACTAAAAAATGCATCAGGCAATGGGGCTTAACACAGCTCCTTCCTGGGCTGGTGGGTGAACAGCAGTGATCAGGTGTCCAGGAGAAATAGTGTCAGTGACTATTTCAGAGGAGGCATTGTCTGAGAAGTGTTCTCCCCAGGTGAGAAGAGCCAAGTAAGCCAAGGGAAGGTCAGCAAAAGCCTGAGCTGTCTGAGCATCACTTCTGGTCTTGCTGCAGCCCTCCAGACCCCAGGTTCCCCCAACCCTTGTGGCCCCAGGCAGGGATTGAATGCTCTCCTCTGTGGTTAGTAGCTCTGAGCTGGACTTCTCTGGTGGTACTTGTGGTGCTGTGCACCTGAGCCTGGTCTTCTCTGACCAAAACCTGAGGGCCAGTGGTGGGGTGAAGTAGGGGAAGGCTGCAATGTCATTGTGGCACCTCTTGGGTTAAGTAAGTATCCGGGTAAAAATGTTCAAAGTGTCTCAGTGCCCTGGGAAAACAGCTGTCTGCCACAAGAATCTCAAAAATCCCATTTATAAATGGGACTTGGGAACCTTAGATAAAGGCACATGTTTGAAAATTATATCCTTCATGTTTAATGAGCAAGAAATCAATACAACAGGAGCAATCAGAGAGTTTGATGGAGGTATAACAAAATAGAAAGTATTTGCTATCCACTTTCTGGTCCCAGTCTACCTTCTGTTCCCTGTCCAGCTGTCTAAGCTGTGCATGCTTGAGGACTGAGGTTTGTTTATTTGTTTGGTGAGGACCTTGCTCACATGAGGCACAGGCACTTTGGCTGAGGTTTCCAGGTGCTAATGAAGTAAAGATCCCTCTTCAGCTTTTGGTTACCAACTCCAATTTTGGTGCATAAGCACCAGAAGAGATGGCATTATACATGATTATACGTTTATTCTCTGGTTTACATGGAGAGAAAACCTGTTGCTTGTTCATTTAACTGGATTTACTGTACCCCAAAGACTGTGCATGTGGAAGGAATGACAATTGTTTGACAAAAGGCTCTACAGTTAAATTCCCCACTTTGCACCCTCTGCTCCAGATAAAATGACATTAGCCTGCCAGGAAGCATAAAACAGCAAACTGCAAAACTGCACAGTTAATTATAGCTAATGACCAGAGAAATGGGTAACCCTTGATAGCATGGAATTAGCCAGTGGCTTCCTTGCTTATTTTACTCCTGATGGAAAAAGAAAAAGTAGGAAAAATGTCCTCTGACCTGTGGTCCAGTATTGGCTGTCAGTCCATTGGATAGCATATTGTATCATATCAAAAGAGCAGTGGGTTGTGACTGGATGTGGCACACTCTGGGTTTCAAGAGAAAATAGTCCTGCAAGACCCCTGCTGTTCTTGCCTTATTAGCTATCAGAAGAAAATAAACTTTCTCTAAATTCCTGTTTTCCCCTTCTCAATTATTTTAAAACACCTCAGCCCTAGACCAAGTCTGGAGCACATGGGAAAAGGAATTGCCCCAGAAGATACCCTCTTTATGACCAAAATTCCAGCAGAGGAGGGTGGCAAATTCTCCATGTGCTAAAAAATGTGTTGAAGAGTAGAGCTGCAGAAATATTTAAAGTCTATTGTACTGCAATGTCTCCTTATCTATTAATGCACCTCAAATGTAGCCTGTCAGCTTGCTTTAGCTCTGCAGTGAATCTTCTTTGTCATTCTGGAATCTGTAAATAATGAAGGCCATCTATTAGGAAAGTATCAAAGGTCTTTTTTAACCCAATTCATAAAGGAGTCCTGCAGGCTATGATTTGGAAAGGGTCTGGGCTGCTGTAACTTGTTTGAGCCCTAATGTGATAAAATTAGGAGTTATGAGATGTGAATCTTGAGTTCAATCTCAGTGTTGGTGCAAATCAGACAATGAAAGCATCTGTCTGATTAGGCAATTAAACAAGGAGAGGTGACTCAAAATATCCTCTCCATTTCAATAACTCCTGTTAGATTAGGGGCCCTTTGAAAACCATGTCAAACTCCCTTTTTCTTTAATACACCTGCATTTAATTGAAATGCTATGAAAGAGGATGAAAGCAGTTGTAACCTGAGGAGCATTGCATGCATTCCAGTGTCACACCACGACTTTAAAATGGTTGAGGAATTAGGAGTGACAGACTAGTCCCCTGAGCAGTTGGTTTTTATAGCCCATCTTTCTGCTTTCCAGGTCCCGCTGTGTTTCTCCTGTGTGGTGCAATGTGTTTTGTGGTTTGGCAAATCCTCTGGATAAGTCAGAAGTGCTGCTCAGACAGAGTAGCAAAGTGAAGCTCAGGGTCTTATCCTGAAGTGCTGAGCAGGGGATGCAAGATAAATCCAACTCTAATTTCTCCTACTCCACCCTTTTGGTGCAACCTCTTTTTGATGGAACCTCTCAGAGACAGAGGTCTTTAGTGGACAGACAGCAAAATAAACCTAACGATGTGCTGCTGTGATTGCCTTTATCAGATCCCTCAGTCTTCACAGCAGGACACAGGCAAGCCTTCCTCTGCCTCCCACAGGCATTCCTCCAGTGGCTGCAGGGACCATGCTCTCTGCTCCAGTGTTCCCTGTGCCTCTGGTGCTGCAGGGAGACTGCCTGGTATGTGAAGTGGGAATGCAAAGGATGGTCCCCTTTTATATTTGTGGGGTTCCCAGACAAAGGAAGGAAATTATGAATCTGACTCCATGTTCTTAGAATGCTAATTTATTATCTTATGATCTATATTATACTAAAGAATACCAAACTAAACTATACTAAAGAATATAGAAAGGATACAGACAGAAAGCTAAAAGCTACTACTGGAAACTCGTGACTCTCTCTCCAGAGTCCGACACAGCTTGGCCCCAATTGGCCAATGAGTCAAAACAACTCACAGCAGAACCCAATGAAACAATCTCCAACCACATTCCAAAGCAGCAAAACACAGGAGAAGCAAATGAGATAATATTGTTTTCCTTTTTCTCTCAGGCTTCTCTGATTCCCAGGAGAAGAATCCTGGTAAAGGAAAATAGGGCAGTGACAGTCCCCAGCTCTCTCTTGATATTGATGCTCCACACTCTGAGCACTCAGGTGGCAGGACAAGGGTGACATGCTGGTAGCAGGAAAAGTCAGTGCAGAAAGGACATTGCAAAGGAGATCCCAGGTTGCTTATAAATGTCTCTCCTTGTTCCTCTATGTTACACTGAATTATTTGTCCTGGTTTAGACATGGAATAAATTGCTCTTGTTCTCCTGCCTTATACATTGTGTCCTGAACATCTTGTTCTAAAAGCTTTAGGCCACCTATAGCTTCTGGCAGGGTGAACAAATAAAATGGGTAAAAAAAATGCCATAAAATACCAAACAAATTTCTCCACTAGCTCCATTATGTTGTTTGTACTTGGCTGGGTTATATTACTGTGTTGGGTTATATTATTGTACAAGTATATTGTGCTCTTTGAATGAGGTTGAGTCAGTGCTGCTCCAGGGCAGAGCTTTGTACAGGATTGGCAGAGGCTGCTGTGCCAGGGCAGGGTCAATTCTATTGTCCAGTTTGAGTCCTACTTTACTGAATTTCCTGGCAATGCAGCCAGTGTATCCCGGGAAGATCTAGAGAACATCTGCAGCTCTTGAGCGAGGTCTGCAGTAGGCTCAGCTGCAGACACTCAGCTGCAGCTGAACTGAATAGAGTAGATCAGGCAGGATGAAGAGAAAGCAGAGATCACCTCTGAATTCAAGTGAAGAAACACATGATGGAACCTCTCAGAGACAAAGGTCTTTAGTGGACAGACAGCAAAATGAACCTAAAGGAGCTGGGAGATTCACAGTCAATGTAAGAGTGCATTTTGTCCCAGTTAGATCCTAAATAAACACTTAAATGATGGAATGATGCTATGTGAAATGAATTTAAAATCTGTCTAATGAGTATTGTGTCCAGTGAAGTTCTCCCTTTAATCTACAGACCTCCCATAGGAAACTATCTACTGATTTTTTTCCCTTCAGACCTTTAGGAATTCCCACAAGGTACAAAATGTATTCACAGTTTTTATATTGAATATTATCAAAGCTTTGTTTCTATATATGCAAATGTTCATGATTTCTGTATAAACCTAGCTTTTCAGTGAGAGCAATTTTTTGTACCGCCTTAGAAATAGCCAGTTGGCATGTTTTAAATGTGCTTGATTATTGCACAATGTCCAAGGATAGAAAGAAAGAGGATGCTAGAGAAATCTACAGACAATAATAATTAAGGATTTGTTACCACAAATTGAATGAATAAATTTGAACAAACTCAGCTTAAACTCAGTAGTCAAACTGGTACTTTCACTACTGTTTTGGGCCAGATACTGTAATGCTTACTTTGTAGAGTGCCTTTGTAAAGTGAGCTGGAATTTTATCAAAGCTAGGATATGTGAGGTGAAGTTCATTGTCTGATATTTATTTATGAAGAGACAAAAATGTGCTAGTCCTTTCAGAGTGCAAACAAACAAACAATAGCTATTCCCTGTACTAGAGACCTTATACTCTACTCTAGACATGTGAAGAGGAGTGAGAGCATTGCACATTGTAGAAAGAAGACAAAAAAAGACAAGTTTATTAATGAGAAGTAGGTAAGGCTCTGTGATTCTGTTACATACATACACTTTTATAGGCTCAAGATCTTGAGGGGATGCAGAAGACAGTGAGTTTTGAGAAGGCGTGTGACTAAGGAGAGATTATTAAGAATTTTCCTCTTTTGATTCTTCCAATGTCACTTCCTGGTGTTGTGACAGGAATGCTGATCTGTTTGTAGAAGAGGCCTTGACTGAAGAATCAGTGCCACACGGTGTGGAAGCTGAAGCCCAAGGGGATGAATCACAAAGTTAGGAGCCCAGCTGTGCCCTGCAGATGTGCAGGTTGGCTGGTCAGAGTGGTGTCCTGTGCCCCAGGCCCTCGGTGCTGGACTGGTCCGCCCAGGTCCCATGGGGCTGATGCTCTGAGGTGTGGTGTGTGTGATCCTCAAGGCAGGAATCACTGTTCAAAAAAGGACTTGTGTGCCATGATGGTTTCGTGGTTTTACTCGCTGTGCCTTGGCAGTTCATTCCAGAGCCCCAGGCCAGGGTCTTGTCTCTCTGCAAGACGCAGGGGAAGATTGAAGCATGGATGGGCAGGGATGGGCAGGAGGCAGCATGCTGAACAGGCAGTAGCTTTGCCACATAACAAAGGTCCCTTCAGAGGGGGATGTGTTTTAAATTGTTGCCTTCTCTGGGGCTTAGATCTTTTCTCAGAGCTAAGGGCAGCACATTTATCAGTCTGGATTTACAGTTGATAGCTTTTCCTGAAGGCTACTACTGCAAAAATAAAAGGAGAAGAGATCAATTTTTTTACTTTATTTTACAACCCAGTATGTGGGATGAGAGAGATGCTCTTTCTGTTCTGCAGAGGACCAAGGCCAAACTTATCCTTGCCTGATGAAATTCAGTCTATTTATCTTCATCATCAATGAGGGATTTTTGTCCTATGCATGAAAAACTCATGGGATGAGAGAGCACACAAGTGAATGCCAATGACACTTGTGTTTTCACTTGAAAGATTTGGGTTCCTGTTTTGGCTATATGAATGGTTTACACATTAATGCAATGTCTGCTTGACATGAACCACCCTGAATATGCCCCTCTCAGCAAGACTGGCAGCTGGGCACTTGTAGATAAGGCTTTTCCACTGGGAGATAGGGAATAGATCTGAATTAGGCTTAATTAAATTTTACTTCCCCTTGTTTGGAATAGCTTCACATTTTTCACAGATAGAAAAAGGATAGTGATGTTTTCTGTTTAAAATGCCCTTATGCAATTAAATATTATGGGGGAAATGTCTTGTTTCTGTATTAGGGCACTTATCCAGTGTATCATTAAGGCACATGCATTCATGCAGGGCAACAAAGACAGTGGGGGCAGCCCACCAGAATGTGGCAATTTATGTGCTATAGCAGCCATTGATTCAAATAATTTTATTTTTTCTGGTGAAACATACTTTTTCATTTCTCTTCTATCATAGATAGATTAATCATGGAAGGTACAATTGCAATATATTTTGGTTTACAACTACCTAAATAGATGGCTGACTTCCTTCCATGAAGTTTTAGGTATAACAGTTTCAACATTTTTGTTTTTGTTTACTCAACCTTAAAACAATGTGTCTTTTAAGTCCTTTGGTTAGTTTTAGTCTTTTTTGATTAGTTTTAAAAAAAATAATGCTTCTGCTCAGAAGAATTGTACAGTGCATCAATTATCGTGCAATTACAATACAGTTGAATTATTCAAGCTTAAAAAGAAGTTTCCTGATTTCTTTAAAAGTAAATTAAGAACTCAGTCAACTGTTCTTTCTTTTATTTTGGCAGTGTTGTTTATGTTGATTAGTACCGTACACTGTACTCCACACGTGTTGCCACCCTAATTAAATTGAGAAGGATCAAATTAAAAGATCCTTAATTGATCTGTGTGTGGCTCAGTTCAGAAGATGACACTCTTTCACCCCACTGAGGACTGGGGGCCTGCTTTGTCACCAAGCAGCTCCATGACCAGAGGAGGAGCAGCCAGGAAGTGACCAAAGATGGAGCCAAGCCAAATGTTCTGAGGAGGATATCCCTTTTTAATGCTTTGGTGTAGAAGTGTTCCTCTACCCGAGCAAAGACATTTCTCTGTTTTCTGTCTACCAGTTCAGCACCTCTGGCTGTCCCTGACCCATCACCAGCTCTTGCACTGGCTGTCACTCCTCCACGTGGCTCCCCAGCTTCAGCCACTGCAGGCAGTGGTACCTCTTGGCTCTGTACCACACTGGAGCTAATTTTGATGCTTATTTTTTTGCTGAGCTGCACCTTTCCTAGTCTGGAAAATCATTAGGAGATTCTCAATGCTCATCTCTCCTTGTGGCTCGGTGCATGCATTTACTTCCTGTAGATTTCCCCTTTTATTTGAAGATGGAGGAAGTCCAGTCCCAGCAGTGGGCTTGTGCCAGTTTGAGTTTGAAGCAAACAAGGCAGTTTTGTTCCTAAATACCCATAAACACTCTTCTGTCCATTTGGCTGTCTCTGATGTCGTTCTCTGCTCTGTCACTTGAATCTGTGTGACGTGGGGGACATGATTGTTCAGCAAATTATCTTCTCTGTTTATAATATCTTGTGTATTATTTGAGGGCTATTACATGAGTCAAAACTGTTGTGTATGAGACATTAGCCAGGCCTTGATTCCACCTTATAGAAATAATGGATTGTGATCCTAAATAAACAGAAATAGTTAATCCCAGTTTTGATCATGAATCTATTTTACTTACCGATGACCAGTGACTTAACTTTGCTGTCACTTTGCAAGGTCTTACTCATACATTTTATTCAGTTTACAATTACCTGTATTTCCCTTCAGAGTAAAAAGACACTTGACCCCTCTTGTCCCTCTCCTTTGGCTTTAGGAAGGTATTTCTAGAGAATTAGGGGCCCAAACTGAATCTTTTCTTCCTCCATCTGGTAGTGCTAGTGTTGCTGCTGCTGTTGCTGCTTGTCCCTGGTCAAGAATCAGGGTATTGGGTTTATATTCCCAAACCCTGGATTTCACATGCATTTTTCCCACTGCAGAGTGCTTGGATTTTGGGCTAAAACCATTTTTCGCTTCTTCTCCATTCATCCTGGAGACTCTTCCACCTCTTCAGGCTTAGGGCAGCTGTCAGTGTTGTCTCTTGAATGTTGAAACCACAGTTTGGTCCAGCTGACGTAATCAGGTCTCTGGGTTGTTTTCTGAACTTGCAGCTCTTAAGCCCTCGTTTGTCCTTGGCAGCTGTGCTTTCCCCTCTCCTCTTTGCCTTGCTCTGAAGTCAATGCTGCACTGTACAGCTGACCTTGACATACCATTCTTAAATTTCAGAAAAGCTGTAAAAGCCCCAGCTCCTGCGTTTTGAGGGGGCAGCAAATGCCTAAACCAGTACCTTTTACTGGCACAGACACTGAGGAAAAATATTTTCTGCTTGTCTGTATTTATTGTCTCAAATGCAAGGACAGAGTACTGCAGTCCTTCACTATATTGCCAGCAATACAAGTTTTGCAGTGAGCTCCTCAATTTTCTCATAAACTACCTCTCATATGTCTTCCTCATCACCAGTTGTTTAAAGGGATCATTAAGTTTCTCTCAGACAGACTCTTCTGATATTGCAGGATGGGACCCTTCTGCTTTATTGCACTGCTTCATGATGTATGAGCAGAAATACTGCTTACCAAATAGGAGGTGAAGTGAAGCACTGGCTCTGCCATGCTGTCATATGTTGTAGAACCCACTGAACACCCCTTAACACTGTTTTAATGCAAGGAAAAAAAAAATTATATATAGAGTGGTTTTAAATCATTCCAAACAGAGAGAAAAATCAGAGCTGTGATGCAGCCCACCAAATGCCAAGCATTCCTGGGACTGTCCCTGCAGGCATTTCCACCACTGAACCCCTGGTTCCTGTGGACAATGGTAGGCATTGCTCATTAGCCAATACATATTTCACCTGAAGGGGAACAAGCCAGGAAGAAAGCACCTTGTGAATTTGAAGATGAGAGCCACTGTTGGAGATGTTTGTAGGTTTTGTCTCAAGGGCCTTAGATTGGGGTCCTTGTAGGAGTTATGTGTGAGAAGCATTGAGGTGTTCTGATATTCAGGTGGAATTGATTTGACAAGTCTAGAAATATGTGAGTGAGGTAAGGTAATGAAACAAAATTTCCTTCAATGAAATCAAGAAACTTATTAACTCAGCAGCTTTGGGAAAATACTTTCAATCTAGATGGACACCTGACAAGAGCCCTATCAAATTTTCATAGATACAATTAATTCCTTCCATTTAGGAACACTCAATTAGAAGCTTCCAATTAGGTTGCACAGTACACCATTAAGGTGCTATTAACCCTCCAAACCACTGCTACCTGGCACTCAAGATCTGAGAAGGAATGATTAAACAGCTTGATCTAAAATGAAAGTAGCTCACCTAAGGCAAGCCCAATGCCAATGTGAACAATTTTCATTAAGGTGCTATTAACCCTCCAAACCACTGCTACTGACGCTCTTTCTTTCTTTTCTTTCCAAAGTAGATAATTTGTACAGTGGCACATGGAAGTGCTTTGCATCACAGGCAGGAGCAGCCTGTGGTGAGCCCATCCACAGGCCAGGGCTGCTGAGCAGTTTGGGAGCCCCACCAATCACTGGCTGCTGGGAAGCCTGTTCCAGACCTGGCCTGGGCTTCCTTGCACAGTGCCACATCCTGCAGCAGTGTCACCCTTCTGGCCTTGCCAGCACTGTCCTTCCCAAACCTCCCATCTTTTTAGAAGCACTTGGAGCCTCAGATACTTCCCATGATCCTGATTTTAAAAAACACAAGTGACTTCTCTGATTTAATACCACCCCTTTGAGCAGAGTTTTCCCCCTCACTGTTGGCCTGAGCTGGTACATATTTGGCTTTTAATGGGTTCCTGCACTTTCCCTTGCACAGAAGGTGCGTAGAAACAGACCTCAGTGAAAGACTAGTTGAAAGGTGTATCTTGTAGAAGTTGGTGGAAGTGGTGGTCTTTTCTCAACTGAAGTAAAGCATGTGCTTATGGAACTGAAAATGCACTATTGACAAATGGTTCAAATGCTTATTATTAAAGAGCTACATGAAATGAGGGGAGGGGGAAATGAGTAAGAGCCCAGGCAAGTGGTGGCTTGAGCAAGAGACCCCCTTGGGATGTATTCTGCTGTTTCACATCTAGGAGACACTGACCAAATTACTGCTTATCCACCTGAGCAGGTCTTGTGAAACCTGCTGGTTTTGGCTGGGGTAGAGTTAGCTTCCTCCACAGTGGCTGGGACAGGGCTGTGGTTTGGATTTGTGCTGAGCAGAGGGCTGATAACACAGAGATGTTTTTGTTATTGCTGAGCAGGGCTCACACAGAGCCAAGGCCTTTTCTGCTTTTGTACTGCCATGCTGGGGAGGGGGCTGGGGGTGCTCGTGAGGTTGGGAGGGGACACAGACAGGACAGGTGACCCCAAGTGACCAAAGGACATTCCAGACCATCTGACATCATGCTCTATGCATAAAGGGGGTGTAAGTAGGAAGAGGAGAACATTTGCAGTGATGGCTTTTGTCTTCTCAGGTAACCAATGCATGTGATGGGTCCCTGCTCTCCTGGGGATGGCTGAACACCTGCCTGCCCACAGGGAATGGTGAATTAATCCCTTGTTTTGCTTTACTTGCATGCAAAAAGGCTTCTGCTTTCCCTTTTAAACTGTCTTTATTTCAACCCATGAGTTTTCTTGCTTTTACTCTCCTGATCTTCTCCCTGATCCTGCTGGTAGGGGAGCAAGTGGGGCTTGGTTCCTGGCTGGGGTTACACCCTGACATCAACTTACACAGAAAGGACGGGGGTCACAGGAAGCTTCTGGTGCAGCCAGAGTTTGACACATGAATGTACCTGAGCTGCCTTGTGAAGTCTGGATTGTTTGCCTGCCCCTCTGGGATCCATCCTGGTGCCAACAGGATGACTTTGCCAAATGTACTTGGTGGCAGCTCCACGCTTGATATGTGGTATCATTAGTGACTCAGAAATTGATGGACGCTCTTTGGTTAATGCCAGTGTTGAAATTTGGTGCTCTGAATGTCAAAACTTCTCGTGAAACTTTGAAAAAGTTGCTGACTGTGCCTCCTAGTAGATATTTCAAGGTAACAAATCAAGTGTATTTAATTAATTGTATTTCCATACACACAGAGATAGCATTCTCCATTCCGAATTAATGACCTGTGAAATCCTGAGTTTAAATACAGAGGTCATTTGTAATTTACTGGAGGGCAGAAAAAGCGTCAACTCTCCCTTAATGATTCCACTGGTTTTTCTATTTCCCTTGACCTCAAACAACCAGAAAGATTTTTCTCTAAAAAATCCTTTTGCTTCCAGTGATGAGACTCTGTATGTTGAGTTTCAGCTGTGATTGAATTTATAGTACAGCCAAGTTATAAACTCTCGAAAATAGGATTTATAATGGAAATTCCAAGTGCAATCTTAACTGTAACAGTCAGCTTTATACTCAATACTACTATTAACATTCTTCAAACCCAATGTTCAGGATGAGTCATACTGATCTAATTCTTTACATAACCCTTTTCTTTTCTGCAGCGCAGGCCTACTCTTGTAATTTCTAGTCATATGCCAATGGATACATTTCCTAAATTTGGGGGCACACAGAACACAGCTGATATGCAGTGCTATGGAAAGAAACACTCTTTCCAGCAGGGGTATGCCTTCTACACATGTTTATTCAGTTAAAGGACAAGTTTTGAACAAATTTCCCTAGTCTGAATCATTAATGTATTTGTTTCTTGTATAATGTCTATGTAACCTTCTAGTTCTGGTTTTCTAGTGCTTAGATAATCATGCAACATTTAAAATTACAACAGTGAACAAAAGATTTCAGGAAGCTGTGAAAATGAAGTTAGGAGAATTGTGACTCCTTCTGCTTTCTACCTGTTCTTTGTAAAAGAGAGCTGAAGAATAATGGGCATGATTTCCTGCCTTGGTGATGAATATGACATGCACTGTCCTCAGTGGTCCTGTGCTGCTATAAATGCAAAAGGTGATCCTAAAAAGGAAAGGTGAATATCAGGGATGAGAACAATGGTGATGAAATCACTTTGCTTGTCCTGGTTCCTGCAGCAGAAGATTTGACTTTGCTGGACAAAATGGAAAAATGCTGGTCTGTGAGTATTATGGAAGTTTTAGAATTTCACAAGTAAATACAACGTAGACTTTGTGTAAAACCTCATGAAGACAGCATCTAAAACAACTAGCAGTTTAGGAGGAGAAGGGCCAAAGTGTCACTGTGTCTGAGAGTCTAATTAGCGGGTGAAAGAAAGGCTTGACTCCCACCATTCCCTCATGGCAAGCCCTTGCCTTCCCCTTGCCTCTGCTACTTTGTGCCAGGGAGAGAATGAAACATTTGTCTGCATATATGAAGTAGAACTAATTGCTCAGGTGAGATTAAGAGGCTGCCTGAGGCTGTTGGCTCTGCTGTCCTTGCTCCATCCATCAGCAGAGGGTGAAGGGAAGGAGGAGGTGCCAGCAATGGGCCAAGCTGTCAGGAGCAGAGCACGAAGCACAGGGCAGCTGGACATTCCTCTCCAAAGAAACGCTGATTTGTGGGAACTTGAATGAGTTTCTAGAGAAAATCTGGCAGTATGGACCTTCAGTTCAGTCCTGCTATAGCAGAGACAGGTCCCTTCCCTTTTACTGCATCTGTCCTTTCCTTAGATAGTAAAAGTTTCCTTACAGCCCATGCTGTTTTATCCTGTCATATCCTGTTCATAGGGGTGAAGCCTTCTGCTAATTACATCTGCTGATGATGAGCTTCTCCTCCCACCCACGGGCTCACCAGGACCTGTGCCTGAATGTGAGTACAAATCCAAATACAGGTGACACTTTGGGCATGCCAAGGGCTGACAGCAAACTGCTTCAGCATCGAAGCAGTGTCTGTCCTCAGCAGGGCTGGACTACTGCTCCTTAAAGCCTTGATTCCCACAAACTGTTTCTGGCAGATCTGGGAAAGTAAACAGGTAAAGCAAGCCTCTTGTGAGCAGGTTTGTGTTTTCCTTAATGGGACACTCTGCTGTAAATTTTTAGGGGTCTGAAAATCAGAGAAGTTTGACCACCACAGGATCACTTCTGTAAATAGCCAGAGAATAGTCAGGGGAAAAAAAATCCATATTCTCTCCACCTCTTCAAAACTGAGACATAACTGGTGTTTCAAGTCCTTGTGGAATTGAGCTTCTTTTGACATAATCAATTGGGAAATTTTAATTTCTTTCTTTAATAGGTCATATTATCATAATTTAAATTGCTGTTCTCCCACAGTTTAAATATATTTCCAGATTTATCCCTGTGATCTTTTCTTCAGCTTTTTCAGATCTGAAGTGTCAAGCCCTCTGGGAAAAAGAGGGTCACTAGCACTAATATTTGATTGATGCAGTAACATTGCCACTTGAATTTCTATTCTACTCTAGTTTTACAGGATCTTGAGTACACATTAGTACCTGGTAGTTTGTTTAAGCTGTGTCTCTCTGGGCGTATAAACTGTTGCTTTTGAAGTTATAAGCATAGGAAAAACTTTACTTTCTGCTTTAAAAAATAGTCTCTCAGACTGTTGAAATGATTTGTGATGTTGCTATGATTTTTGCAGAGAAGAAATCACCCCTGAGAAAAAGTACTTTTACATATTTCTGGAAAATCTTTAGAAAGTATATGATTAATAAAGATTTGAAAGTTATATTTGAAGTCTCTTGGGTATTTCAGGCAAGGCTTAAACCCTTCCAAACAAGCCTTCCCCTCTGGGGGACAAAATTTCTGCAGCTATCCTACCCACCTCGATGTTTGCTTCTTCACATGTCTGAGAAAAATTTTTAACCTCTTGGTTGCTCTTAGACAAACTCAGAAGAGGGAGAGGCAGCTCATGGGCCCCTGAGGATCCCTGCAGAGATGGAGGATTCCCTAGCCAGCTTCTTCACATGTCTGAGAAAAATTTTTAACCTCTTGGTTGCTCTTAGACAAACTCAGAAGAGGGAGCCTGGCAAACTCAGCTCATGGGCCCCTGAGGAGCCCTGCAGAGATGGAGGATTCCCTAGCCAAGGAACCCCAGGAGAGGTGTAGGGGCAGCTGCCAGCATCCCATGGAGTGGTGGGTGGCACACAGGGTCTGTGTAGGTGGAGAGATGTGGCTGCTGTGCTTGGGGAGAGCTTTGTGGACCAAAGCAAAGCACACTGCAGTGGAACAGGTCTAACGCAGGAGATGAGGGGAGTCAGAGCTCTCTGTTGTAGGTGGTGTCAAACCAGCCTCTGGCAGGGACCACAGACTCCTGCCTGAGCCACATCTATAGAAGTCTCCTGACTGAACGTGACCAAGGAAGAATAAAACAAACCAGCCTTTAGGAGCCCTTGCCTGGCTGGATGTAGGTTTTGAATTGAAATGGATTTTTTTGGCTGTGATGAGCTACAAAATGCCTTTTTCCTAGAAGGAGAACAACATCTACATATTTTCACAATTAGTTTTGGAGGGTTAAAAGAAAGGGCTTGAACAGGAAAATTGCATAAAGCTATGCAGAAGGGCAACCAGAAGACTTCAGTGTACAGAAGGACACACACCCCACCTTTCCCCTCTCCCTGTGAGTGCTTGGTGAGGTGAACCAAGAGTTGGTGTATTTACTGCACTTCTTATCCCTAAGTGATTTGTTTACCACTCCTGCTTAGCCAGAAGCTGCCATGTATTTGGGAGGAAAAGGTCTTTGCTCTATTTGCAATGGACTCTGTACAACTGGAGATGGGGCTTAGATAGGAGCAGGCACGTTTTGCTGCATGTGTTTGTTGTTTGTCAGGTGTCCAAGTGATTTGGAGATCATACAAGGTTTTTGGAGACTCATACTCTGGACAAACTGCTGTTTTGGCCTTTTTCAGGAGAAGCCATCTCTCTGACTCAAGTTTCATGCTGACAACCTGCCTTCTTGGTATTAGTCCCCTGGAGCCTGACACAGTGTTGGGGGACACTTTGCAGGGGTGCAGAGGAGGAGTGGTGGAGATTCATTCTCCTTCTGCCAGTGGCTCTGTGCCCTCTTTCTGGCTGCTCTTTGCCTGTGACTGTCACAGTGGTGGCACCAGAGTTATGGCTGCTTATACCCTCCCATATATCCTCCTTCAAGATCCTTGATTATAGGTACTTAAACTTAATTACTGTGGATTTTATAGTACTCTGGGACAAGATAAAGGAGGATGAAAACTAGTGAGGCAAGTGGCTCTTCCTCTGCCGTTCAGGGATGACTTAAAGGTATTTTTTTAACAGGTAATTTATGAAAACTCTGATCAGATTATGTAGCTGTTTCTTGCTATCTCAACATCATCTTCATGAGAACAATACCAATAGGGCTTGGCAGTAAATTTCTGGAGATCTCTTAATACTATTAGTCTTTCTGCATCCAGGAAAAAGTTTTCTGATGTGAATAAATGTGTATTTGTCCTGATGAACATTAATAATTTCAGACTGTTTCTTCAGTATATCAAAATTAGAGCATATTGTCACACTATTCTGCTAAACATCTCTGGTTACTTGCAGCTCTTCTACCACCACTTCTTTGTGGTTTCCAGCTGGAAGTCATCTGATTGAACTGATTTGCTTACTGATTTGAGAATTTTATCATGTAAAATTTACAACTTAAGTTTATATTATTGAGAGAAAAAAAGAGAAGAAAAAAGAAATCACATGTCCAAACAGCAAATTCCTGGTAGTTTGCCTGGAGGAAGAGGGAAGACGCAGAGGTGTCCAGCTGCAGCTGCTGTGGCCTGAATGAGGACTCTGCATCTCATTCAACACTGGCTGAGATGAAATAGAAACTTCCACTCACCTGATCATGGAATGAATCTGGATCCTTTGGTAAGTAACCTTTTTCAATATAAGAAATTCAGAGAGAAGAAAAAGAAATTTCTGCTGTTCTGTGATCTTAAAGGTCTTATTTAAGATATTTCTGGTGTATTCTCTAGAAAATGTTTATAACTTATAAGAAGAAAATTTGATTAATTTATTTGTGATTACCAGCCTCATCAAGTAACTTGCTCTGCACTTGTCTCTGAATAACACTAGATAATTTAGAAATTCAACTTACTGTTTTATTTATTTTAATGGGAAGAACCACTAATAATTAAAAAAAAAGTTCCATCTCAGACAGAAGTCTTTTAGTGGGAGTTCAAGTAAATTATTCACAAATCAAATGATGATTTTATTCCAGTGGGAAGGTGAGAGATTGCATTATTCATTATTAATTCCATAATGCCATAATACTGCGCAGCACTTTATGCAAAAAAATTAAACCATCAGTTGCAAAGAACAAATGCCTCTGGAAGCAACATGCACATGGAGATAGGCAGGAAGGGGCTGTGGTGAGCCTCAGGTCTTGTGCATATCCTCTCCTTCCTTTTCTTTTTCTTTCTCACACTTTTTTTTTTTTCTCTATGGCTCCCTGATTTCAAGTCTACTATTTTGGAATGGACAATTTAGATTAATAACTGATTTAGATTAACTAATTTTGATTAATAACTGATTTAGAAGAAAAGGCTTTGGAAGACAATGGGGAGATACAGATGTAGGTTTGAAGTTGAGCCTCAGGACATGCAGTTAACAGCAGAGAATAAGATTAGAGGCACCTGCTCAGGAGGGAAGGAAAGATGAATTGAGCAGGAAGAAAAAGCATGAGGACTGGAGATGTAGGTCATGACCACTATTTTTACTGTCTTTGATGCATAAGTAGAATCTGTGTGGGACACAGAGCAAAGTATGAGAGGGGAGTCAGAGGCTCTAACAACCTCTAACAAGTAAGGTGCATGTTACCACTTCACAGACAAGAATAATCCCAGATCCTTTCCCACATTTATGCCCTTATTCATGGACTCATACCGCCTATCAATCAGGTAGCATGTTCCTGTGAAGGGAAGGCTGGCAGATCCCCAGTGGGATATCTACAGCTTCTTGAAGAGCAGGGTGGAGTAATGGTCCCCACTCTTCTTCATCCAGAGGAGCCCTGGCAGCAGGAAGGAGAAAGGTGGTATTAACCAGACTGTGACAGAAATATTATTTCAACATAAAAGTGAAATGATTTATCTGTTTCTACTCTGGTTCCAAACAGGATAACTTACCAGTCTTTCTGTATCAGCCCGTCTTCCTGGATTTATTTGTTTTGTGACCTTCAGGATAAATACAACTCAATATTGCAAATTGATGTTAAAACATTTGCTCTCTAAAGGGGGATACTGAGTTTATGGTGAAGTGATACTAGGTGATGGAAACCAAGGTCACGGTGCCTTTTGTGCTCTGTTCTCTGTAGGCTCTGGTATTTCACTGGCATCCTAGAACTCCTGAAAATATGGCAGCAACACATGATGAGGCCTCTTTAATATTTGGTGGATGAAGCTTGCTCAGTCTCTCAGTCAGTATGAAGTGTAGAAATTAGGGTTTGTGGAATGGAGGAGAAATTAGTTTGTCTTATTCTATGTCTTGCTGTATGCTAGAAAAAGCAAAAACAAGGGGTTGGGTGTTGCCACATTTTGCAAAGTGATGTGGTTTGTAATGGCCCATGGGAGCTCATCCACAGCCTCAGGTTTGCTTGACAAATGCTCCATCTCCTGCCCAGACATTAATTTTTCTGGTTGAGGTCCGCAGCAGGGACTCTGTCCTGGACAGACCTCTGGGGACCAGCACAACCCTGAGCAGATGCTCAGGCACTACAGGCAACTGGCTGGGCACCTGAGCATTACTTATTTATTGACTTGCCCATGGTGCTGTGCCAGTGATGACAGGCATTTGGGCAACTCAGAAACATGGCATATTCTTGCAACTTACTAATAAGGAAGGAAAAGAGAATAATCTATCCAAGATATTCTCTGAGATTTTTTTTATTTATTTATTTTTTTTGTGTGTGTGTTTGTTTTTGTTTTGTTTTTTTGTTGCTGATTATTTTTGTTGTTAGCCAACCCCTCAAATACAAGGGCCAGTCCCCTCTGTTCTGTTTGGTTATTTGTGGCATTACCTCCTTGGTAAAACAAGAAATTCTGCCTGTGTCAGAACTTGCCAGGAATGCAAGGAAATATTCAAACTTCTCTGCAGTTTTCATAAATCAGCCATCATTGCTCATGATGAAATATGGCATGGAAAGTCATATTCAACAAATACAAAAGAAGGAAAGCTTGAGCAAGCACCTCTCTCTTACTAAACTTCATGATTTTTCTTTTAGCACAGGAGTTAAAGAGAACTTCATGCTTTTTTTTTTTTTTCCACTGCAATGGTTGTAATTTAAATTTCTGAGCTATTTGCAGATCAATAAATTGTGTGTTACTACAGGCCTCTGCAGAAAAACCTGGGATGTATAGACCTGCAGAGACAACAGTGCTGGGGCCTCAAGAGCCTTGAGGCAGCAAGGCTTGTTTGCATCAACCTGCTGCCATTCACTGAGAAGATGCAATTATGCAGGGACAAATTACCCTCCAAGAAAACAGTCAGCCCCAGGAGTTTTTAAACTGATTTTATTTGAAAACACAGCTACACACATACATATGATCACTGAAACCAAAAGGATTTCTACATAATTTTTGCCACTACAGGCAAGGGCTTCTTGATGGAAAGTGGAGCCTAAAAATAAACCCACACCACATTAATCCTAGGTCTTGTTTTTTGAGGGGATTAAACTGTTTCTGATGTGCATCCAGTAA
Organism: Passer montanus; assembly: GCF_014805655.1. NCBI lineage: Eukaryota > Metazoa > Chordata > Aves > Passeriformes > Passeridae > Passer > Passer montanus. The sequence continues at coordinate 6,371,127 of NW_024368818.1, read as the reverse complement.
TAAGCTCTAGCAACAGCCAAGAGACTCCAGGTGGCTGTCTGCTCCTCTGGGCTGAGCAAGTCATGATAAATAGGAAGTGATGTTGGCCAGGGAGAAACTGCTGTTCTGAAAAATGATTTACTGACATTATGGGGGTGACCCACTCTCCACAGACCTGTCTCTGGATTCTGTGCTGGCTATTGTCCTCTGTGTTGTCACTGCTTGGTGATTACCTCTATTAACCTTCCCAGAACAAAAGTGCCAGCATACCGGAGGATATCACCAGCGTGGAAAACTCTGGTTATGACATCCATTAAGGACAGCCATGTCTGCACAAATTTGGGTTGGTGTGCTTCCCATGAGGAGATGAAGAATGGTCATAGCTGTCCAAGAAGACAACCATTTCTCTTGGGGCAAGGACTGGTTAAGGACACTCAGAGGGTGCTACAGTGGCATGAAAATTCGTCACCTTATGGGAAAAGCTAATGGAATTACCCTGTTCACATTGAGCTGAAGTGAAAGGACCAACTAGAAGGCAAACCAGAAAACACAAGGACACTGTGGAACTAAGGTAAGTGATCTCAGCCTTGATGTTACAAGATATGACTGGGACTAGGGGAAAGAAAGATATTCCTACCTGTAACCCACACCTGGGTACAGGGCTGGTGGATCAACACACATCATGCTGCCTGAGTTGTTTTTGATGGTCAGTCCCAAGGAAATTTCTGTTTCTTGGTGTGTGTTTGTCAGAAACCCACCCTGAGCACAAAGGCAGGACATGGAATACATTCCAGTCATGCTAAAGGCCCCTCATGTCAAACTGGCATGGGCCAAACTGGCATCACACCAGGGGATGGAATACATTCCAGTCATGCTAAAGGCCCCTCATGTCCCAGAGGGCCAAACTGGCATCACACCAGGGGATGATGTGTCTGCTGTAGGGTCTCACCAGAGCAGAACACCCAGCTGTCTGTCCTGGAACAACTTTGACACAGCCCCTTCTGTGTGAAAATCCTACAATGCACCTTCCATGGCTGAAAAAAGCGGGGCTGTGATCAGCAATGTTAAATGCTGACAAAAGAAGCACAGAAACTAAGGCAAACCTAACTCTTCTGCTTTTAATACATTATTTAGGAACCTTGAGATGTGTTGTCTCAGCCTGTGATGACTACAGAAAGCCTTGCTGAATTTTTCTGTGGAACTAAATGAAATGAATTTGAGTTTGCAGTGACATTGCAGCTCATTCCTTCACCGGTGTGTCAGCATTTGGTGACTGCTTGAAAGGGGCTTGGAGGGATTCCTGGTAGGCCAATGGAGTGCTGCAGGGAGAGAGCACTGCTGTTTGCAAGTCATGGCTGCTGGGAGAGGCACAGAGCAATACCATCCACCTGCCATGTGCCTGTGGAGCAGCTCTGGGCCTTGGAGCATTGGTCTTGCAGGCTTTGTTTTCAGCAAAAGCATATTTCCCCCTAAGAGACCAATTTGCTTGGTGGGATTGAAATAATAGTCTAAGGAAGTTTATATTCCATGGAGGGCTGCCTCATTTAATAGTCTCCTGTCATTAGGCTTGTGCCATTATTGTAGAGACTTTTCAGTGCAATGTGCAGATGAAAATACAGCCCAGGAGATGTACAAATTAACACTTATAATGACACTTTTAAGGGGTAAACAGAATTAATTTTTCCTGTGGAAATTAACAACTCCAAAGACAATATCCAAGTGGTTGCCTAGGGGTATATCCAGCAGTTTTGTCAGTCAAGGGCAGAAGGGTTATATCTTCCTTTTTAGTTAATAGTGTTCTTGCTCTTTGTTTCTGATGAGAAGTATATATTGAAATTTTTCTCTGTCATGGACCAAACTTTGTTGCTGTGTTTCACATCATTAGTGGCAGATCAGCTCTCTGTCACAGTGAAACCTTGCCTATAGCCCTGAAGCCCTCGTGAGGCTGAGGGATCACAGTAGTAATGCCAATGCAGACTTTGTCTGTGTCCTGGAGGGAACGTGGCAGGTTTCCTGCCTGCTTCCTTATGAGGCTGGCTTCTCCTTCAGAGCAGCAGGGCAAAGATCATAGCAGATGAAGCCAACCTTTTTTTAATTAGCTAATTTTTATTTCAAAGAGAGAGTCCCTGTGTTTAGTCCAGTGCAGATGTATTGGAGAACTGGCTTGTTAGCATTATGAAAGTGGAGGCTCTTTTACATCCCATTCTCCTCACACTTCTGAACAGGCTTTTGCAAAAATGTTGGTGGGGTTTCTTTGTCATTTCACATCTGTGCTTTGCTCTATGGTGCTCTGCTTTTGAGCTGCCTTTGGATGTGGAATGGTCACAGAGCTGCTGTACCCTATGTCTGGAACAATGACCTGGCTTTCTCATCTGAGACCCTGCGTTGTTTCCCTAACATTTATCACAAATGAGTTAATCCCCTGGCATTTGACAAGCACATCAATCAGCCATTTTGTCCAAATTGACATCATACTGATCTATCATTTCCAAATATATTCTGGTGGAAAGTTACCTTGGTTAGAGCAAAACAAGCGAGAAGAGGAGAAAGAGGAACATACTGGATTTTCCAAGATCTTGTCTGATCCTGGGCCGGGTCAGGCAAAGCTCTGTTCAGATCAAGACCTGTATCTGACATTGATCAATAACAAGGGCAGGAGAAGAGATCAAACATGCAGTGATACTCTCCCTAAGTCCCCAGATCCAGCAACCTGTAGCTGAAGAACAATAAGAACCAAAGATGGGACATTTGTATTAAAACCCCTGCATACATTTTTCTTCTGCACTTATTCAGCCAGTTTTGACTGTATTTATATTTTTGGTTTCCACAGTTTGCTGGTGAAGGAAGTGCTTAAATTGGACCATATGAACAGTTTTCTCAATTGTAAAAAGAGGGTGACTTCTCTCATCCTGTTTTCTATTTTCTCTAACCCGTAGATATTTTATGGTTTTCTTCTGTGATAGAAACAATTTTCAGATGTTAAAAATCCCTTATTCCCACTTTGTCCACTTGAATGTAGCTGCTCTTAGGGTCAGAAATCTTCTCTATTTGTGTGTTTTTATCCCTCAATTTTCTTTCTCTCTCATTCCTCAGGCTGTGGAGACAAATGGCATGTTCATGCATTGCAAGAGGGAGAGGTTAAAGAGGATGTTTTCTCCTCCTTCTCTTCCTTGTGCTTTCATCAAGCACAACCTCAAAGAAGATCTTTCTCTTCCTCCCTCACTTCCTGCCACACACATGTATGGCAGCACTTTCTTCTGGGAAATGTTTTCTTGTAGAAGCACGGTCAGGCACACATCAGGCATTGCTTGGGCTGCAGGGCTTCCACAGGTCTGGGCCTGGGGAGCAGAGCTTTGCAGGAGGGTGCAGAGGGCTCTGTGGAAGGCCTGGGGGCTCTGCTGTTGGGATGTGAGAAGTGGGAGTGTTTTATTCACAGCAGGTAGAAGTATAAACAAAGACATTATTTGCCCTTTCTCCTCTTTGTTGTTCTAACTAGTAACTTCAAATGTAGTTGTCGTGTCTTCCACCATACACAGTTTCCATGTACAGACATTGTATTTCTGGTGGGCTGCTGTCTTCCCTCATGAATCCCCTCAGCCCACACACCTCCCTCTGCCTCAACACTCCCACAATGAGAAGAATGAGCTGAATGAGCCCTCCTTTCCTAACAGCTGCATTCAGCCAGGTCCCTGGAATGAGCCATCTCAGCTATTCCTCTTTTCCTCTCCTACCTGAAACCCACCACAGGGCTCAGGGCTGCCTGCATCTACTTTTTCCAGAGTCTGGAGAGGGGAGAGAGCAGAGCATCATTTGGGATGAGATCTGGCAGAGTCCCATGGAAACTTGGTTTCCCGTTCATCACAGGCAGAAGCCAGTAAGCTGCAGAGCCATGATGTGGCATCTGCACAGAGCATGCAAGAAGCAATGTGGTTTGCCCTGCTGCAGCAGCTGCCTGTTCTCCCTGCAATTCCCATTCCTTGGCTCCTCCTGCACCATGTCTGTCCTGCAGCTGAGCTGGGCAGTGATGCCTGGTGCCTTTCCCCTCCATGGGGTGCAATGCTGTCTGGGGCAGTGCCTCTCTGGCAAGCTTCTGGCTGAACTCAACCCGCACTGATTCCTGTTCTAGAGAAGAAAAACACTTGGAAGCTCAGAGGTATAAAATAAAAGATATTTCTCACCTTTAAATATAAAGTGATTTCCCTGCTTATAAAGGTGAAAAACATTGGGTCATCACATCCACATCTAAATATTGCATCTAAAGAGCCCGATGTGTGAGTGAGGAGTTGGCAGCTGCTGCCCAGCACCAAGACTGGCAGGCAGGCCCTTCTCAGCTCTAAATAATGTGGGCACAGGCTGTCGTGTCTGTGTTGCTGGCTCACTGAAATTGCCTGTCTCTGTGTGAATGTCAGAGCCTTGCTGCTTTTCCAGTGACTGATGGTTCCCTCGTGTGTAGGTGTGAGGCTGACCCTGTGCAGGAGCCTGCAGACACAAGTACAGAAGGAGCACAGGAGCCTGGCAGCTCACTGGGGACAGTCAGTGCAGGGAGCTGACAGCTGGAGCTGATGAATGGTCCTGCTGCCCACCTGATGCATTTAGTGAATTATTGAGTAGATGACCGTGGCTGTCGGTGAAGTCAGCACATTTGGCAGGATGCTCCAGTGCTTGGAAGCTCGCAGGGTCCCTCCCTCATCACAGTTTGCAGTGGTGAGAGAGAAGGGAGTTGGGCAGTGGTTGTGTGACCAGTGTCACACAGTGCATTCCCCTGAGGACCATGTGGCTGCATGTAGGGAGCACCTCAGGGGAGTGATGAGGGGAATCACGGGTCTTCAGGTACAAGGCTAAAGTGAGAGGCTATATGACATTTGGTTTTCTCCTCCCTCCACATTTACAAACAGCTACCTCTGTAATGGCATGTTTCCACTGGGAAGTGAAGAAGCCTCCTGGAGCTGGCTGTATTGACTGTACAAAAATCCCCAACCTGATAGCATGGTGCGAGGGCAGTGGTTGGCCCAAGAGATGACTCTTTGCTTTACAAAAGAGGATCCAAGCAAGGGTCTGCATGGCTTCGTGTGGGTGGTTCAGGTATGGTAGAAGGATTCCTGCACTGAGATCACTACCAGCAGGCAGTAGTCTTTCTGTCTCTTTATTTCCTAATCAGTAAATGCAAAATAATTTTTCTTTCATTAACCCCAAACTTGTTAATTTGGAGGGTTTTTTCCTATATCTATGGATAAGCCATTCTTTGTAGCTGATTACTGAGAATTGTGCACATCTTACAAATACCTTGATATGTTGCAAGTATTTACTGTAAAGGCAGGCAACAAATCAGCTTTTGATCAGGTATGAGATCAACTCCTACTTGATGCGTGTGATGTTGAGGTGTTCTGGTAACTGGAGCTGATTCCTGAATGCAATTTTAAAAGCTCTCCTCCCTTCTTGATGATCAAAGACAGCAGAGTGCATAATTCATGGCCTTTCATATTCATGTTTATATTTTTGGTTTATGGTAGGCGAAAGCCTTTGCCATTTTAATGAAATATGTGCCCACCCACTGCTCAGTTATTGAAAGAGCATTAACCTGATAAATACATGTAGTTATCACTATTCATCTTCAGCAAGGAGGTTCTTTTTGAGACAGTCTCCCTGCTGGCAGATCTGCAAGGTTTTTGGCTTAAGCATCTTTGGGCCACTGGATCTCTCTTCCTTTTGGTACAATTCTCATGTTTGCGAGGGAAGAGATGAATCTGACTCCATATTTCTTAGAAGGCTGATTTATTATATTATGATATTATATTAAAAGAAAATGATATACTAAAACGATACTAAATTATAGAGAAAGGATACAGACAGAAAGCTACAAAAGAATGAATAATAGAACCTATGACTGACCAGAGAGTGCGACACAGCTGGCCTGGATTGATCATTAAATAAAAACAATTCACATGGAACCAACCAAAGATGCACCTGCCACATTCCAAAGCAGCAAAATACAGGGAGAAGTGATCAGATAATATTGTTTTTCTTTTCCTCTGAGGCTTCTCATCTTCCCAGGAGAAGAAATCCTGGTGAAGGGATTTTTCATAGACTATCACAGTGACAATCTCCTTCCCCTGCTGCTTATGTTGTTGTGTTTATAGGCTAAAAGAAGGCCTAGATTTTGAAACTGAGCCCTGTGTGAGGTCATTTTTTAAGGCTTGTGTGACAGCTTACCTCTACTCTGGGGTGACTTGAAGGTATTTGTTTTTTTAAAATTGGTTTATTTTTTTCTTATTTTTAAATTTTTTTTAAAAATATTTTTCATTCAGTAATAAATAATGTCATAATCCTTGTAATATCTGGTTTGCCTCTGATAATCTGTACATCAGTGATGACATGATAAAACTGGACATGAGCTGTCAATGTGTTCCCACATCGCAGAAAGCCAATCCTGTCCTGGGCTGCACCCAGTGGTGGGCAGCAGGGCCAGGGAGGGGATTCTGCCCCTCTGCTCTGCTCAGAGCCCACCTGCAGGGCTGCTTCAGCTCTGGGGTCCCAGCACAGGGAAGATGTGGATCCCTTGGAATGAGTCCAGAGGAGGCTGCAAAGATGATCAGAGAGCTTGAGCATCTTTCCAGTGAAGACAAGCCGAGAGGATTGTGGCTGTTCAGGCCGGAGAAGAGACAGCTCTGAGGAGACCCCACAGCAGCTTCCAGTTCCTAAAGGGGGCTTGTAAGAAAGATGGGGACAGGCTTTTTAGCTGGGCCTGTAGAGGTATGACAAGGGGTTTTAAACTAAAGGAGGATTTGCATTAATAACATCGTGGTCTAACCAACTGAGCTAATCTCTTTTCATAGCTGTGTAACCAAAATAAAGAAATCTGCTTGCTCTGCTTTCACCACACCTGGTGCAGAGTGAGTAGGGCAGAAAATTACTCACTTCTGGTGCTTCTGTTAAAGAAAATAACTGAAGCACTGACAGATGCCAGCACTTCCCTTGTGCTAGGCATTTCTCAATTACACTTAATATCCTGAATATATTAATGCACCTAAGATTCGGTGCATTAATATCCTCACATGCTGAGTGTGGGAAAGGCCTGATCAAGGGGTGATCAGTCCTTGCATGGATGCTCATCTGGTAATGGGGGTCTTCTCTCTGCTGGCTGTTAAGGCTGCTCACTGTTATGCCTTCACTTTGGCCTGATAGAATCAAATTTCAAGAGCAATCACTATCTTCCAACCCACATCAGCTTCATCTAGAATTAATTTAGCAGATACAGCATAGTCCATGAGACCATATAACATAGTATACTAAAATTTTATTCTTCAAGGTGATTTTAACTTCACAGCTTCATTTGCAAAAGAGGTTTCAGAGTGACTGTGGCCTTCCAGTACCTGAAGGGAGGCCACAAGAAAGATGGTGAGAAGCTGTTTACGAGAGCATGTAGTGACAGGAAAACGGGGAATGTCTTTAAACTGAAAGAAGGTAGAGTTAGATTAAATATTAGGAAGAAATTCTTTACTGTGAGGGGGGTGAGGCATTAGAACAGGTTGCCCAAAGAAGCTGGGGATGCCCTGTCTCTGGAAGTTTCCAAGGCCAGGTTGGATAGGGCTCTGGACGCTGTGCTCTAGTGGAAGGTGTTGCTGTCCACAGCAGGGCGGTTTGGAACTAGATGACCTTGAAGGTTCCTTCCAAGCCAAACCATTCTATGATTCAGTGATTTTCAATTTGTGCAATTAATATTGAATATTGCAGTTGTTCTCACTGACCTGTTCAGTTAATGGGAGGGGGTAGAGGGTGCTTCCTGTGATTAAGACATGTCTGGTCAGAGGGGAGGCATGAAATTTTCAGCACATGAGTGTGGCTGGGTGATCTCCAAGCTCCTATTGGCCAGAAACTCACTAGAAGTGGAATCTGGGGCTGTAGTCAACATTTAAGTGTTTCTGATGGACAGTACTGGTCCTTGGAAAACTGAAAGGGGCTGTACCCACTACAGCCTTGTGCTCAGCTGGTTTCATTGAAGATGAACATAGTTCAAAATCCTCTTCAACATGCACATGTGATGATTTTGAAGCCTGTGACTGGCACTTTTGGGACTCTTCTTATTGGCTTTTTACATCTGATTTTGCTTAGGCATGGATACATTTGATATAGATTACAATTCTGTGTGAAGCATGATTCTCTGCAGTCTTGGAAGTGTCTTATGTTGTGTTCAAAACAAGCTCATCAGAAGTTTGGGAAATATTGTATTATGTCATTCACTACAGTGCTGGATAATGTGAAGCTAGCTGAACTACTTGGTAAAAAATGACATTAAATATCAGCTATCATTGCACAGAGTTTTGCTGTGCTCAAATCAGTTGCTGATTTCTGCCAGACTCCGTGAGGAGTACCACAAATTATCAGCAGCTCCTTGCACTTTGAAACAAATGCAGCAAATTCTAAACATGTTTCCTGTTTCCTGAATTCATGTAGGGCCAGAAAAGTGTGTGTTTTATTGGGGTTTTTTATTTGTTTGTTTGTTGGCTTTTGTTGTTGTTGTATTGGTTTTTTAACATAAAAATCCCCTTATAATATTTTCTGTCCACTGTTTCCTTAAAAATTAAAATTTCCTGAAGTCAATGAATCAATTTTAGCTATGGTCATTATTCACACAGAAATGTTTTTCCATCCCCAAATTAATAGACATGGCAAGGAGCTTGTTCTTGTGCAGACTGGCCTGATGATACCTATTTCTTAAGAGTTTCACTTGTATCATAATTCATCTTTCTCTCACGACTTTTGCTGACTGTTATAATATCATGTGTTTCTGTTCTCAATTCTCCCTCCTCTTTAGCATTATGTGAGAAAGAATCTGTTACAAGACACTTTTTGTTTTTCCTTTTTAATGGTGTTTCATAAGCATGGGATGGTGTACTGAAATCTTGCTGGTAAAGGAGACAGACTTCACCAAAGGATATTCCCAGGAGATTTGATACCTGTTGCAGTCATTATTACTGTGGTGTTGTGCACATGTTGATCAAAATTCTGGCTTCTAGGGTCAAAGTAAAACTGTTCCTCTTTGCTCCAAGAATGAACTGCTTTATTTTGTTTGGATTTATTCCCCATTGGAACAATTTTGCTTCAGCAGCTCTTTGTGAAGCCAGTCACTGAAGTGCTGTTTTTTGATAAAGTAGATTTACTGTGAGGCTGCCTCTTCTGTATGTGACAGTGCTATCCCAGTAGTGTGCTCTTCCAGCTCTTTCAGGGAGTTGGTATTTTTGTCACTTTCACGTGAGTTGGATCTTTCCTGATTCCTTCATTTCCTGAAAGATGGCCAAGACTGCTTTCTACATATTGAACTGCTCTCTGTTGTAGTCTGCTCTGAGCTCATGCTGTCTGCAGTTTGGGACGAGTGCTTCCAGGCTTTATTGTGCTTCTTTTTGTGCTGCTATCTGCTAGAACATCACCAGGTGACCTCACCTCTTGTCAGCTTGTCTGGAGTGCTGTGTCCAGTTCTTGGTTTCTCAGGACAAGAAAGACATGGAGCTCCTGGAGCAGGTCCAGCAGAGAGCTACAAAATGATGAAGGGACTGGAGCATCTCTCTTATAAGGAAAAGCTGAGGGAGCTGGGCCTGCTCAGCCTTGAGAAGAGATGGCTGAGAGGGGACCTCGTCAATATCTAGAAGTATTTACAGAGTGGTGTCAAGGGATGGACCAGGCTCTTCTCAGTGGTGCCAAGCAACAGGACAAGGAGGAATGGGTAGAAACTGAAGTACAGAACTTCCAGCTGAACATAAGGAGGAACTTCTCTACTGGGCAGGTGACTGAGCACTGGAACAGATTGCCCAGAGAAGTTGTGGAGTCTCCCTCACTGGAGAATTCAAGGGCTGTTTGGATGCAACCTGTGCAATGTACTTTAGGATGACCTTGCTTGAACAGGGAGATTGGACCAGATAACCCCACTGTCACCTCTTGCTGCCTTACCCATTCTGTGATTCTGTACCAAGAAAAAAATTTGAGAAACACGATCACCACAAATTACTTGTGAGCATGTCTGTGTGTGTCAGCTGCTGGATAAGTAAACCCATAAGTACATTCTCAACTCATGTCAAGGAAAAAGCCAGACCTTGTTTTTCTCTTTTCTGGCAACTAACCTCCCATAGCTCCTATTTGCTGAGAATGGGACTATCTGCAATGTTCCTGGTGCTGGGGTACTGCAGGTGTGGGTGTTGACAGAGGTGACCAGATAATTTCAAGTTCATTTATTCTTTTCTCCTTTGGTTTGGTCTTGTTTGTTTAGTTGTTTTTTCCCCAAAAGTGGCCTTTCTAAAGACTTTCTAGGGAGGTCTTCCCTCAGATCGGAGGGTCTCTGAGCACCCTTCCTCCCTTACTTTCCCTCAGTTTCCTGTGCTCTCTTCAGTCTCTTCACCTCCAGTTTGCTGTCCCATGGCACCCTCCTTCCACTGCCCTGGGCAGTGCTGACAGGCTGGGTGTCTCTGCTCCCCACCTCGGGCCAGCTGCACGCTGCTGCCTGGCTGTGCCCAGCGTGCTGCCACAAGAGCAGCTTTACCTGCTCCTCATTTCACACGGCTTGCATGTTTAATCACTTCTCCTAGTGCAGAAGTTAATGGAGGGTCTCTGGTGGCCAGCCCCTGTGGAGCAGAAACAATTGCCAGCCAGCCCTTAATCTGCCTCTTGGCCACCTGGTAATGGCTGATAGCGTTTAGTGCTCACAGGCTGCTTGATTCCTTCTAAAACAATTAACAGGGCCACATCTTTCTTCTGCTTTTATTCTTTGAGTACTCATAAAATCAGAAATGTAACCTAAAAGGCAAAGCATGATGGGTTTTCATGCAGGGGAAACAGAGCTGTTTTCAGTGTGGATAGACTGAAAGGTTCCCAAGTGCTTGAAAGTCTGTTTCTCTTCAGATTTTATAGAACTAAGCAAATGTTGCCCATCATGTTTTCTTTTTTTTTTTTTTTTCCTGAAAAGGCTCTCAAGGTTAATACCTTTTGATTTAAATTTAGAAGCCTTGATTTACTTTCTGGTTGTTGAAAACTATTCAAAACTCAAATGTGTTTTCATGCATTGGTGCTTCAATGTGTTTTTGAGTTAAAGGCTTTTCAATTTTTCGAAAAAAGTCTAAAGAAGGAAAATTGGAGAAAAAAAATATCTGTGAACTACTGCACAACAGGTGATCTTCCCATGTATACCACAGGGCTACACATAACTTTAAAGAGACAAAACCATACTTTAAGCCTCACATGCAGACTATGTAGACCAAGGCTATGCCACATTCTTCTCAATTTCTAAAAATGTATACCTTTTAACAATTTTCCCTGTATTTGGCCTCACTCCCAAAGAGCATATGTGGTGTTTATCATATTATCCTCATATTATTGCCCAAGGCTAGGAATTAAATTGTAAATAATTAAGGTTTTAAAAGGTTTTGAATTGTTTTTAAGTTTGGTAAATAATCTAACCAGCACTTTATTAAGAATGTTCAAATTTTTTTAATTTGGCCTTGATATATCCTATATACTGATGTCTGAATCAATTGAAGAGGTTCTCAAAGGAAATAAAGAAATCACAGCTGCAATTCCATTAGCAAGAATATATCCATGGCAGACAACATTGTCCATTCTGTATATAGAGGTTTTAGACTGATTTATTTGTAAGACCTTAGGAAGTCAGTCAGTCATCATTTGTAGCTCAGTGAAGATCTCTGGCTAGCACAGCATGTAGCTTAAATGCTACATCTTACATTGATAGAACCACGCCAGCATTTCAGATGTAAGCAGCAGCTGCCTGCCTTAGTTTTGAACTTACAGTACACCATAAGCACAAGAATGATTCTTAAGTAGATTAAACAGCCCAGACTGAAAGTTTGGTAATTTTGGAAGCACCTCTAGTATCTGCCTAGGTTATTCCTGCTGCAAGGTACATACACCTCGTTCTTAGCAATGGAAAATTAATGGGTGGTGCCAAGCAGTCCTCTCGATATCGGGGGATGATGGAGGGCTTTGCCAGGGTGTATAACTGCAGGTAAGATGAACGACAAAGGAGAAATAATAAAAGTTTTAAAAAGGGCAGGAAAATGAATAAAGAATGTAATACTTCAGAGGCTTTTCAACTAGAGGGACTTTTAAAAGGTAATCAGAACTTACAAAGAGAAAGGTTATGTGTTGGACAAATGTGAGATATTCAAACCATCTTCAGAAAGAAGTGGGTGACCTTGAGGACTGCAATAATTGAAAGGGACTGAAATTTAACAGTACAAAATGAAAGGTCAGGTACTTGCTATCTAATAACAAAACCTTTATTACAAACTGGGATCTTAGCAGCTGTAAATGACAGAAGAAGAAAAGCTTCTGGAGGAATTGGCAGGTCAGAGTTGCTGTAAATATCCATAATTATGTCTGGGAAAGGGCTGTTCAATTAGGCTAGCTGTCAGGAGTGCTGGCAGGAGAACATCAGTGCCATTCTGTGAGGTATGCCAGAAACACTCATCCCAGCTCTAGCATCCCAGGCTGCACTAAGCAAAGTGTTGATCCCTCCCTCCTGCTCAGCTTTAGCAGACACCTGGAGTGCTGTGTCCAGTTCTGGGCTCCCCATCACAAGAGAGACATACTGGACACGCTGGAGCAAGTCTATTGAAGGACACAAAAATGATTAAATGCTTGGAGTGTCTGATGTATGAGGAAAGGCAGAGAGAACTGGGACTGTGCAGCCTAAGGATGAGAAAGCTCAGGGGGGTTTATTCAATGTATATATGATGAGAGGAGCAAAGGAGGTGGACCCAGGCTTTTCCCAGTGGTGTCCGAGTGATGGAGCAAGAGGCAATGGGTGCAAACTGAAACATGAAATTCTATCTAAACATGAAAGGAAACATTTTTCACTTTGATAGTGACTGAGCCCTGAAACAGGTTTCCCAGAGAGGTTGTGGAGTCTCCATCCTTTGAGATATTCAAAACCAACCCTGGCATGATTCTCAGTAACCCAGTCAAGGTGACCCTACTTTGAGCAGGGGATTGGACTAGCTGACCTCTGTAAAGGCTTTCCCACCTCAGCTGATCTGTGCTTGAGTGATTCATAGGAGATGAATTCAGAGTGCAGAGAGGGGTCACAGGGATGAGAGGTGTCCTGGAGTGCCAATCCTACATGGTAGGCTGAAAGCTCTATCTAAAAAATATATGCAATGTATGAAGGGGAGATCTAAGCACCACAGAGAAAGAAGAAATATTTATTGCAAAAGGCCATGGTCACACAGTAATAGCTGGGTTTATGCTTGTCATAATAACTGAAAAGTTGAAGTCAAAAGGTATTATGTATACATCACAGGAATCACATTTGCTATCAACTTTCCAGGCAACAGGGACCAAAAAAAAGTAGCAAAATCTAACTATTTTTAAACAGCTGCTAGAAGTCATTGAAAAATAAATGCTATAATGCAATATCTTCATGAAGTGGGGGTCCATCAGTCGTCAGTGAGGAGCACTCAAATATAGAGGTTCTATTTGGCTTCTTCCAGTTTTTGTTTCCTTAAAGAACAAGTGAATGCTAAGAAGTGAAATTGTTGATCTCTGAACTCACATCTGTATGACACTACTAAAAAGGGATTGTGAGGACATAGAGGGAATAAGGAACTCAAATGCATAAGAACATACAGATCTTCTGTATTTTAACTGGCTTAGAGTAGAAACTTGAGCAAAATCAGTGATATGTATTGTAACATTGCTGTTCTGGTGGGACTCAATGGCGTGAGAGCCCTGGAGATGGTGCTTTAAAAATACAAAAAATGTTTAATTTAGTTTTAAACTGAGCCTTTCTTATCTTCCTTTAGAGTCCCATTTGGTGCATTGCAATGGGAGATGAATGGTTTATGTTCTTTTCCAAATGCCCTGCTGAAAATCTCTAACTCCAGCTCCAGAAAGTTGTGTTGGAAAGTGGTCTTGCACATCTTAGAAAGAAAATTTCAGCTTAAATTCTTCTTTTCTTGTAATTTTTGTTAAAGATAGAAATTGGCTGTGGCATTTTTGACCTCTGTTGATTGTCTGTTATGTGAGAATATTATGAGGATAAGCTACAGGTTTTTTTCTCTCTGTTGTTGCCTGCCTCTAGAAAGTATTTTCTAGCACCTCTTCTTTCTAATTCCTCCAGAAAATTCAGTTTGCTTCCAAAGCTCCAAATCACATTTAATAGAATGCATATAGAAAATTTATCCTTTGAGCGCAATTTCTACATCCACACTTCCATCATGTACAGGTCATTTGAACTATGTAGACAATTGGACAGGACAGAAATCTCATGAAACTGATAACAATTAAACTTCACACAATTGTTAAAGCAAATTACTCTCTTCACCATACATAATTACTATAATTTATATTGAATCATCTGTGGGAAAATAGAAGGCAAAGAGCAGCACTTTAGAACAATTTTGTAAAGCTATAAACTAAATAAGTAGATAAATAGCTCCAGTCCCAGGTGCTTGAGCATTGATCAATGCCCAGGCAGCATGCAGCATCTAGGGCTTCCTCTTCATGGTAGTGGTTGCTTGTAGCCCTTGCTTCCCAGTTCTCATGATGAGTACAAGTTTGATGAGTACAATTGCTCCTGGCTGATCACTTGGCTTTGGCTCCCTTATTGCCGCTTGTGCACTTCTCTTTTAAGAACAAGAAAATGTCTTACATGTCAGGGATGTCTATTGTACAGCATTTTGGGCACTTGCTGATGAAATATCTTCTGTCACCTGAGACTGGCCTGGCATTACCCCCTGTGGAGTAAAGCTGCTGGAGATCTGCTGAGACTGGCTCACACATGATGAGTACAAGTTTGATGAGTACAATTGCTCCTGGCTGATCACTTGGCTTTGGCTCCCTTATTGCCGCTTGTGCACTTCTCTTTTAAGAACAAGAAAATGTCTTACATGTCAGGGATGTCTATTGTACAGCATTTTGGGCACTTGCTGATGAAATATCTTCTGTCACCTGAGACTGGCCTGGCATTACTGAACCCCCTGTGGAGTAAAGCTGATGGAGATCTGCTGAGACTGGCTCACTGCTCCTTTTGGGAGCTGCTCTCACTCACCCTCATGCAGGCACAGCTCAGTCCCAGGCATTCTCCAGCCTTGCTCTTGATGACAGGTTCCTCAGCTGAGTGTGCTTGAGACACACCAGGCCTTTCTTCCTTGTTCTTTTGGTGCAGTCAGATTCATCCCTTGGCCAAACCAGTGGCTTTTGCCTCCTCTCAAATAGTCTGGAAGAGCTTTGCACATCTGCAAGATCTGCAGCTCTTTACTGCAGCATTCTTTTGCAGACAGCACAGGGAGTTTGATGGGATGTATTGAGCCTCATCTCCCTTCCAGTTCATTTGCCCTGTTGTTCCTACCAGAGCATGTGGTGTTCCTGCACAAGGAACACTCGATTCCCACTGCAGCCAAGCTTCAGTCTTCCCCATATCTTTATGAAACTTCTGCCAACAAGTTCTATTAGGTTCTCCATCACACTGCAAAAGGAAGGACACATGCACTGTTATAAAACTTTCACCATCTTGTAGGAAAGTGCTGAGGAGTGTCTGGATGTGCCGTGACTCACATCAGCTGGGATGCTGATGTCTTTTAGGTACATTTGCAGGCTCACCCAGACATCGATGCTTTATCATGGTTTAGTTCTCTACTGTCAGAACAAACACACTGCAAATCTTCCAGCACACCTAGCATGTAAATCTTCACATGTGTGGCCTCAAATTTAGTCAGTATCTCCAAAAATGCTCAGTAGCTCATGCTGGGAGAGAAACGTCAGCAGATTTGAGAGTGCATCAAACCTCAGGTTGAATAGAGAAGGATTCAGAAAAATTTGGCACTGTGGACTTTGCTGCAGGTAGATAAAAAAGGCCTGATGTGCAGCCCTAAATTTTAGCTTACTATATAGCATTAAGGCTGCATTAATTCCTCATACTGAATGGTTTAGCTCGATGTGTCCTGCTTGAGTTCCTTCAACAGGCAGCACTGCAGGAAGGAGAAGCCACCTGAGCCAGCTGTTCTGTGAGCTGAGGATGGGGCTTCTTTTCCAGAAGAAACTTCTTGGAGTATTGACTGATCCAAGTGTGATGCTAGTAGTACTGCAGGTATGTAAAAGGGAATATTCCCATATTTCCAGTGGAGAGATGGTGAGATTCATTGCCAGGTGTTCTCCTGAGTGTGTCTGGGACCACTTGTGCAGCTTTGCCTTTGGACTGGAAAAGGTCAGGAGAAGAGTTACCGTGTGTAACAAGAGAAGGAAGAGCTTGTTGTATCACAAAAAAAAAAAAGAACGAGCTTCCCTTGTTTAGCTTAGCTAAATGGAGGCTGGATGTGATGCAGCTGCTGTCTATGAAAATGCTGGCGGAAGGAAGAAGGATATTCTGAAAACAGAAAAAATCAAGTGAGAACTGAAGATACATAAATGAGCCAGGAGCAAACCAAGCTAAAATAGGGTGTGTAACAAGAGAAGGAAGAGCTTGTTGTATCAGAAAAAAAATGAAGGAGCTTCCCTTGTTTAACTTAGCTAAATGGAGGCTGGAGGTGATGCAGCTGCTGTCTATGAAAATGCTGGTGGAAGGAAGAAGGATACTCTGAAAACAGAAAAAATCACGTGAGAACTGAAGATATATAAATGAGCCAGGAGCAAAACCAAGCTAAAATAGCAAAGGTGTCTTCTCATCATTATAGCAGACAAGGAAGAGCCTTCCAAACAATACACAGCTCTTGCTTCCAAAATGAAGCTTGCTGTGGCTATGGAACACTTGCGTGCAGTATGATGCCAGTGGTAGACATCTATCTTGAGGAATTCTATTCCTTTATATATCTGGTTGCTAAGTTTGCTGTAAGTTGCAGTTATTTTCCTCTCCAAGGGAAGATAGCCACCATGAGAAAACATGGCACACATGCAAAGTGTGCACCAGCAAAGTGTCAAGGTGTGCATCAGCCTTTTTTGGAAGGGTGTTCAGTGGCTCGCTGAGGTCTCTGATCTGGCCACTTAACTGTAATATGTATGCAGATTACAGGCAGAATAAAAATGACACAGGGAAACAAAAACAAGTTACCAGGCAACCAACAGACAATCAGTGTACTGAAATCTAGTCCCTTCTACTCTTGTTTGTTCAAGGTTTGCTCTTTATTTCTTCAATTGTCTAGAGGAACTTAGATATGGGAATATTAATATTTTATGTCCATTCACAGACAGATCTTTTTTCACTCACATCTCTGGGAGAAAATGTTCCTTATCTCTTATCTTTTAGAGGATTGCTATTACCCTCCAGCTGTCCCTGTTTCCCTTCAGTTAGGGATACAGTTGCAGACCTTAATAAGGAGAATTTCCTTTCATATCTTGTTGTACTTTTAAAAATAATTTGATTATCCCTCAGATCTCAAGGATTCTCCACATGTTACATTTGGATGGACTGTGGCTAATGGCCAACTCTAATGAAAATGACCTTTCCTGTGCCCAGGAAACACACTTTTGTATGCTCTCATCATTTTCTTTTGCATGTTTGCATCATTTTCTGTTTCCTCAAACTACAATGGAGGCCTGTCTGCCATCTTTAGCTTCTTTCTGAGACTACTTTCATCATACCTGCTCTGGTTATTAGCCTAGCAAGGTATCATCAGTCTTGTTTTAACAGTGGGATGTTATGTATTCTGATGGTACCTTGGGTGAAAAGGAAGTTTCTGCTTCTTCCAAGTTAATGTTGGAACAATGATGACTGTTTTTTCTTTTCCTTTCTTTTGTGTTTTTTTTTTTAAAGCAGCTATGAATTTAAAGTGCCAAACCCCTTCAGATATTCTGCTTTTTTATTCTGATAAATGCACTTCAAAAACTATTTACATGTGAGAGAAAATGCTCCAGAGCTCAGAGCTCATAAAGCCCTGCACAGTTCTGTTTCAGTTCTCTTTTCAAGACTTTTTCTGTAGCCCTTCTACCCCCCAGAGGATCCATATTTTTTGAGCAAGAATATTACCTTCCGCCTGAAGCCTGCCTGAAGTCAAGGAAAGGTCATGAACTGACAGCAGTGGGTGCTGGATCTAGGTGTCTCTCACAGTCCTCTGGCAGCCTAAGCAAGCTTAGGTAACTAGAAAGTATTTTTCTTGCTAGAGTATTTATTTTGAGAAATGCTTTATTTTGCACCTTTTAGGTTAAAAGGGAACTAGAAAACAGCCTGGAAACAGGAGATTAGATGAAAGCAGCTGACTGTCCAGCTTAGATGCAGACATGGTCTTTCCTCTTTTAATTTCCCTATTTAAATTAATTTGTCATGCTTTGTTAGTGAAGAAGTTAATGAAATAGTTTGTGCATCACAAGAGGTTAAGTGCATGTAATTTCAGCAAATCAAACCAGGGCCTGAAGTGTTAACATGCAGTAACTGGGCCCATTTGGTAAAAGTGATTAATTCTTCATTTTATCTGCAATATTCTGGTCCCCTTCTTTCAGACTTTTTCTTTATATTCCTAGCTTTAATTGTCAAAATTAGGTGTCATAAAGTATGATGTTCTGGAATTAGATGGGTAATCATCTTTAACTGTTAGTGAGCACTGGTCTGTGTCAAGCTTACTTCTGTGACAAGGCATACTTAATTTCTCAAATTTTTGTCCATATGAATGGTGCCCTTTCAGAAAAATGTGAGACCTCTGTGCTCTCTGGCAGCCCATGTCCACGTGCCCGTTCTTCTGTTGCTGGGGTAAGCTGGGTGCAGAAGGACCCCCTGGCATGTGCAGGGCTGCTGCACTCTGGGGTGTCCCTTGGGGAAGGCACAGGCAGGTCAGCAGAGCCGACTGCACTCACAGAGGATTGTGAGTCAAGAGTCTGGAATCAAAGGGCATTTCATTTGTGAAGCACCTTCTAGCTGTTTATCTCCCTGAGAAAACTCAAGCCCTACACATTCCTGTAGCATTCCATAGACCTCATCAGTTACTCTTCGGAGCAGGAAAGTGGACTGAGTTTGTTGCAGTGTTGCAACACAGAGCAAATTTCATCTTGTGAGTGCACATTCACCCAGCTCCAATAAAAGGAACAGCTTCTTGGCTGTACCTATTGTCTGTTTTTGTTATTACTTAGCAAAGGACCTGACATCTGGATGCCTTTCAAATGGTCAAGGAGAGAAAGGGTTGCTCTCTTTCTCAAACAACGCACGGAAAAATGTTCGGATGACACTCCAAACCTTAGTCCTGTGGGTATTGTCAGTCCTCCTTTGTACCAGGCCCTTTCCAGTGGCCCATCCCAGATGTTGCCAAAGCAATGGCCTTGCTGCTCAGGACCATCTTGCCCAGGACGCTGTGTCCACCAAGAGCCAGCAGTGCATGCTTGGATGAAGCAGGTAAGAATGATCACTGCCCTTGAGCAACACCCTATCCCAGCACTCTGCTTTTGGACTTTCTGGATATGGGCCTGTCCATGTGGTATGGCGAGGTGCCATGCATGCTGCTGAGTTTAATGGCCACAAATGACTGATCATCCTGGAATTCTCAAACTTGCCCAACCCTTCAGCCTTCACAGTGCTCTGTGCCGGTGGGTTCCACAGTGACATGGTGAATATTGCAGAAAGAAGGTTTGATTTTGTTTCTTTAGGTAGTGAGGTAAGGTGGGTTATGATTCATAGTTTACATTTCAGGATGATGAGGAGACCATGGCTGCAGAGTTTGCTGGGCTGATGCAGAATTGCTGCTTGCCAGCTAAGCCCCCAAACAAGGCAGCACAAAGCTGAGGGCCTACTAGCACTGCATTTGGGAACCTAGCCTGACACCTTCTATTTCCACATCTCTCCAATGACCACTGTCCATCACTGTAGCATCTCACCCAGCATGAGCTCTGACCTGCAAGCTGGGAAGAGACATACCCCCTCTCTTCCTTGAGGAAGGGGTAGACCCACAAGCCAGGCTTCCCTATGGGGAAAGGGTGATCATATTGATACTTAGCCTAAATTAGGTGAAATTAAAATATCTTGTGGACAAATATAAAAAACAAATTATATAAGTGAGGCAACAACCGAGAGTCAGTTCCTCTATTAAAGCCAAAATCACTAAATGGAAGGCGAGTCCTTGGTTCTTCTTGATGTAGAACTGAACAGGCCCCATCCATTCTTCTACCTGTTCTTATCTACAGAATTGTCACTTTTTTTTTAGATGCAAGCAATGCTGCAGTGATCCAGGCTGTGCCCTTTGATTTGCAATCCTTGCAATGTTCTCTGCCTGGGGAATGAAGCAGCTGCTTCCTGACTCCATTGTGCTTTCCTCAGGGAACTTAGTAGTATTTATGTTTTTGAATCTTACTGGCTTTCAGTTTGGTTCTGGATGAAGTTCAGGGTGTTGATTTGCAACTTAAGATAGTTTGCATTTTAGTGGTGAACTTGCTCCTCACAGTATGATGCTGAGGGATCTTGGGTATGCTGAGGGATCTTGGGCAGCTGCCTTTGTAGATGGAAAAGGCATACCAAAAAGATAGCATTTCTGGTGATGGTGATCTCATCACCAACATTTTCTCTCTCTTCTGTTTTGCCCCAAATGGCTTCCATTATGTTTACTTTTGAATCTCATGTAATTTTCTGTGGAGGACCCTGGGGTTACATCTGTGTGAGGAAATGAAACACGCCTGGAACATGTCCCAGTAGGGAGTGGTCCATGTCCATGGAATTAAATTGTCCAGCACAGGGTGGCCAGTTGCTGACTGTGCTTCTTAGCTATGCTATTTTCTGTACCAGGGAATATTTGGGAAGTTTCTAGATGACCTGGAGCAAAATTGTCTCAAGGAGCACTGTAACGAATTAATAGTCCAAGTGATTCAGTTCCACTGGTTGGGAACATTTCCTGGCACTACTTAATAGGGATGACTGATTGCCAACAATTAGGGTATGGTTTGCAGAAGAACTAATGATTTTGAGTTTAAGAATAAGGTGAGAAAATAATGATATTTCTAATTATTGGCTTGGAGACATCTGAAGAGAACATTGGCACAAAGAGTCAGCCTCAGTAAGAGAAGTCTGATTCAGAGAAAGAACTGTGGTCCCTGGGAATTTGGTCTGGGTGATGACAAAAGAGGTGGGAGAGGATTATTTCAAGGTGCTGATACATCTGTAATACCTCACAGTTTGTTGGGCTGCACCCTGTGGGTTCCAGCAAGGAATGGCAAGCTTCAGAAAGGCTGGGGAGTCACTAGAGCAGGAGGATCCAGGTGATTTAGAAGAACAATTTCTGAAAAAGCAGTGAGGTGGAACCAGACTGTGTCTCTGTGGCATATGGTTAGTGCTCTTTCTGAGAGCTTAAGTCTGCTAAGTCCAATACCCATGCTGTCTGATCAGAACTGGATTTGACTCTAGGATTGAAAGTTCAAGAGTAACATGACAAATACAAAATATTGGAGGTCAGGAGAGACGCCATTTCAATTTATTTCAGGCATCCATCAGGAGTTCTTGTTGGTGTTGTTGTTATTCTTTCATAAAGCTTACCTGGGATTTTGTGCCCCAATCAGCTCCATTCAGATTGGAAGGGCAAGGCTGAGGGAGCAGTGACTGTTGAGGGAATGGGGAAAGAATGATATAAAAGTGGTCACTTGGATGTGCAGGTGTTGGCAAAAGAGAGGTTTAAGGATTAAATTCTACTGGGAAATAAACCAGCAGCCAGCACAACTCAGTGCCTCGTGCTCCTGACAGAGGTCTCTGCCTCCAGCAGCAGATTCCCAGTAGCTTCACATACAGCCAACAGTTATATGGTAATAATTCCAAAGTTTCTTTAAAAAGAGACCTTTTCTTCTTGCCTAAGGGCAAGAACTGACTTGTCTTGGGGGTTTTGTTAGTAACTATTACATTTTGGTTCTACTGTAGCACAAAGTAAATCCCAAAAATTTAGGTTAAAGTTTGACTTTTATTAGTCCAGATGTTATAAAAAACACTAAGTACCAAACAGATTTCTTTTCCCTAGGCTTGTGGAAGGCTGAGGTATGTTCCATTT
Organism: Passer montanus; assembly: GCF_014805655.1. Taxonomy (NCBI): domain Eukaryota; kingdom Metazoa; phylum Chordata; class Aves; order Passeriformes; family Passeridae; genus Passer; species Passer montanus. The sequence goes on along the minus strand of NW_024368818.1, from coordinate 6,349,210 downwards.
TAGGTAACACAGGATGTCTCTCAAGATTTCATTAATGTGATGCTTACTTGTTAAAAAAATGTGATATTGTCTTGGGATCTTGCATATGGCCATACTGAGCTTTCCTGAACACCTCTGCACCCTGCATTTCAAATACATTCCCTAAAACCATTTCAGATTCTTAAATTGGAAAAAAGAGTTAAGCTGAGCATCTCACTTTTGCTGATTAAAGGTCAGAGGGAAAATGTTATTAGGAGGAGCTCAGAAGGGTCATTTATCTTCTATATATTGTAGCAGGATAAAAAAATAATTGAAAATCTCTGGACACAGCTTTAGGAGTTCCAGAGCATTTTGGCAGTTGGGATTATAACAATCATATTCTGGAAAAGACGGCAGATTTGGGAAATTTTTGACGGGGAATTGATGGGCCCCCACTAGTCCGGGCTCATTTTTGTGCCATATCTGGACCAGCCTTTGGGAGTCAATTTGGCAGCTGGTTTGTGAGTTAGGAGAGTCAAATGCAGCATTACCTATTTACTCACTGGAACTGACATGTAGTTCAGTGTGATCTGGGTTTGTTTGTTCATAGGTAGTTTTGGTTTGGTTTTTGTTTGTTTTTATTGTAGTAAGGATTACAGACTTTTTTATTGTAGTGTCCTGAAAATGTTTGGGAAATGATTTATTTTTCCTTTTCTTTTTTGTCTCCTTGGTTGGAGTAGCTAGCAAAAAAAAAAAATCAAAATAATTATTATTGAATCCCTGAGTAAATAGAAATGCTTTATATTCAGGTGTGTTCAGTAGTGTTTTAGGCCTGGGGATGTTCCTCATGCACCTCTGTATTTATTGCAGGCTGTGTGGATCATCAGAAGGTGCACAAGTGTTTTGCAATGATATGGAGAGAGTAGTGATACACAGCCAGTTCCTGAATTACAAACTGGATTTTTACAGAAACCCAAACACAGTTTAAAAAGATCCAAAGGGAAAACTTTATTAGGCAGAATTCACTTATTCCTTTTGGACTCTGAGCAGTGCAACTACCACAGAGTGATACAGCATATTTAAGAGGAGACTTTAATTAGAACCTGTTTCTATCTTTCCTTTTGGAAAAAGGCAGAGCTCATGTAATGATGTTACAACTACTGTACTTTTTAAAGAAACTGGGTTTTAATTGCAGATCTCAACCCAAATGCATCTACTGCTGCTTAGCTTATCACAAGCTGCAAGTATATAGCCCGTGGGAGTGGAACAGCAGGACTTGCATTGATTTGAAAGATTATCTGCATTGGAGTTATAAACTTTGTAGGGCACTTTGGGTAGTTGCCTATCAAAAATCAATTTGACCTTTAGTCCCACAGCGGCACAACCAGAAGTCAAGGGATGAGGGAGCTGTAGCAGACCAATTTTGCTAGGCTACTGCCTGCTTGGTCATTTAGATCCTCTTCTTTTTTTTATGCAGAACATTTTAAAATAGAATGAGAAATTAGGTAAATATCACATGGCATTTAAGATGTGAAAGATCCGTATGTGGACATCCGTATTAAAACTGTAGAAGTGGTAGGTCAGAGACTGTTGTTTACAGCAGTGCTTGATTAGAGGGAAAGAGTTTTTTTCAGAAATCATCCAACAAAATGTAGCTCTGTGGTACTGTCATCACTTGAAGTGAGGAATCAGCCCTAATCCTTTCAGACCAAACTGACAGCAATTTACAAAATGCAGCCCTGTTAGTGTGATGCTTGAAAGTTTTCTTCCTTTCATCTATTCAGTAAGCTTTCATTTTTCTGTGACTTGCATTTGATTCTGGGGCTTCAGCTTACATCAGTCACAAACTTTCAAACTCTGTGTCTTTAGTCCCCTTTTGATGACTTTTCCTGCAGGCCAGCAGCCTGGCTCAGCCCTGGTGTGGCAGCAGGAGCAGGGCAGTGACCGTCCCCCTGTACCCAGCACTGCTGAGGCCACAGCTCCAATCCTGTGCTCAGCTCTGGGCCCCTCACTGCAGGAAAGACATGGAGGGGCTGGAGCGTGTCCAGGGAAGGGCAACGGAGCTGGGGAAGGGTCTGGAGCACAAGTGCTGTGGGAGCAGCTGAGGGAGCTGGGGGTGTTCAGCCTGGAGAAAAGGAGGCTCAGGGGGACCTCATCACTCTCTGCAGCTGCCTGACACGAGGGTGCAGCTGGGGAGGTGGGTATTGTCTCTTCTTCCAGGCAACAAGATGAGAGGAAATGACTTGAAGTTGTGCCAGGAGAGGTTTAGATTGGACATCAGGAAAAATCTGGAAAACGTTGTCAAGAACAGGAATAGACTGCCCAAGGAAGTGGTGGAGTCACATCCCAGGAGGTATTTAAAAGATGTGTAGATGTTTCACCGGGCAGCATCAGACTTATGGTTGGACTCAATGATCTTAGAGGTCTTTTCCAAGCTAAATCACTCTATGATTTTATGATACTTGAAAATGGTCCCTTTTCTCAGCTGGGTGAGATTAATGAGGCAGCATTAATTAGCTATGGTCCATATTCTGCAGCACTCTGTGAGCACTGTCTTTTCTATACACACAGAAGTGGCAGAATACAGCCCTGCCTTGAGGGCAATTTTTGAAGCTCAGTATGGAGATTTAACCACATAGCTGCAGTTCAAGCCAGTTACAGTTGTACCTACAAGCATTCAAACCCTGCCTATTGCTCTGAAAAAAAAATTTAGACACATCAGACTCTGAAGTGAACAACAACAGAAATGTTTGGCACTTCTGAAGCAGTTAACATCTGTTCATACATTAGTTAATTAACAGAGCAATATTAAGCTTTGAAGAAGGCTTGTCTTTCATCAGATAAAAAAAAGAAGAAAAGGAGATATCACTCCTCTACTCCTTTACTCCCTGACACAAGTCTTGCTCAGGCTGCACACCAATGCTCACTAAACAGCATTTTGAAGCCTCCCATGGACTTACTGCACCCAGCTAAAGGCCCATGTGTGACTTGTCTGTATTAGTCACACTCTGTCTGGTTTTAGATAAGATTCAGCTTCTCTTAACCCTTTCTAAATGACATTGGAAGTAGCCTTACAGCTGTTCCACCTCACACCAAAACTTGCATATATTGGCTTTGAATATCTGTATTTGATTAAGTGTTCACCCTCAATTGTTCAGAATTATTTAGAAATGATGGGACTTCACCAAATAGTCATTGTAAGGTAAATGTAATGAGCTTCTTTAGCAGTGATACAGCTCTTCCAGTACTAAATATTTTTCTCTAACAACACTTCTGTCAGAAAGGGACAGTTTATTGTCATCATCTCAGTGACACACAGCTGAGGAACACAAGTTGAATTTCAGCTCCAGATTCAAACGTATACATTCAGATGTTGCTGACTCAGTGTCAGGAGGGTATCTAGGCTCCTGCTGCAGTCGCTAGAGATCTAGTTCATCAACCCCATAGAGCCTGGAGAGGAGTTATCTTCATGCTAAAACAGATAACTATTGGCTCCTCAATGAATCATGGAATGTTTGGCATGGAATGGACCTCCAAAGGTCATCTAGTCCAACCCCCCTGTTCAAGCAGGGACACCTAAAGCTGGTTACCCAAGATAATGTCATCTAGCTTTTGTGTGTTCTCAAGGATGGAGACTCCACATCATCCCTGGACAGCCTGTGCTGATGTTTGCTCAGCATCACAATAAAAATGTGTTTCCCTACTTGTGATGAGAATGGGAATCACTCAGAGAAAGTGTGCCAGGGCACTTCAGCCACACCTTCAGCTGCTCAGCACAGCAAACAGCAGCAGAGGTCTGGCAGTGGAGGATGATTGTTATTCTGGACCAGCTCTGGAGGTTTGCTTTAGGAATTAGCTTGACCAAGGACCAGTGAATCAAGGACCTCTGCATCATATGCTCTTGGGCAGGGCAAATAAAGCCACAGAATTGCTTTGGCAGTGCCAAT